>NC_045448.1:100188754-100482816 GCF_002776525.5 Piliocolobus tephrosceles
TACCCCAGGGAATCAAAGCCAGCGCAAGTGGCCACAGAGTAGCCAGAAATGGGTACCTCTAGTGAAAGGAATGAGGCATTTCTTATCAACCTCACAGGCCCCTGGAGGAGCCGGGGAGGATGCATAGGCACACATAAATTCACTTTCTTTTTCTTTTTTCTTTTTTACATCTTTTTTGTTTCATTTTATTCTGTGGTGTAGGATGAGGAAGCTTGAGCAAATACCTTTTTAACACCATCCTGATAGTTCGAGGACACTTTCAGAAACCTTCCCTTTTAGTACTTTCAATGGAAGGCTGACAGAACATGAAACACTCCAACATTTGGGGAAAATAAGGAGCTTTGCAAGCTGACGTAAATGTCTAATTAGAATTTTCCACCACCACCACTTGCAACCTTTGAATCTTCCTTTCCCATTTGTTTCCAGCCACGCTCTCCATTTTAACACTTTTCAGGGTAGATTTGAATGTACCAAATCGCTGCCTTCATCCTGGCATCTCACAATTCATTGCAGTTGATTGGCACCAAACATTTGTGGCTTCAACCCTGCTCCTCCCCCAACCCCATTTTATAGTTTGGGGTTCTTGTGAAGAAAAGAATACTGCTAACTCTTGATCACTGAGACACACTCATCTAAATATAATAATCATAATGAAATAACTTCTTCCATGGAGCCCACCCTGTGGTTATTGCTACTCAAATACTTTGCTCCTTCTCAGGAACCGGAGCGTTATTATTTCGACACCTTTGTTTCTATAGGGTAATTAATAAAGTACAGCTCCCAGGCAAAGCAACGAATGCTCCTACTTTCACATTCTTATTTACTTTTTCTCCAAGCGTTAAAAGCACAGTTTCTTCCAAATACTGGCTGTGATCTAGGATCTGAATAGTACAAATCAGATGACGCTGTAGCCTTAAAAATGGTTGCATTTTGAAAAATCATAATACAGATGAAGAGTAAGCCTTCTACTGTGTGAAAAATAACAACCATTTCAAACCATGGTAATCCCCAGAAGATGCCAGACTTGAATGAAATGCAACAGAGCACCTGAGGAGTCGAAGCTTAATTTGCGTATACAGTTGGCTTTCTCTATAATATCTGACTCAGAATCTGTAATGAAAATGAAATCACGTTAAATTAACTGTAAAAAATAAGTTGATTTAATTAAGCAAGAAAGACTTAATAGATATAATAAAATGTTAAAAAGTCAAATGATGTGCAGTTACATTTCAGTTAACACTGCTCAACAAATGTACTAAATTTATTCCTTTCAATAATGATGTGTTTTGAACATTTAATTAGATAAATAATGTCTAATCACTTCAGCAAATCTGAACTGGAAGAATCCCTTGTCATCAAAGGTGACTCATGCTTGTTACATCTACCTTCTAAGGGAAGGTAAAGCTGACAAACTTCAGCTCTTTTCAAGGAGATGAACAGAAATAAGGTAAAGTCTGTCTTTCAAGCCTCATTAAAATTCAGGGTTTGCTAAACAAACTATTATTTACAGTAAGAAGAGTGATATTCGGAATAGACTTCTACTTGTTTGCCTTTTTTTTTAAGAACCAGAAACTATAAGCAGCTGATAAGAAAAGGTATTCAGTGTTAGATGTCCTATAATTCATCATAATACTGTTTCCTTTAATAACTACTTTGCTCAAGTGATTGGCATGATTACAAGAAAATTACTTCAAATTATTCATCTCTTATCTTTCCTCTAAGATGTCCTAAGTTGGATGATAGTTAGCATAATGGGGCCTTATTAATTACTAATGTGGAAAGTCCTTCACAATTTGGATAGAGTTTGTAGCCTAAATAAGGAAAATAGTGCCAAATGCACCCTTACATCATCTGCTCCTTAAGATGGTGCCACCCACTGTCTATTAAATGGAATATCAAGGACATTTATTTCTTCATTTGGAATTTGCTAAGATGAACCCAGCCTGTATATGAAAAGCAGACCCATAATTAACATCTATATGTGTATACACACACACACAGACACACACCCAGAGGAATGTGCGCACACACACACACACACACACACACACAAGAGCACATACCCAATGCACAAAAGTATTGATGTGCTCTGAAATGTAGAAGATGATTAACATAAAATTATCATTTCAAGCTTATGGTGTTAATTCATTCATATCTTTCTGGAAAAACAATTCGTGGTAGAGGATCTTTCCATTTCTAATATTGCCTGGAATCATTTGTTTTGGGAAATTTACCTATAAATATATTTAATTCATCCCAAGACATAATATAGTATGAAGTTCTGTTAAACCCTGGGACTTTTGAATTTATAGATAGCTTGCTGTTAAAAACATCTTTCATTTCTTCCCTTACTTTGAGGGAAAGTAGATATATAAATAGAACACACAAACACACAAACTTAGAATTTTCATTCATATTCATTTTAAATAGTCACCCGGTTTTAAGTTATGTTTCTTCTGTACAATGTTTTGTGGAATATTTGTCTTTTCATGCTACTTATTTTCTATTTTTCACAATTTTTTCTTTTCTCTGTGATGATATAAAATCTATAAACCAACTCAGAATCTGAGATCATGTAAAGTCAAGCCTAAGGAGGCTACAATGGAGGTCGGAAGGTTACTTTGTATGTAAATAATAACACAGTTATTTGGGGGGTGTTTTCTTGTGGTAATGTGTCCAACTTAAAGAATCCTTGCAATTTTTCACCTTCTCAGTGTTTACTTCAACATTCAAAGTTTTTTCCTTCGGATCTGTAAGACATAACAAGTATACTTACATGCATGTGGGGTTCAATATAAAAATCAAGAAACAATATGACCCATATACACAGAAAACTAGGAAGAAACACTAGTATGTGGCAGGTTCTAGTGACTGGATGTAAGTGCTTTTCTAAAACCTGCCATCTCTAGGGTAGATTTCACCTGCAGCTGTAGTTAGGATACTGTGTCCAGCTTCAAAGCATTTTTATATTATACCTGCTGGGCCAGGACACGCCATCATGATCACAGGACCCTTCCCTGTCAGGGAGTAGAGAAAAAGGCTGCAGGGCAACAGTATTTGGCCTAAGGTCAGACTTGTTTTGTGTGGAGGGTCTTCCTCTTTCATCCTGTATTCCTCTCTGCTCACCTTGGTGAGCCTGTGGTGTGTGGACTTTTGTTATTTCTTACCACCGGCTTCTTGGTGTTTGTCTGCTGGAGCTTACTAGCAATCACTGGGATTTTAATCTCTGGGACCACTTCTTGGGGTCCCATCCAGGTGTTCTGTCCTGTTGGAATGTTGCCCATATTTTGGCTTGGCAACGGAAAATTGTGGAATGTAAAATGCAGTCCAGTGTACATATATTGATCAAATATACCATACAGCCACGTATTTGAAATATTATAATGTAAGACACAAAGGTCAACTCTCATTACGACTGGCTTGTACAGATCTCTGTTGTTTAGGTAACATTTTCTAAGAACCATGGATGAGGCAGACAGCTAAAAAAATTATGATTGAACTTAAAATCCATAAAAGGGGAATATTCATATTTAAGTACACCTTGATTACATATTGGTAATGCAGAAATGTGTGCATAAGTTTAAAAAAAATGTATTAGCTCCCAACATGCACAAAGCATCCTACAATGTAATTTTAATACTGTTTAAAAAAAGGTGAGTTTTAAATTTTCATTCTATTCATCATTTTCCCCTTTATTTGTCCATCTGTGTGCCTATACTGTAGGATTTTGCACAGTAAAACTTGGAATTTTGTGCTTACTTGCAAGCAATTTAAGATTTCTATTTAAAATTCAGGGAAGTAGTCTTGTTTGGGTTGCCTTTTCATGTGTAAGTTGCATAGTCTGGAACTTGGCCCTTCTCTGGAATAAATTAAGTTCCAAAGTCCAAGTGAGCTTCTGCTTAGTCACTGATGTCCCTGAACAAATTGCTTAGTCACTCTCTGCCTCAGTTTCTTCCTTTACAAATGGCATATCTGATCCATCCTTCTTAGCAAAACTATTTTTAACACTTACACTTGCGAAGGAGTAATGTGCCTTGGGAAAAAGACAGTGCATGTTGCTAAAGCTAGCTATTTTAGAATATAAGAACCTGGGGGAAAAAGTAGAAGGAAGGAAAGAACTTAATTTTATCTCTTCTTTGGATGAGCTGATGTGAACTGCTTAGCCTCTGTCCGTGTTCTCTAAGAATTAAGCAGTAAACAAAACCCGGGAGTGAACTAGAAATGATTTGGAGGAAAATACTGGGCTAAGAATCAAAAGCCTGCAGGCTCTGCTTTGACATGCACAGTTGGTGTCGCCCTTGGGTAGGTCCCCCCACTTCAGGGCACCTCATCCTCCACCTGAAAATTCTGATCCAGGAAGGATATACATGAAGTGTGAATTACATGCAAAAATCTAAGGTAATAAAGAGGTGTGAAACTACATAACTTTTTAAAGAAAGTGATTGGTGAAAATACTCCTTTATGCATCAGGAATCCATTTGTTTTATTTCCAACAACAACAAAAAAAAGCTTATGCAGATCAGATATTTATAATAATCAAAAATTTAAAATACATAAATTTTATTATCTAATTTACATCTTACACTAACTTATCAATTAATTCTTCTAGAAAACCAATCTTGTAGGCAGTAAACAAGTAAATGGGATTTTCACACACATTTTTTCATTGAAATATATAGCACAGCCATTTAACAGACAGCTATTGAGTTAAATTCAAAATATTATTATTTTTATTTCATAAAAGGATGATCTCAAGCAAGATCACAGCAAAAATATTAGTACTGCCCCAATCAAGAATATGGAAGGTAGAGTAAGCACAAAAGAGTTAGGATTCTCACAGAATCTGCAAAGAGTACTTTGAAATACCCATTTCAAAGTTCTTGGTATGAGAGACAATGCTAGTAAAGAATAACGCTAATTTCACAATGGTGGCCTTTTCCAGCCACCCCACCTGGAAAGTTTTGGACCATGACCATGACTGACAGCTGTGATTCTAGTGATACCTGCCTTTATAATAGCACCCAATGAGAAACTGAGCCCCTCTAAAACAAGGAGTTCATCACACATGTCTCCTGGTTGTGAGGCTAGGTACCACCTGCATTGGCCAAGGACACCACTAGTCTAGTCACATGGCTAAAGAGCACACAGGGGAAGTTTTCTATTATAAAAACCAAAAAGGGTTATGAAATTGGAAGAATATTTTACCTCAATGTTATTTCTCCAACCACGAAAACAAGTTTCCTCAAAGTCTTCCCTAGGAATTCAGTTAACACCAAGCATCAAAAGGAGCCCATTTGTGGCCGGGTGCTGTGGCTCATGTCTGTGATCCCAGCACTTTGGGAAGCCGAAGCAGGTAGGTCACGAGGTCAGGAGTTCAAGACCAGCCAGGCCAAGATGGTGAAACCCTGTCTGTACTAAAAATACAAAAAACTTAACCAGGCGTGGTGGCAGGCGCCTGTAATCCCAGCCACTTGGGAGGCTGAGGCAGAGAATTGCTTGAACCAGGGAGGTGAAGGTTGCAGTGAGCCAAGATGGCACCACTGCACTCCAGCCTAGGTGATGGAGTGAGACTTGTCTCAAAAAAAAAAAAAAAAAGAAGGAGCCTGTTTGTTTTATTTCCAACAACAAAAAAGCTTATGCAGATCAAATATTTATAATAATCAAAAATTTAAAATATATAAATTTTATTATCTAATTTATATCTTACACTAATTTATCAGTTAATTCTTCTAGAAAGCCATCTTGTAGGCAGTAAACAAGTAAATGGGATTTTCACATGCATTTGTTCATTGAAATATATAGCACAGCCACTTAACAGACAGCTATTGAGTTAAATTCAAAATGAATACAATGACCAAGGTTACACTAACAATCAGTAGCAAGCCAAGAAACACAATTTGGAATTAATATCTATAACATACTCATATATCCACTTTAAAGAGCATTATCTAAAATTAGCCAAAATGGTAGATATCCTTTAAGCCTGCTTTTATTTTCGAGTGTTTGGCCAATTAGATATGGAGCTATGTGAATATTTCAGGGGAACTCCTAGTTACATAAAGTCCATAGATGAGGAAATCTAGTTTTCACTCATTTACTCAGGAAACATATATTGGATACATATAATTGATAGCTTTTTTCTATATGTCCTGAACTAAAAGTGGCACTTTCAATTTTCCCTATTTTTAGATTGCTCATGGTTTGTAAGACAGACCATAACTTCAGCAAGTCATTACAACATAAGGCTATACAAGTAAAAGTAGAGGTGCACCTATGGGGCTATGAGAACAGAGAAGAGGGAAGACTTGGAGCATCCCAGAGGAGAGACCTGAGTGTTAAAGTCAGACAATGTGTAAGAAAGAAGGGTGCTCCAGGGAGGACTAGTGGAGGTTGGCAAAGAAAAGCCATCCAGAGTCCCTGATGTCTGTTTGCAAATCATACTTGCAAGCAATTTAAGATTTAAGAAACTGACATCCAAAAGGTTTGGCCCATTGAAAGGTCTGGGCATTAACAAGTAACCAGTTCACACAAGAGGGTCAAAGCAACAAGGAGCTAAATTCTGGGTATGAAGAGTAGACCATGAACGTAGAGGCGCAAATGGGAAGAGAGCAGCTTGATAAGCACGGGAGAAAGTCATGTGCTATCATGCACTCTCAGAGCACCATGTACAGTTCCTCAGGGAAGTCCTGCTTGCATACATTCGGTGGAGCTTTTGTTACCTATGGCAATCCCCTTTTCAAGGGAGGTGGCTGGAATCTGCCCCAGAATATGACAGTGCTGGTAGAAATGAGTCTTCCTTCAACACAACTATCACCCCATGAACTGAAATGTTTGCTGCAGCTATCTCCTCCCTCACCCACTGCAAATGGCATCATTGTCCAGAGACTCTGGGCTGTGTCACTCAGGGTGGATACTCCACCTTCAGTAAGGCCTAAGTTCTTCAAGACAGATTCACATATGAAAATCCAGCCACCAACATCTCTGCTGATGGATTTCCATCTACCTGGGACCCATCAAATATACTTTCTTTCCTCTCCCTAAAAGTTCATAAAGGAAACCGGAAAGAAAGAACCCCCCTGAATATCAAGAGATTTGGGGATTAGGCAAGAGAAACATAAAGACGAATGGGAAAGTCAGGTAGAGGAGGTTGTTTGTGAGAAGAGAAAAGACGACGGCGATCCTTACCTCCTATCCAGTGACAACATGGAAAACGTCTGGTCCCTAAGACGCTATTCTGGGTAAAAATCTAGAAAACAGGTAAAAGTCTGATGAGGCCAACTGGAACTCACTGTCTGACTGCTCTGTGCTGAAGTTGGTCCAGGTCTTCTATGACCAAGGATAGAGCAAGAACTGCAGGCAGGCTTCATCCCCGTAAGAGATGCCTGCTTTCTTCCCACATTACCAGCTATCTTAAGAGTGTTAAAAGACTGGGGAACAGGATGGAAAAAACATTTTTGACAGTCATGACTTTTAAGGTAACAATATAGCACAAAAGAGAAAAGGTAAAGCAGATAATCAGATGTGATTTCTCCAAGGGCCTATGCCTTCATTTCCTGTGGGTAATTTTATGGTGATGAGACTGTTGTTTTCCCGTACAAGTCAGAAAGGAACAATGGGACAAAGTTCCTTGTCCATGTGCCTCAAATGAGGGGTAAGTCTCTCGTTCTACTGACAATTACCCTTAGCTGTTAATGTCACCAAATCGTATCACCAGAAAGGCATGCCTCATATGAAGAATACA
Source organism: Piliocolobus tephrosceles (assembly GCF_002776525.5). Lineage (NCBI taxonomy): Eukaryota > Metazoa > Chordata > Mammalia > Primates > Cercopithecidae > Piliocolobus > Piliocolobus tephrosceles. The sequence goes on from NC_045448.1 coordinate 100,196,496, forward strand.
GAAAGTGATTCAGCAGTTAATTTGTCAATTCCTTAAATCATAAGACATATCAAAGTATTTACTATATTTTAAAGAACAATATTTACTGTAAGTTTTTAAAACAGAGATTAAAGCAAAAACATGGAGAAAACGAAAGGAATGGATCATATCAGTACATTATGTATTTACATAATATTTTGGAATAAAATATTTTTCTTCCTGTTCAAAATCATCTCTTTATTCTAAAAATGGCCATCATTGTGGTGTGTGTGTGTTTGAGAAGAGGAGGTATTAGAAAAAACAGGAAAGATATTTGCTGCTGTTTCACTATTTTGCTACATATATATGTGTATTTTTTTTTTTTTTTTTTTTTTTTTGAGACAGAGTTTCACTCTTGTTGCCCAGGCTGGAGTGCAATGGCGCGATCTCGGTTTATCACAACCTCCACCTCCCTGGTTCAAGCCATTCTCCTGCCTCAGCCTCCTGAGTAGTTGGGATTATAGGTAAGAGCCACCACGTCTGGCTAATTTTGTATTTTTAGTAGAGACAGGGTTTCACCATGTTGGTCAGGCTGGTCTCAAATTCCTGACCTCAGGTCATCCACCCACCTCGGCCTCTCAAAGTGCTGGGATTACAGGTGTGAGCCATGGCACCAGGCCTATTTTGGTATATTAACCTATATTACATTAATGAAGATGATTCAATGCAGCATGTTACCTATCAGGTCAAGAGCATGGAGAATATTGCATTCAAATGGAAAAGGTGGACCTATAAACTAAAGGTGTAAACTCGGAAGGCTGAAACAGTGGACAGGACCTGCTTGTCTTTAATTATCTTTTTTTGTTGTTTGTTTCCTGGCAGTTCTAGTTGGTGAACTTTGGCATGAAGTTGAAGAAGAATAAACTTAATTTCAATGTTGTTAGCCTAGTAGAGTACTGTGTCCTTTTGGCCCATGGACTGACCAGTGAATTGCCCAGTGAGGGAGATCTTGTGAGAAGCTCTGAAGTGCTCTGATGTTGCCTTTTGCTGATCATACCTTAGTGGATAACAGGAATAAAGACAATTGAGATAGGATGCTTCCAGGAGGAAAAACTTCCACAGATCTTCTCCCAGATTACATTCCTGCTTATTAGACATTGTAACTTACGACCAAGGTGGGTGTTTGGGGATGGATCAGAATGGTTTTTAGAATTTGCAGCAGGGAGAGAAATATGATATTCTTCAAGTCATCGTCGTTAACTCACAGAACTATGCAATGGATATCAAGGCAGGTTTTTGATAAATCCTACTCCATTGCTCTCTTTTTTGTTTTTTGTTTAGTTTTTCACCATGGTTAAAATTAACCAAAATCATGTTAATCTTTGCTCCCCCCCTTTTTTCCCCAGACTATCCTAGCATCATGGGCTGCATCTGACCTCTTCACAGGCAGATTTGGAAACATCCTATACAATTCATGTTAACCAACATCTATTTCACAATCTCATATAATGCCTTTAGACACCTCAGCTCACTGCCCTCCCCCAGCCTTCAATATTGACTGGTTTTCCATGTAGTGCTGTGTAAGCGGAAGACTCTATAAAAACTTCCAGCTGAGGGGACAGGGAGGAGTTGAAATCCTGCCCTACTCCACTCCCCAAGCTGTAGGCTCTGGCCAGGGATGAAGGTCTGTAGGCCCTTTCCTAATTCACACAAAGGCTCCCTATAGATATAGGCTCATGGTGGTCTCTGCCAGACTAACATGGCACTTCACATCCATGCATTTCAAACTGCAGGCTAGGACCCATGGAGGTGTGAAAATGTTTATTTATCTATAAGATAGAAAATATCAGAATGCTTCACAGATAGTAAAGGTGTATTGTTTGAAACTTTTGTGTGGGCTGTGATTACACAGATGTGTCCTGGAATATATATAAAATGCATTTCTTCCACTAGGTCATGGCCAAAAATGTTTGAAAGCCATCCTGTTTATCACCATAGTCCTCCATAGATTAATACCACTACTACTAATAATATATCAACATAGTATATTCCAGAATATTTAGAAGTATTGATAATGTATTATCATACTTGACCCTCAGAATCTGGAAAAGTTGATTGGGATTATTACCTTTACTTGATAGTCGCATAAGGAACAGCATCTCAGTTGGGTACAATGGTTTGATGACAAGTTTCCATACCAGATTTGGGATCCAGGTATAAAAGAAAGGCGGATGGAACTGTACAGTATAGAAGTCAATGCTTTATTGGTGAGCAGCCATAGTTGTTTTGAAAGTTTAACTGAAATATCAATCACATTCCCTGGATAAAGACATAGGTCAGATTTTTTTTTTGAGACAGAGTCCCGCTCTGCCACCCAGGCTGGAGTGCAGTGGCATGATCTCGACTCACTGCAACCTCTGCCTCCCAGATTCAAGCAGTTCTCCTTCCTCAGTCTCCTGAGTAGCTGGGATGACAGGCACGGGCCACCATGCCTTGCTTATTTTTGTATTTTTAGTAGAGACGGGGTTTCACCATGTTTTTCCAGGCTGGTCTCGAACTCCTGACCTCGTGATCCGCCCGCCTTGGCCTCCCAAACTGCTGGGATTACAGGCATGAGCCACTGCCAGGTCAGATGGTTTTTTAAGAGGTGGGGCTACAAGGAAGTAAAAACGCTCTAGGTGACAGTGTTCAAAAGTATATTGGGGCTAAAGGAGGAAGCCAGATCCACTTGCTCATGCTCCTGAGGTGGGGAGCTGATGGTGCACATGAGCTGTGAGGACAGGAGCGGACCAGGAGATCATTTGGAAGAGGAAATTTCTACCTAAAGGAAAAGAGGTTAGGCCAGAAGGGAAAAAAAGTAAAAAGCAAAATAAAATAAAGTACAACAGAACTTCTTTTATTGTGTTGCTCTCATTTTATCCTGCTTCCAGGAACATAATCTCAGAGAGTACAACAAATGCTACATGTGATTCTTTCCAAGTTTTCTGTGGAAGTTGGATCAAAACCTTGGGTTTCTTGATGTTCTAAGCCAACAGAACACCTTGATGCTCACTGTGGCAACTTCCTAAATAGTTACCTAGGGATCTGAAGAGCTAAGGCAGAGCCCAGCGCACAGGGAATTGAGGATCATGTTCCAACTACACCCTGGGGAGACTTCTGTGCATTGAGCTGGGAGAAGAGAAATTTTACATTAAACTAGTTATTGCCTATATTTAATTGATTTATGATTGGATGATGTAAGACATGAAAGATCCTTACAGATAAGACAGCACACTCTCCTCATTTTACAGACCAGGAAGTTGAGGTATAAGCGGTCACAGGCTCCAGTTCACACACAGGTGAATAGAAGTCAGGACCCCTGCATGGGCTTGGCTCTTTCCTGACACCTCCTTATGCTCACTGAAGAAGGGCAGACATCCACAGCCTATCTCAAAGATGAACACTATCTGAAGGTAGTCTGTGGTGTACCTGACAAGGCCTCAAACTATATCAGAGTATGGCTCTTAGATTAGCATTGCCACCAGCCCAACAGGGCTGCCCTGACTTCTTCCTCAAAAAGTCAGTCCTCCTGCTGCCCAGACCATTTGCTTAATGCAGCATGGCCTGCCTGGCCTCTGGGGCCTCATGGTAGTGGGCACCTGCCCCGTGAAGGGAACCTGCATCGGGGACTCCCTGGACATGGGACACCAAGCAAACGTGAGAAATTCAAGAATACCAAGGAAGCCATATTTTATATTATTGAAATTAATGGATGAAAAAATAAGATTAAAAAAAAACCTCCACAATTCTGAGACAGAATTGTATTTCAGTCCACCTAAAAACAATTTCATAGAGTTTTAGAAATGTGTTCCAGATGATATTGTGCCAAGATCTCAATTATTTTCTTACAATATGTTTAAAGTCTTTATTTTTTTGCTTATGGTTAAAACATAGTTCTCCATTATGTTACCATCACATTAATCTCATTTTCAGACTGGGGAAAATTTCAATGACTTCATTAAAATATTAATGTTTGCTGTTGAAAATACTTATTTTTCCCTCTTCATGTTCTTTAAGAATAATGAACTCACCAGTACTTAAGAGAAGAAATAATTAAGCGAAAACACACACACACACACACACACACACACACACACACACACACACACAGAGGAACCGTCATTTTAAAAAGTATTGAGGCCTCCTCACATAGGTTCTTGGACGTACCATGAGAAGGAAGTATATGTTGCTGCTCTGTGAGGTCTTGAACATTGAGGAGTGGACTTTCTAATATTATTTTACCCAAACCAAGGTCACGTTTTATGTCACATTCCGGCCTCAAAGACACACTGGCCTCCAGAGACCCAAAAGTTATTTTTAAAAAATTAATAAATGATTAGTGAAACAAATCCTGCTTTTGTTTCATATTTATGGAAGTTTTCTATTCTGTGTCTTCCCATGGCACTGTTTCCCCCACCCCCTCCTCGGAGTTAGAAAGAAAAGCTGCGACCCAGGCCCACCCACGCGTCACGGCGGGGAGCTGGCGGGGATGCGGGCGCACGCCTGGAGCCCTCACCCAGGATGATAAAGCCTGCATGAATTTTACGAGTCTCAGTATCAAGGTTGCCCTCGCCCAAGGGATTTAAGAATAAGGGGGGGAAAAAAGAGAAGGCAGATGTATGAATAACTGGCATTGTAAATCTTCACCGTGGCAACCTACAGCTAGAAAAAGTCTGTGATGGGTTCATGACTTGAGAAGAAAGCGACATAGCAGAATGTGAATGGATTTTCTTCAGCTACTTAATACACTGCTTAGAGCAGCTTAGGAGGGATGCATGTGAGTGTGTGCGTGGAGGAGTGTGTGTGTGTGTGACAGAGACTGCGTGTGTAAGAGGAGGAGTTCCCTGGCAATTCGTTAGATGGAATTACTAGTGTTATACAGCTTGCCAGCTTTGGGGGCAAAAAGAATACCGTTTAGCCTCGGAATATAAATGACTGGATTTTGCTAGGGGGAAAAAAGGCTGTGGGGGAGGGGCATAGGATTATGCAAGCCAGTAACAATGAACAAATTGGACCCTCCGCTACACAGCCCAAGGTCACCGCGAAAGTCGTGGTGTTGGTTGGTGGAGATGGTTGATAGAAGAAAACGGTTCATGATAAATCGCTTCCCATTTTGCAAAATCTGGCAGTTAATGAAAATAAGATGCATTTGAGGAGTCTATACGAACACCTAATTTTTCCTTTCTCTCTCCCTCTCCTCCTCTCCACACGCAGACACACACGCAGGCACACGCAGGGCCTGCTGATGCATGGAAGCAAAGCCTTCGCTCTAATTGTGCAATTATAAAACGGAAATGATGCAGGTTTGGCAACACAGGGAAAGAAGGCAGCTCAATAACATTGTTTAATAACAAGCAAATAAAGCTCCGAGGGGAAAGAGGTGACTATTTCTGCTTTAGACTCATTAAGGAGCCTGAAACATATTGTAAAAGAGTGATATTTAATTATGGGCTGGGCTGATAACAGAGAGCAGGGCCTCACTGGGAGAAAGAGACCCTGAGCTCCTAGGAGCTCACAGCTCCAAACATCAATTACCATGATTATCTACCCGGCGCTTACAAAATGCACCGTCTCCATGTTCCATCAGCGACCCGTAAACAGGCATTGCATAGGCAAATTTATGAGCACAGGCAGCCAGGGCCAGGTGGGAAAGCAAGCCGCCCATTGGTGCTTCCCCGCAAAGGAGGAAAGAGGCAAAGGAAAGAAAAATCCGTCTTCTGCACCGCTGAAAGAACAATTTATTACTGAGCATTTGCAGAAGACAGCGTTTGTTGCCCTGCTGCTTTTTTTTTTTTTTTTTTTTTTTTTTTTTTTTTTTTGGCCTCTGTTCCCTGTCTGAATGAGGAATGGGGGGATATTAACCAACTCCTGGTTACAGAGGACCCCTTGGCAGGGTCCCATCAAACTTTTTGGTGCTCTAGAGGCCCCAAGTCCAAATGTACCAGGAATTAGAAATGAGATGCCCGTTTCTCCCTTTAGCCTTAGCCTCAGGGAACAGATAGGACAACCCGTTTGTTTGCTGGCTTAAAATTAGAATGTGGTAGAAATCAAACTACCGGAAGGAGGATAGTGTTCTCATCTGTACATGTTAGGGAGTATTTTTGTTAGGTTGTGTGTTTTCTCTTGTGTATTTTTTTTTCAGTGTTTTCAGGGTGGATTGTGGAGTTCCAGGATTAAAGAATGCTGGAAGGTTGTTGCACTATCAAATCTGTTTTTACAAAAATGGTGATGTACTTAGACTGTGTCTATCTAACCATTACCAGTTCAGGAAGAAATTCAGGCTCTTCATGTACAAATCATTCCAACAACTGCCTGAAATATTGATGAAATCCCTCAGATATTTTTGATACTCTCTATATTTCAAGACAGGAAGTGTCTTCCTCCTCCAAACTTTACAGCAAACTTTTTGGGGCAAGCGTCACCTCTGCAGGCAAGTGCTCAAGTGCACATCATTTGAATTTTGTCTCGCTCTTTCGCAACTATTTTCTTGAACAAGATGGTCCATAAAGAATGCATGCTGAACAGTGAACACCAATGACTGGGCAGAGCCACCATAGGTAGGCAACAGGGAATGGCAGGCTGGTCCGCTTCACTCCCACCATCCACCTCCAGAGCTACAATTTCTTGTGGCTCACAAATTGGTTAAGTACTGAGGAACACTACAGACTGCAAATGTTCTTATCAGTCCCCTCCTGAAGAACAAAGGAGATTTGGGCTACTTTTTAATTCTACCCTCTCAGCTCATCAACACTTGGTTTGCATTAAAATGTAAGAACATTACACTCAACACCCTTCTAATCATCAGAAAGTCCTGCTTTGAAGTTTCCCTGTTTCTCAGCTACTACCCATGACAGATGTTTGCCAGAGAACAACTCAGGGGGCATTTTCTTGCAAGCGTTTTGGCTGAGAACGATAACCATTGTGCCACTTAATATTTCAGCAATCTCTGGAGAAATCGGGGAATAGCAGTTACTTATTTATCTCACGTATTGCTCCTTGCTACCTCCCTACCACCACCGGCACGACCTCTGAAGGCACACATTAATTTCACCTCAGTATTTCCATAGCATCAATTAATAAAAACTGACTACATTTTCAACAAACGCACATGTCCTGATAAATGAGGGTCCTGACTTAATTGCTCTGTAAATTAAGAGCTCACTGTAGTGACAATAGAGAAGAGTTTTAATATTTAAAAACTCATTAAATTTGTGTACTTTGTGAATAATTAAAGTCACAGGACCACTTTAAGGGGCTAATTTAAGTTTCATTCTTAAATGTATATTACAGATGAGGATAATGCATCTACCAAAAAAAAAAAAAAAGTCAATTTTTTGAATTACTAAATTTGGTTACTTTTTTTGGTCTAATTTGTGGCTTTTTCCTCATCCTTTTTTTTTTTTCTAAATGACAATGACTGAATTAAAATGTTGCGGTCTGAGGGTTTTAAAGTCAGTTATCTGTTTATACAAAAAAGAACGATCTAAAGGCAAAACACACCTGGTTGGCTTCACCTTTTTTCTTATATATGAACTAAACTTTTTCATTTGCATTTGATTATTTTCATTTGAAGTATGCTCTAATTTAAACTAATTCCCCCCCCAAAAAAAGTTCTGTTGTTTTTGTTTATGACTTATAGCTGTGTAAAGATCTAAATGTGTAAGTATGTGTGACGACGACAAGATTTGAAAAGATTTGTGCAAACCACAAATCCTGGTGATTACAAAAGGGAGGCTCTCTTGAAAGAGTTCACGTCAAAACCCCTGAATAACCACTAAACACAGAGAGCAGAGATTCTTTCCCCTTTAAATCAAAAGTTTGACTTTAAAAGTGATGACTGCTCTAAGAATGAGCTATGATTTTTCCAGCCTGGTGTTCACAGTTGGGAAAGGGTCTAGTTCCGGGTCAACGAGGCTTCTGTGTCATCTTTGTACTTTTCACATCTCTTACTCCTCCTGTCCACATGTCAGTGTTAGTATTGTCATCGATATTTAGTCAATGATTAAGCTGACACTCTTGGTCTGCTCAGTTTTCGGAGATCACTGGACATTTTGAAGTGTGAGCTCTCTGTAGAAGGCAAGCATACGGAACTCCGTCTGGTATTTCTTCCTGGAAATGTACGCACCGTTTTTGAAAGAATCACTTTCTTGTGAACTCGATACTTCTGAAAATAAAAATGAAAAAAAAAAAAAAAAAAAAAAAAGCTGGGGCTGGGCCTTAGGGAGGCACTTTGATTAAATTGGAACATTGATCTGTCTTCAAGCAACCCTTAGCAGGGAAAAGAGGTATCTACCGAAAAAGGAGACAATATTCATAAATCATTGTTTTATTACAGGTTGGAAGAAGTGCAGTGGATTTCCTGGGATGTGGATAGGGGCACACCTATTATTCTTAAAGGAGTATGATCCCAGTTCTTGTCTTTAAAAGAAATAGATGAATGTGGTAGCAATCCAAAGTCTGTGTTCCTGTGCCCTTCTAATAGAAGAAATCATAAAAATGTAGAGAAAAGTAGGTAAGAAATGCACACACAGGATAAAAATGTAAAAGGTAAACTATTTTTTTAAGCTATCAATTCATTATCACAAGTGCTGAATGTTCCTCTGTCTTAGACTAAGGGCTATCTTTCCAGAGTTCTCAACTGTAAGAAAACTATTATATTAAAATGCTCTCACAATGAATCCCATGGGATTGGGGAAAGCTATGTTGCAAATGGGATTTTGCACTGTGTGAATTGCCAATCCCAAAAGATTGTGAGATCCTGTGGCTAGGCACAGGTTCTACAATATGTGCATTTGTGAAAAGGGAATGTCATCACTACATATTATTTTTACCTTTGGCAAGAATTTTATAAAATTTCAGAGCATATCACACTCAAAAATACTTCTATAAGGGTGGCAAAATCTAAATGAAATCGCTCTGGATGCCATACTATCATGTGTTTATTAATTTGTTCTCATATTGTTTTTGCTTTATTTGACCTGGAAAATAAATGAAAACTGTAAGTTGCTAGTCCTATAAAATCATCCACCTGTTGAAAGCATAGCGTAGCAAATACTGCCATGGACATCGGGGAGGAAAAGGTAAGGAAAAGGAGTGAAACTTTGGAGAACAGATGCCAGAAAAAAAATGCAAGGAAGAAAATAATGGGAGATGGAAGTCTCCTTTCTCTTTTTAGCTTCCATTTTGGATATGAGCAGATGAGAAGGGAAAATAAATTGATATAGAGAGAAACACACGGTGGAGAATAACCCAAGACAATAATACACAGAGGCACTTGCCCCAATAAAAATGTCCTGTCACATGCTAAAGGACAGAGGAAGCACATAATTGCCCATATTAAATTTTCGCTTTGTTACAAAGCATTCACTAAAAGAAAACTGGTTAAATCTGACCACATCACTGTCTTAGAAAACCCATTCAAGTCCCTGTTTTACAACTAACATAAGGGGCGTGTGGAAATGCCTCCCCATCCACCAGGGGGCAGAAATGAGCCCTTTGAGTGGCCAGAGATCTTTGGACTTCAACTTTGATTTGGAATAGTTGTAATTTGCATAGCCTTTTCACTCTCAGACATGGCTCTTTCTGTCACTAGGAACATAACCATATAGACATTTCAAAGAAACCTCTTAATTCTGTGAAGCTCTAAACTTCACTCTACCAATAAACTCCCCTACGTGTTTAGTGTGAACCTCCCTACGTTCACACTAAAGAGATGTGATGGAAATGCTGGGACTTACATATGGTGGTCTTCATATTTTGGTGGATTTGTCTTTTGAGGCATGGAGTGCCTGACCTTTGCGTATGCAAGATTCGCTAGCATGTAAACTCTGTCACTATTTCCCAAGAACACAGAAACAGGGCTATTAATAATTTTAATGCTTACCATTTTATGTAGTATTTTTCTGTGGAAACTATTAAAAAGTCAAATATGGTGGTGTTTTTCTTGTGTTTTTGGTGGGGAGGGGACCACTTCCTGGAAGGAAGGGGCATGTGTAATGTATATAAAGTCACCTTGTGCTAGTCTCATTCAGTTTAGCACCGTATTGCTCAGTGATAATGGCCTTCATCAATGCAAGCATCAAAGTAAGGGTGGCCATTTCAGGAGAACTAAATGTTGGAAATAATTAAAATAACTACAACTGACATATACTCAGGGGAGCCATAAAATGTAGCCTGCTCTGATGTTGTCCAATATCTAGCTGAACTGAAATATAATCCTTTAGCATCTGAACAAGTAAAAAGAAAACGTCTGGCTCAGGAATTGTCATTGGACTTGGTTGCTCACCACATTTCTGAATAGTTTACATCTGTTGACCAGCCCTAAGTCCTACTTAACTATGCAATCTGATGAGAGATCACAGTCTGAATTAACTGATGTAAAATGGATTGAGTTTAATTAGCACATCCTTACTATACTGTATTGAAGATGTGGCATTTAAAGAAAACTAGAGCAATATTCAGTAGCACAAACATTATCGTCTACAGAGATTTTAAAGGAAATCATAATAAGAAACATGAAGCCTATTGAACTCCATTAAAAAGCCAAACCACAGGGAGGTAGCCAGTCAGAAAGTACAGCCCTTGGAATTTAGTCTAAAAACCTACCAGGACAGCCATACTACTATTGCTGAATCACATCTGCCATCACTGATCTTGCCAGAAGATGTAAAGAAAAGAAACCCAGGTGCTTTCAGAACCATCCATTTTTTTTCCTTTAAAAGTATGGGAAACAAACTCTCGGGAATGTTGGTAGAATTTTCTGGTGGTGACGAGCTCCTCTTGTCCCAAGCTCAGGCTCCCTGGTAATGGACCCCACTGTACATTCATTCGAATTTCCTCTGTGGTTCACTCTCTGTCCTTTGGAGGCTGTTGTGATAGGGCTGCCCCTTAGTGACTTCCTGGGATAGGCATGACATTGATTAGACACACACTCCATGTACTTTAACACTAACCATGACATTAAAGTGGTAAAATCCATAATAAGTAAATCCAACAGCAACATATACACAAACAAGCTGGCAAATTGCTCAAGCTTTCCTAAAATGATACATCCTTGTACTCAAGAAAACATTTGCTTCATTCAGGGTTTTCCAATCGTGATCCATCTCACTTCTGTTTCTTCAATGTTCTAACGTCATGAGTAATTTCTGTTTTTTCCTCACTCTTAAAGCTATCCAACCTTGAGTTTGATTATTAATAATTTTGTTTGTCTTTCCAAATAACAGAGAGAAAGTTCCAAGAGTTCTTGTTTGTAAGTTAAAATGATGCTACTGGTTGGGTTTTGGTAGGTCATTTGTTTTGAGTTGTTTTCCAGAATCAGGCTTACACTAATCTTTTAAATTTTTCTCTTATCTAGCCCTGCCTATCCTCCCATCAATGATTCTTTTTTCCAACAATACTAAGTACTAGGTTGTCACTGGGTTTTAGAACAGACTGAAACAAACAGGCGAACTTTGATATGGATATTCATGACCTGGGCTCCAACAGCCCAGTTCTCTGTTCAAGGATCAAGCCCATCATCTGATGCCATACACATCTAAGACTTTCTGAAAACATCACACTTTTATTTGGACCTCCATTAGATCCACATAAATGATAAAATATCATATTTCAAAAAGCTATCAATATCATCAAAAATTCATCCTTGAAATTTTTAAAGGTAGTTTTTCTCTCTGGAAGAAAAAAAGAAGCATGTCAAACCAATTATATGTACAGCTGTCTAATTGCTTGCACATTTGAGGCCAGTAGGAACCAACTGTCACTGCAAGAGACAGACGTAAATCTGGCCCTTGGTGCCTTGAGGACTGACCTGTTCAGATCTGTGGTTCCACAGGCATTTGTATCTAGTATACGGGTGCTGCTGGATACTTGGTGTTGACATTTTAAGTAGTTTAATATTACCCGAATGAGACAAAATTGGAAAACCCTCAGAAAAGGAAATGTTTTGCTGATCTCAAACACAAATACAGCTTGAACTCCAGTGATGTAGTTCAAGGACATAATAGAACCAAAGGTAATGTTCTGATAAAATTTGGACATTTCCAGATCCATATTCAAATATGGGTATTTATGATGCATCTTGGAGTCCTTGACATGTAGGGAAGTCCAGGCACCTCCATGACCTCTGAATCAGCTAGGGATAAATAGCTGGAAAATCAATTTTAAGGGTAAAAACTGATGATCAAGAGCTGGGAGCATACGAATAACAACTATCACTCATATAACAGTACTAACGATATTCCTAGGTGTTGTGGTCAGTTCTATGCAAATGATCAGCCGGCAAGGGTGTTTTTCTACATCTAAAAGTCAGATCCCAGTGCAATATTGGGACTTTTTCTTGGGACAGTTTGCTTTTTCTGAAATTGTGGCCTGCCTAGCAGCCTTGCTCACGCTCTCCCCGCATCACATACCCCTAACCCCAGGACTGTGCTTGACATAATGTCTAAACAGGGAGGCTCAGAAGTGGCTATTACAATTCCAACTCCTCATCATTTATCTTATCTCTGCTTCCTCACTCTTCATCTTTTGGGTTCTACTGTCTCTTCCTTGGACATAAAATTTCTGAAGGAAGCAGTTAACAGATTATCATCTGTAATTAACTTAAATTCAACGATTTGAGTACTCCCCTTTAATTTTCTGTTGGTGGTGTGATCAGGGAATTCATCAGTAATCAATGAATTTCATAAGTATGTGTGTGCATATTTGCTATCACACACAGCATTCTGAACAACATATCATGTAACTCGTGCAGTTTCCAAATCTTGATTATTTAAACAAAAGCAGATTTTACCTCTGCAAATCTTTACAACCAAAAAAAAAAAAAAAAAAAAAAAAAAAAAAAAAAAGACAAATGGCTTCTTGGTTTCAATCTGGCCTTAATAATTTTCCCTCTGTTTATTTTCCATTAAAAAGAAAGTGGTTACACAATCCAACCTACAGTACAAAATACTTTTAAAAATCTAGAACTTTATTGGCTATAGTGTTTATTAGTTCATACAGTTTTCAATTCATTTTGACTATTCTGACACAAATTGCTATATAACTTAAATTCTGACGCTGGGGAAGGGAACACTGCATCAGTTTCTCAGGATCTCCTTTTGGCCAGGAATTTCCTCCTAAGATTCACTGATAAAATGTTGATTGCTTAGAAAACAAAGTTGCAATATTCATCACTTTGTGAGCACCATGACAAATTACAGAGCATTGTTGTTTAAATTAAATGTTAAAGTAGGTTAGTCCAGACATTTATAGTGGTGCATGTAATTAGCCCAAACCGATGAAATATCAACAAATTAACTGTTTTTGAAGAAAAAAAAAAAAGTAGTATTCGAAATTGTCCAGTATGAGCACTGGGGCCTTTAAACAAATGATGTCACACAGTCTGGGAGGCTTTGTCATGTTCAGTAAATTAGCATGGCCTAACCACAGCAGAAAATTTCCTTGAGCTGCAATAAAGACTAAATGCTTTCAGACTCCCATGGTCCTTTGTAGTCATCATTTTAAAGCACTGCCTTAGTGAGCTAAACCTGTAAAGTTTTCTTTTGAGCGGCTGTGAGTTGATTAGATCTATTTCAGCCTAGTAGTGGTAATAGGCTCCTCTCTGCGAAACTGCTTACCCTCTGCTCCCCTGGCAGCTGGAGAGACTGGAATTAATCAGGTCTGCTGGGGACTTCCTCAGCGTCTCCGCAGGCCAGCGACTCTGGAATCATTTACCACAGAATCTGACTGTCAACTCTTTGTCATGTAGGCTTTTGATTATGCTTTCTTTCTCTCTCTCATTTTCCTTCCTTGTTTTTTCAGAAAAAAAAAAAAAAAAAAAAGGAAATGGGTGAGGGATTATCCTAATGCAGTATTTTACTAGTGACTTATATAGGTATCTCTTATCACCTTTGATCTGCCCTTTAGAAAATATGGGTATGTGTGAAGGTAGTGAGGACTTACTGTTAAAATTAAAATTAACTTTATCTTTCTTCTTAAGGTATATATCCAGCCAAAAGAGGCAGGCACTCATAGGCACACTGTCTTTCCATCCGAAAAATATATATTTGGAGATTTCATTCTTGAAGGACCTTTATGATTTCCTTCAGCAGCATCCAACAAAGTACTCTGCCTGTATCCCCAGCTCAAATTTGCCTGTGTTTCAAAATGTGCAGAATCACTACTTAAAACACAAAGCACATTAGCATTCATGGCAAAACACTTCCAAGTATCCATAGAAATTACAAAGAAGCAGATTCAAGTCCACATAAAAATCTACCGGTCTAATTTCAGTATTTGATTTTCTCAGTGCAAATATCTTGATAATTGAGTTATATGATTTTATGCTTAAAATTCAAAGAATAAAATTCCCATAATGTCATAACAAAAATAAACCACCCGAATCAAAGTGCAATTTTACATTAAAAATTTTTATCTTGGGGCAACTTTTTCTCCCATTTAGCAGCCAAGAATATTTTCACTTATTTCGGCACTCTAATTGTTTGACAGGGTTCTCCTTCTAAGGGAAACATATACCCAATAGATAGGGTAGAGACATTTAAATATCTTCTCTAGGGTATAACCATAATAATTATATGTAAATGTTGGGACTTAATGTTTCTAAAATTGTGATACATAATATTCTAGGATAAATGTAATCCTCCTAAAAGTATTTTTGCAAACAATATTTTCTTTCACCTAATTGGTACGAAGGCTGTAATGAGTCAAACAGCGAAATACTGTATATTGTAAATGCCAAGATGTAATGAATACATCAGTATCACATAGCCTGTACCAATAAATGTGTTACTGAAACAGACAACAGACTAAATGTGTTTACCTTATGACATGAATGTCCTGCTTTCTGTATGAATTTTCAGAGCTCTGCAACAAGTTTCAACTGAGGGATTGTGAATTATGTAGGGCTTGTGTACTCTGTATAGAATGCAGCTTTCTCATTTGTTCTCTTCTGACACTGTTTATGTCTGGTTGAACCACAAATAGACATAAATATAGCACCAATTTGAGGGCTCACTTTAGGTGTGTTTGCTGGGTGGAGGGTGTGTGCCTAAACCTTCTTTTATAGGAAGACAGAATGAGAAATTGATGGCGGAGCTCTGGAATAAACGGTGTTAAAGGCAGACAGCTGATTTACATTGCACTGGCATTTTTGGCTTATATATATTACTTAAGAATTATATTGCTGTGGTTGTTGTTTTTTTAAAGAAAGGATTCAAGCCTTACTTAAAATCATTCAGACCTAAATGAACTGGCAGCGCTTTTACTTTATGTCCGGCACTGTCCCGGCGCTCCTCTCCTGTGTCCCTCTGTCTGGTCATGGGCTCCGTCTCCGACTGCCATCTCAACGCGGTCTTCTATTTGGGTGGGCAGGATGCCCAGGTACCTCTCAGGGGTCTTCACCTATATTGCTCATTAACCACCGTTCAGAAGGAAAAACCGTCCTGCCACGATGCTCTCTGCTGCCTCGTGGTCCCGGCAAGGCCTGGGGAACGGTGATTTCTCTGCTGCTCTGAGGTGTCCCAGACGTCAGGGCTATAAAGGGATGTTGCTAGGCTAATTTGGCACTGCCCCTTCCAACAATGCAGCATGCACTTGGCAAAATTCAATGAGAGAGAGAGAGTGCGTGCAAGAGAGCGAGTGAGAGAGCGCTGCTCACTAATTGAGCTATTTAACAGACTGCAGAGCCACCTGGAAGGCAGCCAATCATTACTCAGTGTCTTAATAGTATAGAGACTCTTGAATCATTCCAAGTAAGAAGTTCCACATATTTGTTTGTTTGTTTTATTTTTGTTTGTCTTTTGGGGTGGTGTGGGAAGAGGGTGGCAATAAGAGCATAGAAAGGGGGAAGGGTAAAAAGGGGAGTAAACTGCAGAGCACATGTAAATCCAGATATTGAAGTATGAAAAGCCAGTGTGCATTCTAAGACTGGCAAAGAAATACTTTACAATGCCATAGGAAAGAAAAAGGGGGAGGGTTGGGATTTTTTACAGGACTCCATCTTTATATAAAGTTTTTTTTTTTTTTTCTTTTGGAATGGGTCATCTTCTACCACACTGGTGAATTCTTTTGGCCATTTGTCAAGGGCCATTTTCTGAGAGTGGACTGACTTGTCTCCTGCTCTCCTTGTGGGGAGGGCTGCAGGCTGGAGCTGCTCACACACCCGCCATCACGGTTCCCTTTGGGGACGGCCCTTGGACAAGGAGGATTTGTTGATTGGCAAGGTGGCTGGAGTGAGAAGAGTCTGCCAAGCCATACCCCTCTTTTCTTTCTAAACTTGGCTCTAAATTTCCCTTTTCCTGGAAGCTTCTGGGACTGCTCCCTCTCAATTTTCTCCTTTCAATTCTTTGTATGCACATTTTATATCCATGTATTCACATGGCGTGCATTACTACTCATTGATTCTTTTCTGAGTCATCGGTGTTGGCTTCATCTTCCTGACCAGAAAGTAAGCCGACTCCGTGTGGGGACCATGTCTTCTAATTATTTGATTATTTTTTCCTACAGTACTTTCTCTAATAGTGTGCTGTGTGCATTGATTAAGGTTTATTTACCATACTGTGGAGAACGGTGGCTGGGAGATGAAGCTTCCCTTTTCTTAAAATCTTGGCCAAGCCATTAACATTCTCTGTGCCTCATTTTATCAATATTAAGAATAACCACAATGATGCATTTTCAAATGTTCTATGAAAATTAATGGATAATTAATGGCGACATTGCAAGATAGTGATTAAGAGGGCTGGCTCTGGAGCCAGGCTGCCCAGTTTGAATCCTGGATCTGTACTGACTCACTGTTCAATAATTATAATGCTCTAAATTTACCATTCAGTTTTAGGCTTAACAGTTATTGAATGTTTACTCCCTGCCAGCCGCTGGTGACAAGCACTTTATAAGCATTCTTGTACTTCATCATTAGGACATCCCTGTGAAATAGATATGGTTATTAGTCCCATTTTGCAAGCAAGGATAAGCGCTAACCTAGCTCTTGGGATTTAGTAGGCACTCAATGACTTTAGCAAAGTTAAAGTCATTGGATAAATTCAAAGTTTTGCTAAAAGCTAAAATGAGAAGAGAGAATACCCTTAACTCTCATTTCTCCAATCTCCCTTCACTTGCCCTGGGTCTGTACGCTACGAGGCGACGCAAAACTGGCACAATGTAAATTCCGCCATGAGCACAGTTTACAGTGAAGGCAGAAATAAACAAAGTGAAGCCTGCCTCATGTTCTCGCCAACCCTGCTTTTCTCGTTCACTACACTCCTATTTTAATGTCCCAGCCAAGGGCCCCTAAAAGGGTTTTACCACTGAGATTGGCTTCTCCTCAAACTGTCAGAACTATTGCCAAGTGTTACTGTCAAATAGTGGCACATCTTCTCCCTCTCAGAATTCTGAGATTCTCCATGGCTTCGAAAAAAGTACATTTGTATGTGTATGTGTTGTTTGTGTTTCTGTATGTGTGTGCTCGCAGACACTGGTCTAATGTATCAATGATTATGTCAGTGACTGAGCGTGTCTGAACACTGAACACACACTGTTGATGAATCTAGGATTTCAGGAGCAGTAGCTGTACCTTATAAATGCTAAAAAAAGTATTTTCCATCGCTTAGTATTTTTGATGCATGACCCCTCTTTAAATATTGCAATTATTCATTTGAAATTTAAGTAACATTTTAATTTTTATTATT
Organism: Piliocolobus tephrosceles; assembly: GCF_002776525.5. Taxonomy (NCBI): domain Eukaryota; kingdom Metazoa; phylum Chordata; class Mammalia; order Primates; family Cercopithecidae; genus Piliocolobus; species Piliocolobus tephrosceles. The sequence continues at coordinate 100,214,174 of NC_045448.1, forward strand.
AAAATAGAATGCCGTTCATTTCATTCCTGAGTCACTGGATTCTGTTTCCTAAAATTTCTAAGGTATCCAATATCAGAACTTTTAAGATCTAAAATCATTTTTAAAATGTTCTCACTGTTATTAAATTTTTTTAAAAACTTACTCTATGAGATTGAAAGGCAATTAGGATAATCCCACAGCAATTGGGCATTAGATACAAAGTATATGCACAATAATAAATGTTGATTATTTTTGATATTTACACAAGAACATTTTCTGGAATAATTATATCCTCTACTTACTGACCATTTACTGGTTCATTAAATCCTAATAATAGCTGAAGGAAGAGATACAGTTTCCATTTTACAAATGAAGACAATAAAGCTGAGGTAAACAATTCCAACTGTTCAGGCCACATATTTGATAGGTGTCAGAGCTCATTTCATACGTGGGCTTTCTGACTTCCATCTGGGCCTTTTAATGGCTGTGCTATTTGCCATCCAAGTCTCACAGTGAAAGCATTAGAAACTCACATTTTGTGTATAAACTAGCATGGGGTCAGATTATACACCCCAGCTAAAATGCAGGATATCTAATTGAGCTTGGATTTCAGATAAACAACAAATAACATTTTGGTAGTATGTTTAGTAGCATGTTGCATAGGACATATTTACACCAAAGTTAGTCATTGTTTATCTGAAATTCAAATTTAACTGGGTGTCTAGTATTTTCATTTGCTAAATCTGGCAACCCTAGTCTGAATATACTCAGATAAAAGAGAGGCAAAGTAGATGATGTCTGTCTCAGCCTCCCTGAAATTTCCTTTTGTGTTTAAAAGGGAGTCTGAGGGATGACTGCCTCTTTTACTGGTTACTCTTCTTTCTTGCTCTGACTTACTGCGATAAAGCCTCTGAGATTCCCCTGGTATCAGAGGCAGCATCTCTGCAGCTGGGAGCCATAGAGGGCTGTCCCCTGCCACTGAGGCCCGTGGAAGGCCCCACAATGTCCCCTGTCCTCCCAGGATGTGTACTTTGGTGGGTGTAGTGACTGGGCCAGCCATGCACATGATTCTCGATTCTCCTGACAAAGTTGCTGCACTGTCATTGCCTGTAGAGACACAGTGAGGGGACCATTTGGAGTTCTTACCTTGCAGCCTCATACCCCAGGTTTCAGCCAGGAGTCACTGAGGATTGAGCAGTAGAAAAATTTGAGTATTAAGCAGCATCCTCTGCTCAGATGACCAGTCCTTCCTGCCACAACCCAGAGGACACTTGTCCCATCCCCATAGCCTGCTCCAGCTTTTGTGTGAAGAGATCTCACCCACCAGCCCCACAGATGTGTCTGGACATGTCAAGCATTCAATGGGCTGGAGTTTATGCTTAGGGATTAATAATGCTAATAATAATAACTGTAATAATGATAGAATACTCTTTTCACTATGATTGAAATTTCACTATGATTGTAGCTTGTTCATATTGAAACAGGTTGTTACAACCTGTTACAGAGATTCAATCATAGTGGAAATTAGTAGTATTCTAATTTTATCCTTATTATTACAGTCATTATTATTAGCATTATTAACCCCTGAGCATAAACCCCGGCCTGTTACAACCTCAAGGTTGAAATCTCCTAGGAGACTGCCCTCAATGAAATCTCTCATGAGACTGCCCTCAATGTATTATTTTTTTTTTGAGGGCTGGGGGCTCTTCTCTATCTTACTGAGCAAAGACATTGTATGGATGAAGGGCTGTTCACTGTGCTTTCTTTCTTTTTTTTTTTTTTGTGAGAATAAATAAGCATCAGATATGATTCTCCAAGGTACAGACCAAAAAGGACGCACGAAAGAGGCTGTGGAAAATCACGCAAGCAGAGGTGTACAGCTAGCTCTTGCAGTTATCATCTGTGTGACTTCAGATGAGTTAAATTACTGAGTGCTCCAAGTATGCCCCAAGGCATCTCCAGTGATTCCTGAGCATTTGGGAAAATAGACATTCGTGACTTGATACAAACTTTCAGGAATTCCATCAGAGCTGACTTAATCCCTGAGAGAGTCATACCCTCACTTACTTTGCAATCCTTAGGAGAAATCCTGGGATACGTAGAACACAAAACCTACCCCAGGTTTCCTCACAACCTGCCAGTGATCTAAGTACTCTGGCAGCGAGGTCTGGCCCCACACTGGTCGTTGAGAACCACATTCTGGGATGAGGGTCACTGGGTGTGTGGGGAAGAACACAGCTGCGTTGCATCGAAGCTAGAGAGTTCTTCTTGTCAGTTCAGCGACGTCAGGCAAGTGCTGAGCCTCAGTTTCCTCAACTGTAAGTGCTAGATGATGCTTGCTTCCTAAACACCATTGTGACAACCTGTTACAGAGCTTTAATCACAGTGAAAATTAAGAGTATTCTAATTCTATCATTATCACAGTCATTATTACTAGCATTAGCATTAGAATTCTACCAGCATAGGTATGGAGGCTACTTGTATACACGTTAGCAGATCTTTTGTAGAACCTCTTGTTCAGAGCTGTTGTGGCCATCGGTGGCTGCTAATATCACGTGACCACTGAGCACTTGAAATGTGCTGTAGATGTAAAATGCACGCTGAATTTTGAAGACAGTGAAAAAATTAGAATTTACAGCACCACACTAATACATGTTATGTTATTATATGTTAAAATGACAATAATTGGAAAGTATCGGGTTAAATAAAATATATTGTTAAAGTTAACTTCACCTGTTTCTTTTTATTTATTTTGAATGCAAGCTACCAGAAAATTGAAAATTCCATATGTGGCTCCCATTTGCGACTTACCTTGTATTTCGATTGGAAGTGCAGCTCTAGGGAACTCAGGTCATAGGCCTAGAAAGAAATATAATTCCATTGAGCCCTTTTCTTTTTACTCAAAAATTTCCTCTTTGTGTTCTAGGGAGACTTTGTTCTGTATGATATATTCTTTTAAATATTGTTTTGGTCCCTCTGAATATAAGAAGGCAAAACTAGCAAGGATAATACATGTAGGTGGGGCCAAAAGAAATGATGAGAACAAAATTCACTCTATGAAGAAACGTGCGATATTCCTCTAAAACGTTTTTAAAGCTTTTAACCTGACCAAAAATTCACATCAGGATGTGCTTTTGATTCCGACATGGCAAGAAACCTTCAATATAAAAGACGAATTGCAAAGGGTACCAAATGGGATGACAGCACCTGGACATTTGCTAAAATATTTGAAGAGTTTTTGTATTGGCTCAGCTACTGAATTTTCATAGAAAAATAATCTAATATAGCATATGTATGATTGTGTGATTCCCAATTAAAATATTCAAGGTCTGCATTTGTGAGCCAAGATCCAATACCTTTTCCAAGTTTTACAGAAAAGTGGAGAAAACCTGGAAATGCTTGATACATATTACACAGTATAAATAGGTGCTACAATTTCCCTTTATTTACTAGGAATGCGAAATCTGGAGAAGCAGTTTTTTTAAAAAATAAACAGGAACACTACAATTATTTTTCTGCTTCACCTCTTTGCTCTGTGCAATGCTGTTGAACTTGCCCTTTTAAAGATTAATCAAAGTCTGCATTTACAATTGCTTTAAGACTGTCACTATAATTTTGAGCTCATGTAATGTGAGAGGAATTAATTTGATTAAAACAAAATTAAACCATGTGTAATTCACAATAGCAGAACACATTTGCAGGCTTCCTTGTGACGTGGCTAGCGTTGGAAGACTTGCCAGGGAAGTGGTTTAGAATTAGACAGAAGGGGGCCAGGCGCAGTGGCTCACGTCTGTAATCCCAGCACTTTGGGAGGGAGAGGTGGGTGGTTCACAAGGTCAGGAGTTCGAGACCAGCATGGCCAACATAGTGAAACCCTGTATCTGTTAAAAATACAAAAAATTAGCAGGGTGTGGTGGCAGACACCTGTAATCCAAACTACTCGGGAAGTTGAGGCAGGAGAATCGCTTGAACCCTGGAGGCGGAGGTTGCAATAAGCCGAGATGGTGCCACTGCACTCCAGCCTGGTCAACAAGAGCGAGATTCCGTCTTGGGGAAAAAAAAAAAATGACTTAGATAGAAGGTTCTATTAGTAGAGATGTCAATGCTAAGTGGCTGTGACCAAGCATTTTGCTGCAACATTTGATACTGTCGTAATTATCATGTTTTATTAAAAATCCTAAAAAAGAAGTAATATAATTGAGAGAAACACAGCTCTTTCATTAGCCACTCTTCAACCTCATGGAATGGGTCCAGTTTTGCCTTTCCTCTTCTTTTCTCAAAAGAGAAAAATCTTTTTCTTTTTCTTTTTTCTTTTTTCTTTTTTCTTTTTTTTTTTTTTTTTGAGATGGAGTCTTGCTTTGTCATCCAGGCTGGAGTGCAGTGACGCAATCTCGGCTCACTGCAACCTCTGCCTCCCGAGTTCAAGCGATTCTCCTACCTTAGCCTCTCAAGTAGCTGGGACTACAGGCATGTGCCACCACGGCAAGCTAATTTTTTGTATTTTTAGTAGAGACAGGTTTCACCTTGTTAGCCAGGATGGTCTCGATCTCCTGACCCCACGACCCGCCCACCTTGGCCTCCCAAAGTGCTGGGATTACAGGTGTGAGCCACCATGCCCAGCCCCTCTTCTCTTCTTTCATTTCTCTGGGTAGGCCTAGTCTTTTGAGTTTGAGACAGGGTTGGGGGTAGGGATAAGAGTGTCAGAGGTACTCTTTCACACATGGTTGTCCATTGGTGCTAGGGAGATGGTCCTGGTCTCACTCTTGACTCGGTCTTGTTTTATCTGATGCTGGTGGTCTCTTCTGATGCACCGGCCTCTGCAAGAAGGTATGGGGGTTTCTTTAGGGTGGCCCTCTGCTTTAGGGTGGCCCTCCTCCTTCAAAGGGAGGAAGCCCCTTGGGCCCTTCTAGTGCTCCATGGTTTCATTCAAAACTCTCTTGGGGAAGGGTCTCCCCTCCTTTTATCCCTGTATTCCTACTATGGAGTCATGTCCAACACTAAATTCCTTTTTTTTCCTGCCTCTGAGGACAGAGAAAACTAGGGAAAGTTATATCCATGTCTACTCTGCTACCAAAGGTTATTTCCACAGTCCTTCCCACCTCAGAAACTGCTAGACCAGGTGTAGACACTAGTCTTGACCGTCTCTACGCCCTTTACAACCAGACTATACTGTCAGATTTCCCTGAGAGCACCTTCATTGACTCCTGTCTAGTGGTGGGCCTAGATGACTGGCATTTTCTTTTTTTTTTTACTTTTTTTTTTTTTTTTTTTTTTGAGACGGAGTCTCACTCTGTCACCCAGGCTGGAGTACAGTGGTGTGATCTTGGCTCACTGAAACTTCTGCCTCCTGGGTTCATGCCAGTATCCCGCCTCAGCACCCCCGAGTAGCTGGGACTACAGGCGCCCGCCACCTCGCCTGGCTAATTTTTTGTATTTTTAGTACAGATGGGGTTTCACTGTGTTAGCTAGGATGGTCTCGATCTCTTGACTTCGTGATCCACCTGCCTCGGCCTCCCAAAGTGCTGGGATTACAGGCAGGAGCCACCTCGCCCAGCCGACTTGCATTTTCAATGACAGCAAGCTTTCAGCTGGGAAGTGAGGCACTCGTGTCCCCTCCTCATAGACACTCCTCATCAAACCACAGGGTCTCATAAAGCCCCATTTATTTGACTACAGAGAAGACAGGGAGATCTCCTTTCATTCCTGACACTGCAGGTCTATGAGGCCCCAACAGCTCTTCCATCCTTCTCCACTCTGCAGTCCTCTTATATAAACTGGGAAGGATGGAATGGTGACTGGAGTGGTAGCAGGGGTGACTCTGCCTAGTGCTTAACAGAGGACAGTATTTGGCCGTATATATTATATTTTTTATCATTTGTCAGTTCAGAGTCTTGGAGTATATTCCAGCTCAAAATAAAAAATGTCAGCTCATTATTTAGTGGATGTACTTTAGGAAATCATCAGTACCATTTATCAGATATTTTTTTTTTCCTGTTAGGCACTTGGTAGCATTGCATTTCCTTAGCTTCTTGGAGTTAGGTAAGGCCATGCGTTAGCCAGTAATTATTTTATATCGGGAGGGAAGCTTTAAGAGCTTGAGTGTCATTGACTTGATTCCCGTGTTCATATCTAGTGATGGTGGAAGAATATATCCAAATGGAGCCTCCATTAGGCCAGGTCTTCATGTGTTTGGGATGAGTCAAGCCTCCCTGTGGTCTTTGTGTTGAATATGTGGTGTGAGTGGGAAATATATTTTGTGTGTGTGAAAAGCCACAGATTTTTGAGTGATGTGTCACTGCGGCAAAATCTAGCTTGGCCTGACAAATACAATGTTGCTGCAATTAAACACGAGCAGCCAGGTCAGAAGCTGATCAGGACTAGAAAATGCAGATCCGCCCTGCCCAGTGCCACCTGCCCCATGCCTGTCCCCTCTCGGAGGCCCGGCCCCCTTTGTCTGTGTGCATCACACTGTGTGGAAGCATTGCCAGCATGTCTAACAAACTGTCCTATAAAGTTGCTGACATCGACCTGGCCGCCTGGGGACACAAGGCCCTGGATATTGAGGAGAGTGAGATGCCAGGTCTGATACATGTGTGGGAGCTGTATTCGGCCCCCAAGCCACTGAAGGACACCCATATCGCTGGTTGGCCGTATGTGACCGTGGAGATAGCCGTCCTCACTGAGACCCCTTCTGTCCCTGAATGCTGAGATACAGTAGTCCAGCTGCAACATCTTCTCCACACAGGACCAGGTGGCGGCTGCCATTGCCAAGGCTGTCATTCCAGTGCATGCCTGGAAGGGTGAAACAAGCAAGGGGTACCTGTCATGCATCCAGCAATCACTCTACTTCAAAGACGTGCCCCTCAACATGATTCTGGATGATGGTAGTGACCTCACCAACCACATCCACACCAAGTACCCACAGCTCTTGCCGGGCATCCAAGGCATCTCCAAGGAGACCACCACCGGAGTCCACAACCGACACAAGATGATGGCCAAGGGGATCCTGAAGGTGCCTGCCATCAACAACTCCGTCACCAAGAGCAAGTTTCACAGCCTCTAAGGCTGCCGGGGGTCCCTCAGAGATGGCATCAAGAGGGCTACAGACGTGGTGATTGCCAGTAACGTAGCCATGGTGGCAGGCTATGGCGATGTGGGCAAGGGCTGTGCCCAGGCCCTGTGGGATTTTGGGGACACCTTCATCATTACCAAGATTGGCCCCATCAACCCCCTGCAGACTGCCATGTAGGGCTATGAGGTGACCGCCATAGATGAGGCCTGTCAGGAGGGCAACATCTTTGTCACTGCCACAGGCTGTGTTGACATCATCCTTGGCCAGCACTTTGAGCAGATGAAGGATGATGCCATCGTGTGTAACCCTGGCCACTTTGACATGGAGATCAATGCCAAGTGGCTCAATGCGAACCCTGTGGAGAAGGTGACCATCAAGCCCCAGGTGGCCAGGACTGGCTGAAGAGCGGCACGGCACCATCCTGCTGGCTGAGGGTCAACTGGTCAGCCTGGGCTGTGCCATGGGCCACCCCGGCTTCGTGATGAGTGACTCCTTCACCAACCAGGTGATGGTGCAGATTGAGCTGTGGACCCACCCAGACAAGTACTCTGGTGGGATTTACTTGCTGCCCAAGACGCTGGATGAGGCAGTGGCTGAATCCCACCCGGGCAAGCTGAATGTGAAACTCACCAAGTTGACCAAGAAGCAGGCCCAGTACCTAGGTATGTCCTGTGATGGCCCCTTCAAGCCAGATCACAACCGCTACTGAGAACCATGCCTGCCCTTAGCCTTCCAGCTGCTGCCCTTGCCCAGGCCCCACCTCTCCTCTGTAAGAGTAAATGGCACCAACTTTGGGAGTGGTTTGTCAGTGTCCACCATAGACTCCCTGGTGCTGGTCACGCAGTTTTTGGCCTCTGCTGCACCCCTCATATCGTTCTAAGTGTGGCAGGGGGAATCGAAAGACCCCTCCTCAAGCCCTGGTCAGGATGGTGGTACAAGGGACACAGCCACAGGGAACCGTGAGCTCAGTGGTCTTGGAACTGCTCACTAAGTCAGTCTTTCCTAAGCCTGGAAATTGGTAGTGGAGTTACAAAGCCTATGTGTCTTACCACCTAGACCTTCACCTGGCCTGTGGATTTATACCCGTGTGCTTGGTTCAGTGGTTCCTCAGCCCATGACAGAGGGAAGGAGCTATATTCAAAGGCAAGGAGGAACTGTTTGAATTTTCCTGAGAGCCTGGCTTGATGCTGGGCCTTCTCTTAACCCTCATAACAATGAGATTGGTACTTTTAGTCTCTATTTTACAGGCGTTAGAATAGACCATTAAGGGACAACCGAGAAAGGACAGAGAAGGGACAGCCAGAGGTTGAGAGGGGCCAGAAAAACACAAAGACAGCATATATCTGCCATAATTTTGTAACAAGAGGGTTCCTATCACAACCCTGGGTCCAAAACAGAGTAATCTGATTTATAATATTTATATAATGTTTATAATCTTAAATAAAGCAGGAAGGTGAGTAAATAAAAATCTTGGTGCCTAAAATAATTTTGAGGCTTTATTTGATAAATAATCCACCGCCAACAATGTATGGTATGAATAAGGGGGTATAGTCACATACCAATAAAGCATTGAGAAGATGCTACAGTGTGTGGGCTGCAGGTAACTTGCAGTGTGAGGGCTGCAGGTAACCCCTTGGGCTTGAAAGAATGAGTAAAGAGGGAACTCTTGTCTTTTCAGACATGTCTCTTGTAAATAGCCTTTTTTTAACCTAATCTTAGACTGTCATTTAATACATGAATTTAACTCATTTATAATGAAAAAAAAAGAAGAAGAAGAAGATGCAGATCTTCTCTATGTGAGATGCTAACAGGTACCCAGACTGTGCCTAACATCCTTCTTAGAAGAGCAAAAGCATGTGCAAAGGAAATTGACAGCAATGGAGTCAAAGTCACACAGGTGGTAAGTTACAGTCTTTACAAGATATCTGTTTTGATGCTTTGCACATCCAGGTTTACATTTTCTGCCCTTGCCATATTTTCTTCAAAGTTATTTCTGTGATGGATAAAAACTTATAATAATTTAATTATTAGCTACTATTAGTAATTTTTTTCAGTTGATCTATGTTGCCTTTAAGGAGCTGTATTTATGATTATGGTTTCTTTACTGAATTCTGGTAGCAAGTAATAAACACGTCCATGTTTGTAAACAGAGCAAGTTGGATTTTGAGGGGATGAATATGTGGTGATGTAATTGGCCTCAAGGCAGTCAGAGATATAGCTTGGCAAGCAAGCCAGTGGAGGTAACATCCCCAGCCGTGGAGTCAGAACAAATACCGCCCTTTGCATAGCACCATATTGAATGTATTTGTACTAAGTACATATCTAAGCGATTATGCATGGAAATACCCTAAATCATAATCTTTCCCCTGTAAAAAGTGATTTAAACAGTGACATGGATATATTTTTCAAAGCACACTTGAGAGAAGGAAATTGTGACCTGCTCAGCTGTGTTTCTGCATTCTCAGGTTGGGCTCCCAGGGATCTGCTGGGCTCCAGGTCTGGCTGCTTGAATATTCAAGGTCTGAGATTACTGCTTAGTTTTTCCTGCTTTTTGAATCAAATGTGTGATAGAAATCACCCAGCCCTTCATTTTGCCATGTTCTGGAGTCATAACATGGAGTAAAACATTCAAGAATTGTACATGGGTGTCACTCTCTAAATATAAAATCATAGATCACATGATTATTATTCTGAATATTGGCCGTTTAAATGGAAGGTTATTAATTATTTTGAATATTGGCACTTTAAATGGAAGGTTGTTTTGAGCAAAAACTACCTACTGCAAAATAATCTGTGGTCCAACAGACATTGGCCATGTGGAACTAAATCTGGGAGAATCTCTGGTCTCAAACTGCTACTAAAAGTTGCAAAATTGAATGGGCAAGTAAGTATGGTCATTAAAATGTAAGTAGATGAAAATTGGATAATTGCATGCTGCTTTTTATCTTGACACATATTGTATTAAAAGTTACTGTGTAGAAGAACCATTTTCTTGGGAAATAAATAGATGAGAAGATTAAAGAAGTGACTTTTTCTAAACCATGTAAGTGGGAGGAGAGCAGTTGAAAAGCATTATTTTACTGTTCCTACAATGCCCAGCTCAGGACTGGACACATAACAGCCACTCAATAAATATTTGTTGAGTCTATTAATGTATGAATGCAAACAAAATTCCTATCTTTTCATTAAAATGGAGTGAGTACAATAGAGGAAATTATTTTAAAATGTAGTCCAGTATCCAAAACAAATCATCTCAATTTAGGTCTTAATTAGTATAAGAGTACATTGTTTTTATTGGTTTTCAAAATTTGTTTAATGATCATGACATAGGATTGTTTGTGGTATATTCCCTAGGTTGAGTTAATATAAAACAAAAAAAATAAAATCTTTCTCCACTGCCTTGATATATTTGGCACCCTTTCTGTGAAGTGCTCAAAATATCATTTTGGGGGTACATTTTAGAGATGCGAAGGGAAATGTCTGAGCTATAAAATCCAAATCGGGATCTCCTTTTTAGCTTCAAGCTAAAGAAAGAAATTCATCATTGAATACACATGCATCTCACATGCTCTAGGGTCTGGTAGTGTTGGAGATTGTTTACGTAGCGTATGTAGTTTTATGTTCAATAAATGCTTTCTGATCGACAGATGGACTAGTGAAATGCTTCAAGGTAGTGTGCCCATTCATTTGGAGTTGTCTATTTGATCTGCAGAAGGTAAGATACACAGAAACCTCCCACCACTGGGTAGGGTTTGGGACAGGGCAAGGACGTGCGCTTATGGTCTGCAAGCAAAGATTCCTGATGGAGAATTCCCTTTATAGTGAAAGCTGGGTAATAACAGCTTTTAAAAACTTCAATTTCCAATGTCAAGAGGCTTTTTGAAGGAGAATCTCTACTGGAACCAAATAATTCAGCCTAAAATTCTAGAAGACCCAGGGGCCACTTATTGTGGTGTTTGTTCTCCCTGTAGCAACTTTTCTTTCCTTCCCTCCACCCCACAGCCCCCAGCAAAACACACAGAGGTCACAAGCCACGATTAGCTTTGGTTGAGCTTCAGTTTAGATTTCCTAATACGTAACCACTAACCCTCTTTTCCCCTAAAGGACATCCTATTGACTCTCTAGGATTTGTGCATTTTAGGGTATTTTGATATTTTTGCAGGGGATAAAGTTCAGTTCCCAGGTGAATCTCACTGTTTTCTCCTCTTGTGTTTCCATCAAGAAACCTAAATTTTGTCATTATATAATTATTTTCCTTCTTTTAGAGACGGGGTCTCATTCTGTTGCTCAGGTTGGAATGCAGTGGCGCAATCACAGCTTGCTGCAGTCTCTAACTCCTGGATTTAAGTGATCCTCCACATCAATCTTGGAGTAGCTGGGACTACAGGCATGCACCACCATGCCCAGCTAATTGTATTATTTTTTGCAGACATAGAATCTCACTATGTTGCCCAGGCTGATCTCGAACTTCTGACCTCAAGCAATTCTCCTGCCTCAGTCTCCCAAAGTGCTGGGATTACAGGTGCGAACCACCACACCTGGCTGCATTGTAGAGTTCTAATTACAAAGAGAAGTGAAGCTAATAGACAAATTGCCTGATACATTCAAAGTCACCGACAGCCGACTGGAGTTGGGATTAGAAGTTTGTTCTTGGCTTTCAAATTTCCTGCTCAGCTTCTTGTCCATAACCAGCATGATAAGAGGGGATCTCTGGTGGTCACAGCTTTCATCACACAGTGGTTTAATTAATAGGCCAACACTCATAAAGTGCGACGGTGGTGCCAGGATAGAGGAAATCCCAACAAATGCTGGTTTCTGTTATTGTTACAATTGACTTATCATACACCAGAGCATATTTTTCTTGCTCTGACCCGAAATACTAAGGCCATTTACCTGATAGTCCTTTTGCTTCCTGTTTAGGAAAGAGCACACGAAATACATTTTCAAACATGTACTTCATCACATCTTTGTTACCCACAGCACTTCACAAAGCAACCTTCTTTCATCCAAACTCTGCTTCCACTTCCAGTCATCACCCGAGATCATTGTTAGTCACTCATAATGACCCTGGGATCTCAGAGATAGTAGGATTACCAGGGAAAAAATTTATCCAACTGATGATTTCCTATGTAGCTAGTATGTATCAACCCCTTAGTACAGAGAAGCTCCCAAAGCTAAACTTCAGAAATTTATAGGTGAGTATCAGACCTCATTTTCTCATTTCTGGGGAGTGGGACACCTAGGACCGAGGTGACAGGTGACCTTAGCACAGTACTCTCTCCCATAGGTAAATTTGTGTATGTGCTCTTCACTTTACCCTTATTTCCCCAGAGTTTTAATTTAATTTTAATTTTAAATTGACAAGTAAAAACTGTACATATTTATGGTATGTACATATCATATCAAACATACAGTTTGATATGGTATAATATTTTGAAATATGAATGCATTCGAAATGGCTAAATCAGGCTAATTTACATATACATTACATCACACAGTTATATTTTTTTTCTGGTAAGAACACTTAAAATCTACTCTCTTGGCAATTTTCTAGAATACAATATGTACGTTGTTATTAACTATAGTCAACATATTGTACAATAGATCTCTTGAACTTATTTCTCCTATCTCACTGAAATTTTGTATCCCTTGACCAGCAATTCCCCACTTGCACTGCCCCCGTTCACAGCCTCTGGTAACCATCATTCTACTCTCTGCTTCTATGAGTTCAGCTTTTTTAGATTCCACATAGGAGTGAGAGCATGCAGCTTTTGTCTTTCTGGGCCTGGCTTATTTCACTTAGCGCAATGCCCTCCAGGTTCATTTATGTTGTCACAAATGACAGGATTTCCTTCTCTTTTTAAGGCTGAATAGTATTCCGCTGTGTATACATAACATTTTCTTTACCTTGTCACTTGTTGATGGACACTTAGGTTGATTCCATATCTTGGCTATTGTGAATAGTGCTACAATAAACATGAGAGTGCAGATATCTCTTAGACATACCGATTTCATTTCCTTTGGATATATGTTCAGTAGTGGAAATGCTGGATCATATGGAAGTTCTATTTTTAATTTTTTGAGGAACTTCCATATTGTTTTCCATGATGACTGTGCTAATTTACATTTCCACCAACAGAGTACAAGGATTCCCTTTTCTCTTCATCTTCTCCATCACTTCTTATCACTTCCTTATCTTTTTGATAACAGCCATTCTAACAGGTGTGAGGTGATATTTCATTGTGGTTTTGATTTGCACTTCTCTAGTGATTTGGGGCATTTTTTTTTCCATATACTTATCAGCCATTTAAATGTCTTCTTCTGAGAAATGTGTATTCAGATCTTTGCCTTTTTTTCAATTGGGTTATTTGTTTTCTTACTATTGAGTTGCTTAAGTTCCTTATATATTTTAGATATTAACCCCTTCTCAGATGAGTGATTTACAAATATTTTCTCTTATTCTGTATGCTCCCTCTTCATTCTGTTGACTGTTTTCTTTGCTGTGCAAAAACGTTTTAGGGAACACAGACATGAAACTGGGAGGGAGTTGATGGCACAGAGAATTTGCATTAAAGCCAGGAGAGTAGGTAAGTTATCTGACGGAGGATGTAGATCAAGAAAGGAATGAGGACCCGTAGGAATTTAGAGTTTGGGTAGAGGAGGAGGGGCCAGAAAATGATACCTAAACCAAAACAAAACCAGCCAGAAAATAGGAAGAAATCCAAGAGAATAGAAAACTTCCTGGATGGAGCAATCCCATGGGTTTTCAAAGATGAGATGAATACCAACTAGAGTCCGTCAGCTTTACGGACATGAAAGTCAACAGTGATTCTATGCATCTGGTATTTTAAGTATTCATCAGACAGAGATAGCTGCAAACTTTTAGCCTGAGACTTTTATTTTCTAGTCTTAGAATTTTAGAGGATTTCAAATTCTAAAATGGTAACTACTTAACATACACTGATATTCTGTTTTCATTTTATCATGCATCCCACTTATAAGCTGAAATATACTTATGCACTTAAATAAGATTTTCCTCTGACTAAATTGCCAATCTCCTGAGAAAAATCTGATAAACTAAATTTTAATTAATCTCCGTTATACCCTTCTCATCTTTCCTCGAATGAATTAATTTTTTCCCATAGCAACTTAATACCTAGTTCACTTAGACACCAACTTTCACTTTAGAGCCTGTGCTTGTTTCTTGCATTTTCTGCATATTGATTTTTTTTTCCAAAAATATCATATTTTTAAACATAGGTGCTTCTTGTCTAAGATCTAGGTGATTCTAGATTCTAAGATTTTGATTCTCTATTTTTCACCTTTTATTAATCCATTTGGAAAATATTAAGCACTTTCTTTGTGCTGAGTTCTGGCGTACAAAGATTAACAAGACACCATTCTTGCCATCGCAGCTATCAACCAAGCAAGGGAGACAGACCCGTAAGTGGACAAGCGTAATTCAGTACCTAGGAAAGGGACACTGGATCTCCGGGAAGTTCTCAGTCACACTGGAGCAGCAATGCCTGTTGTAATACTGTTGTTTTTTGTAATGCTGTCTTGATCCAGTTTTGAGGCCCTGACTAGAGACTGATCAGTTTCCTCTTGGCATCTGATTAAGTCCATACCTCAACCACCTTTCTTATTGGGCTCTCACCCTCTGGGGCTCCTGGGTACCCACGTTTATCTCCCTGGGGCCAGGTGCCAGACAACTAGGGACAGATTCAGTGCCTAGGAACCCAATAAAGTATTCAAATTAGTGAACCCACAAGCAGCCTGGAAACCCAGCTAAGCCCACCTCGTTTGCCATATATAAGCTGTCTCTGACAGCCCCAGCTTGCTCTTACCCTGCCCTTTTGCAAGCCCCTGTGTGGCCCTGCTGACAGCCTGCTCTGGTTTGGAGCTGTAGGTAATAAGTTCTATCTCTCACCTCTGAGTGTCTTTGTGTTGTGTCCTGACATTGAAAGAAACTTTAAATCTTATACAACACCAGGCTGAATCTTACATCCGTTTAGGTATTGGATAGGTGAGGAGTTGAAGTCAGAGGAGAAATCAGCCCAGGCAAGGAAGAGAGTAAACTTGTGATGAGTTTGCAGATGCACACATGGGCACCATCCAGACACTGAAAGTCATGGAGAACACTTAAGCAAGAAGGAGTTACAGGCCTGTGGACAATGATATCTCAGAGGCAGGAAGAGAAGTGCAATCCAGGGAGATGACAGCAAAAATACACCCCGAGAAGTGTGAGGCAGCAGTGTGTAGTAGGATCTGATGGGTTCCATGAGTCTCTAAGGTAGGGAGTGACCGGAAGTGTCAAAAGCGCGGAAGTTGTCCAGAAAAGTCAACATGAGAAAGTAGGTATTGAACTGGGCAGCGAGGAGGTGGCTGGTGGTCCTAGAAACAGCAGTTTCAGTATTGTGGCTGCTGCACATGCTGGTTCATGATGGTTTGAAGTAGGGGCAAAAGGTGAAGAACTAGAGTTAGTGAGAGCAGAACAGTCTATTGAGAACTTTCAGTAAAGAAGAGAGGAGAGAAATGGGGACGTAAGAGTGAGAAAGTGCATGTGGAATTCTCTCTCTCTCTCTCTCTCTTTTTCACATGGGAAAGGTTTGAGCAGGTTTGAAGCACTGGAGTTGCAGGACAGGGATGGTTGATAGAACCAGGTGCTGCAAGAAGTGGTCAGGGCAGGCCAGATGTAGTGGCTTATGCCTGTAATTGCAGAGCTTTGGGAGGCTAAGGTGGTAGGATCACTTGAACCCAGGAGTTCAAGGCAACAGAGTGAGACCCTGTCTCTACAAAAAAGTTATTCAGGCATGGTAGCATACACCTGTGGTCCCAGCTACTCCGGAGGCTGAGGCGGTAGGGTTGCTTGGACCCAGGAGTTCAAGGCTACAGTGAGCCGTGTTTGTGCCACTCTACTCCAGCCTAAGCAACAGAGTGAGAACTCATTTCAAAAACAAAACAAAACAAAACAAAAAAGAGGTGGTGAGGGCAAAGGTGGAAGAAGGGGCTGGAACCAGAATTGCAGAGATCCTGCTGCTCAGAAAGTACCTGGTAATGTATGCGTGGGTATATAGGGTCAATCCTCATTGTGAATCAGATTTTTGCAAATTCACCTACCGGCTAAAATTGATTTGTAATTCCTGTTAAAAGAAAAACTTCAGGCGAATTAAATTTAACAGAGTTTAATTGAGTAAAGGAGTCATGAAATGGGCAGAATAGGTTCAGAGAGGACCCATGCTACTGTGTGGTCGGAGAGGATCTATGAACAGAAATAGGAAAGTCATGTTCAGAAAATGGAAGGGAGATACAAAAACAGCTGGATTGGTTACAGCTTAGCAGGGTTTGCCTCACTTGAACATGATGTGAACAATTGACTGCCTGTGAGTGGTTGAAGTACGATTGCTGTGATTGGCTGAGACTCAGTCAGTTATTGCAAGAATAGGTGATAGTCTGTTTACACGTCCAGTTAGGCGACAGTTCACTATGCACCGAGAAACCTTTAGGATAACCTTAAAATATATAAGGAGGCAGCTTTAGGCTAGACTTAATGTAACACTCTCAAATCAATTCTCTGGGTGCTTTTAAATTCATTCATAGACATACACAGAATGGCAAAAAATTGGAGTTGCACAATGTGTACGTCCTCAGCTGAGGCTGAACAAGACAATGGTCTTGTTTCAGCTCCCTGAATTGGTGTCCTTTTCACAATCTATGTAGTAACACATTTTTCCAATCTGAGGGCTTTCTGATGGAGATTTTGCTATTTAAAATGGCCCTCAATTGTAGTGCTGAGGTGCTTTCCAGTGTTCCTGTGTGAGACGGCTGTGATGCGCCCTGTGGAGAAAATATGTGTATTAAATGAGCCTCATTCAGCATAAGTTATGGTGCTGTTGGCTGTGAGTTTAATGCAAAATGAATCAACAATATAGATTTTTTAAAGTGTATAAACCAAAATTTTGTATTGATTGATGAAAATGTGACTGCTACTACCACAAATAATGAAAATCAACTATATACACACGTATGCACACACGTGTATGAGTCTGTATAAGCTGTATCGATGCCTCATTTACTGACTCAGTTAATCCTCACGCCATGTGGTAGGTCATTTCATGATCCCCTCTGTATCAATGTGGGCTTGAAGACTCTGAGAGGGCAATGATTTTCCCACTGACACAGACCTGTAAGACAGGGCAGGGATAGGAACTTGGGCAGTGTGACTCTGGAGCTGTGCTGTTAACCACTTCTGCCATATGCCTGTTGGTGTCTGGATCTAAACTAGGAAAGAGGCTTAAGAAAGGCTTTTGTTAGCACTGTTTGTCATTTGGAAAGTGCAAGCAGAAAAAGCACATGGGGTGCCTGATCCTGGCTTGGAGATTGGTGGTGTGAGAACAAAGTTGAAGCATATGAGTATTGAATGTATTGTCCAGAAGGACTCAGAGTGGAAGGACTCATGAGTCAAGGACCAAGAGTTAGTTATTATTTAAACAAGTAATAAAAAACAAACAAAACACGAAAGAAAAGAAATTATATTGAGCCCTTGCCAAGTACCACTGTTCTTGGCCCCAAGATTATAATGGTTCATAAAGTATGATTCTATCCTCAAGAAATATAGAGTTCCAAGGCACATACAGGTAATGGTCCAACAGTGACATGCGTGCCCTGCAGCCCCAGAAAGACACCTACCTGGTCCTGTGAGTCAAAGTGGCTTCCCATAGGAAATGCCACCTGCATTCAGTTGGAGAAGGATGAATAAGATGCGTGACTTTGAACCTCTTGAAACTTGAGACGTCTCAACTTTGAAATGAGGATCAAAACAATTTGACATAGGTTGTTATGAGAATTAAATGTAGTACTTTAGTGAAGCCCTTAGCATGGTACCTGAAACATACTAAGCCCTTACTAGAAGATGCTATTACAGCAATATTATTTAGTAGGTGGAGAGCAGAAAGAAGGATGTCTAAGGAAGGTGAAGAAACCAAACGAAGGAAGCAACATGGTTCATGACTGTGGGCTGGGCAGCAAACAGAGCTTTTGGTGGGTACGGCCATGGCCCAGAATATGGTGGGGGTAGCAGTGGGGAGGCAGAAAGTGGCAGGGCCAGATTTCATCCACATCAAGGAAGGATGGATTTTTTAATGAGATGTGATTTTCAGGGCAGAGCTTTCGAGTAAATTAGAAGCCCAGGTAGTTAACAGCGAATTGTTAGGCCAGGTACGTTGGCTCACAGCTGTAATCTCAGCACTGTGGGAGGCCGAAACAGGAGGATCACTTGAGCTCAGGAGTTCAAGACCAGCCTGAGCAACATGGCAAAACCCCGTTTCTAAATAAATAAATAATAAATAAACGACAGTGAGTTGTTTCTATAACTGTGCTGGTTTCCTTGACTCATTCCTCCATGAGATACTTAGCCTCCCAGTTTAACCTCCTTCCTATCACCACATTTATCTACATATTCAGATTAGTTTTATTCTGGGTCCTCAGGGAAAATGAGCTGGTTTTATCATCTCTGGACACTCCATTCATGCATTCACTCACTCACTCACTCATTCAGACTTTATTAACTCTCTTGTGTCAGGACTTTCTTCTGCATGCTGAGGGATACACAGCGATAAAGATGGAGGCACTCAGAATCTTGGCAGAGAGACAGACAGGAAAATAAATAATAACAGCTGTGGGAAGTGGTGGTAAGAGATTGATAAGAAGAAGTCCTTGGGGGAACATAGATGAGAGATGGGATAGAGGATAAATGATAAGGAATCCAGTGAAATGGACACATGTTTGTGAGATCTGGAGGTTCATGCTTGACCACTGGTACTGACCAGACACTTATGTTTTGGCAAATTGCTCCTAAGACGATAACATCGTACAATTGTGGGAACTAGGATAGAGCACACCCAGTAAATACCATACAAGGTTGAGTTTCCTAACCTCCTAGAATCTGAAGAAAGTTTAACCTTTTCCCTAGAAGTACAAATTTTTGATGTAAAATACTCACTGACCTTCTAAACTCCATTCATGGCCAGGTATGGTGGCTCACACCTGTAATCCCAGCACTTTGGGAGGCGGAGGATTGCTTGAACCTAGGAGTTTGAGACCAGCCTGGATAACATAGTGAAACTACGACTCAACAAAAAAAACTAAAAAATTAGCCAGGCATGGTGGCACATGCTTGTAGTCCCAGCTACTCGGGAGGCAGAGGTGGGAGAACTGCCTAAGCCAGGGAGGTTGAGGCTGCAGTGAGCCATGATCGTGCCACTGTACTCCAGCCTGGGTGACAGTGAGACTCTGTCTCAAAAAAAGGTAAAAATTAAAATTAAAATCCATTAATTGCTGACAATTATAAATTTTGCTTTGAGTGATAAAGTTATATAGAATGTTCTACCTCTTCAGCAAAGAAACCATCAAGCCCGCAAGGTCAAGGACCTATGTTCTAGCATCGTAGAAGGGGATTTGGGCCAATACAGCTGCCAATTATCTCCACTCACCTCTGCTCACCATCATGACTAGCTCCCAGAATCAGTAGTGTTCTGATTGAAACTGATCTTTCCAAGTAATGAGAAGGATGCATTGGGTAACCAAATGACTTTCCAAGAAGACAAAAGCAACCTCTGTTGACAAGTAACACAGACTACCTTGTTTTCAACAGAAGGATTCAAAATACGATTGCAAATGTACTGATTAACACTGTAAGCTGGGTTGGGGGTGAGACAATTTGTCTCAGGAGGGTTGAAGCACGATATGATTTTGAGAAATATCAACCTCACTTTTTAAATTAACTTATTGACAAAATACTGTCAAGATCCTTTAAGGAAACTACATCTATGGTAAAAGTATTCTATATGTTTTTGAAAATAGCTTTATGCTGCAGATGGTAGGAAAGAATAAATTAACTAAAATATCTTTAATGTTCTTTTCTAGCACTGTGACTAGTAAAATATATTTCAAGCCCCAAATAAAAGAGTTGATGTGAACTTGATCTATCTCAGGTAACCAATAAGCATTTCAGACTCTCATGTCACGGATTTTTAATGGTCGTAGAAGGCATTTTTAAAAATATTTTACACTCACTAACCCCATCTGCTTCAATAAAAGCATTGCCCTAAGCCTTCAGTCATCTTTCTAGAGGCCTACTGCTGCTACCTAGAGTTCACAGCCAACATTGATTACATTTACTACGTGGTACTGAAAAATCGATTCAATATTAGAAAATTGTGAAAATGATAGAAATTTAATATGATGCCAACCTACTAATTGCTGTGAGTTCAGGAACAAAGGAAATATTAGTAGGTGCAAATATGGTATCACTAGATAAAATTCCACTTGATATTCTCCCCCAATCTGGCAACTCTGGTGAGTAGCATCTTTCAAACGTGTTCTTCAATCACATTTGAATACATACATTTGAATCTATGAGTGTGTCTTTACCTAAGAAAGGAAAGTCCTCTTCAGGAAGAAGCCCTGTCTTTGCAAGTAGAAATAATTGACTCAACAGGCATAATGTGATTCACTTTTAAAGTATGTTCTTCCGTATGACACTTGGGTAGTAATAGTAACGATCTTTCTTATTTTATGCTCCACTAGGGCATATGTGGCCAATTGTATCGCCAGTGTAAGTCTGGATTACTTTCTATTACTTTCTATTGATAATTTTTAATAACCGAAGACATTTGGAACTGGAAGGCAGTCAGTGGTGCTTGCAACAAAGCAGGGGCAATTAAGATGGGTGAGGGTTTTAAGCTCTGCATTGGTCTGTGCACATCGGGAGAGGCAGTCAGCCATTAAAAAAATTAAACCATTTGGGTCTTGGGTTAAGGTCTGCGAACTGTTTAATGTCATAATTGCCTGCTGCCTCAATCATCAAACTGAATGAACTTCTAAGTTGAAATGTCATAAACGCTCAGTGTAAAGATTTATATAACCCAGGTATCCGACCTACCGCTAAGCTGTGCCTGTGGCAGGGAGTGTTTGTTATGTCTTACTCAACCTTTTGGGGAAAAAATAAATAAATCCGGAAATGTGCTTGTTCTGGCAATGATCAAAACATTAAGAACCAATTCTGTTACCTGTATGGTGTGTTCAGATTCTGTAATAAACATATCCATTTCCTATAAAAAATAATTGAGATACAAATTCCTTTAGTAGAAAATGTCATGTTTTCCCACTGTATATTTAGCCAAAATGTGATAGGAATATTTTTAGTTAGAGTAAATTCTTTTTTCTGAAGAAGCACATTATTTTGTGATTATCAGTTACATTTTGATCCTCCCTAAAGAAGAATCCAAATTTCATCATGTGTTTATTATAAATGTGTGCTAAATAACAAACCAATATTTTGTAGTCAGATATTTGGAATTTCTCCTTTTTATATAATATAGGATTATTTTAAAGTCAGTGATTCATATAACTCAAAATAATGCCACATTTTGCTTGCTATACAGAAGTAAAAACAAAATTTCAGAGACACTGTGACAAAAGTTCTCTTAGTTCTGCCAAACCAATATGTACTTATCAAGTCATAAAAATTGTGTTCATAAGACCCTTAGAAATCAATAATAAAAATAAAAATAAAGTGAGCAAAAGACCTGAACAAACCCTTGACAAAGGAAGATATATAAGTGGTTAAGAAGTATGTGAAAATAAATTCAACATCATTAGTTACTAGGGAAGTGCAAATTAAAACCACGATGAAATACCACACATGCCTTCGTATGGCTAACCTTGAAAAAGACTGAGAATACTCAGAGTTGATAAGAATGCAGAGCGTTTGGAACTCTTATGCACTGATGGTGGGAGCATGTATTAAGAGCCGGTTACATTACATGCTGACACAAATGAGGAAGCACAAGAGGATATCCCTGCCCAGGAGACGGCTAGTGTGCCAAGGAAGCTGATCAGGAAAACAGATGATTCTCACACTGCCTAAAGTGTAGCGTATGCAGCAGTTCCTACAGAAGTCCTTGGGCTGGTTTTGTGCCAGATGGGGCTAAGGACAGAAGGCAGGCAGGGGCCGATGTTAGGTGGCATGTCAGCTGAGCCTGAAAAGACTAGGGGTGAGTCAGAGAAAGAAAGAAAGGAGGGAAAAT
Organism: Piliocolobus tephrosceles; assembly: GCF_002776525.5. Lineage (NCBI taxonomy): Eukaryota > Metazoa > Chordata > Mammalia > Primates > Cercopithecidae > Piliocolobus > Piliocolobus tephrosceles. The sequence continues at coordinate 100,236,314 of NC_045448.1, forward strand.
AGATCACCAGATCACCAAACACAAAATGATCGATATTTTTAAAATATAGTAGATATAGGGAACTTTGGGAAGCCAGAGGGAATAATAGGGGTGGGCAGAAATAGCAGGCAGGAGGCTACAGAGAAAGGCAGGAATTACATATTTGAAGTATGAGGTATGCTGCCATGCTGAAATATTTGGTCTTTGCCCTGAAAGCTATGAAAATACAATAGAGGTTTTAAAGCTGAGAAATGTGATCAGATGTGGCTTTTGGAAAGACCACTCTTTGAGCAGCATTGAAAATTGACAGGATGTAGGTCTGATGGAAGACAAGGCAGTCAACTGACTATTTAAAAGCCACTTATAATTCACTATAACCAATATGGAGTTACCTCTTTCAGTGATCCAGGTCTTGATATCTGGAGGTTGCCACCAAACACATGTGTGTTTTCTCTTTCGATGTTTGTTTTTCTTCCTGAAAGCTGTGCACTGTATGATAAAAATGCTGAACATCCCTCAGCAATGCTACTGAAGAAAGCAAACTTATGCAGATGATGACAGCATTATTTTGCCAAAAGATCATAGTATTCAAAATAACATTTCATCAGAGAGAAACTACCTTCCATCAAAGACCATTAGAATCCCAGGAACCAAGCAGCCTGCACACCCCCTGCTTGTTCTCAGCAGTTTCTGTCTGGCATGCCTCAATGGACCCTGGACAAAGAGACCCTCGAATCAGCGAGACTGAAGAAGAAAGGCAATTTGAAGCCTCTTTCCTCCAGTTCAAAAGGCAGTTTCTAAAGTGCTTGCAGCAAATCAGCTCATGGTCAAAGTGCACACCAAGGAGAGACATCAGATATGGGTCACAAAGGCTGTATGAAGCAGATTTGAGTATGTCAGTCAGAGTCTGCCTGGAAGACAGCTCATGCCCAGATGGTTTATCATGGGTGTCTAATACAAAAGCAAGTTACAGAGGTATCAGAAGATCTGAAAACAAGGAAAGTGAAGCAATCCAGACATTGACAACTGCAGGAAGCTATTACCATAACAAGGGTTGGAGGAGCAAAGAGAAGGGATATATGTACATATATACCAGGGTCCTGGAGCTGGGGCCTTTGAGGGCTGATCTGCTTGGTGAGAACAGACTTCCAGAAGAGACAAAGCCCATGCTGGAAAAGCCTGTGGACACAGGGAGGAGTTACGAATACCATGGCTTCACCCCTCCTCCACCCACCCTCTAATTTCCTGTAAGTGCTTCCATTGGCTGAATCTAACAGGAAGCAGTGGGTAAAGGCTTCTGGGAAGTGTAGTTTGCATTGTTAGCCCACTATTCTACAGGGCAGGGATGGGCTTCCTGGGCTGGGGTGGATCCTTGAAGGCAAAGGGATTACCTATGAAGTCAGTTGATCTTGGCATGTGTTTCCTGTAGTAAACAAAGAGCAGTTAGAACCTGCTAATTTGCCTGTTTTCAATGAAAAGACAACATATTGTATAGTTACATTGATACGGGAGTTGGGGAGGGAAGTGCTGGGTAGAGAAAGGCAGGTTCCTGGGTAGGGCTCCACTCCAACAGACCCAAGTGAGGACAGGCACTCCTGCTTTCACCCCAAATGTTGCATTTTCCAAAACCACTCTGGCCTGCCACGCCCCCATCCTGGGCTAAAAACCTGAGACCCTAGCCGACGGACAACACAGGCAGCCAGACATCGGGAGGAGCACATCACCAGAAGAAGACACAAGCGGCTGGAAGGCGAGAGGATGTCAAGGGAGCATGCCAGGAGAAGAGCACAGCAACAGATGCCAGCACACCCTCAGGCCATTGACTGGCGGGACAAGGCAGAGTTTGACTGAGGCACTTAGAGGAAAGCCAGGGCCCACGGGAAAAACCATCTCCCTTCTGGCTTCCTCATCTGCTGAGAGCTACTTCCACTCAATAAAATTTTGTACTCATTCTCCAAGCCCACGTGTGATACAATTCTTCTGGTACACTAAGGCAAGAACCTGGGATACAGAAAGCCCTCTGTCCTTGTGACAAGATAGAGGGTCTAATTGAAATGGTTAACACGAGCTGTCTATAGACAGCAAACTAAAAGAGCACCCTGTAACACATGCCCACTGAGGCTTCAGCTGTAAACATTCACCCCTAGACACTGCAATAGGGTTGGAGCCCCACAGCCTGCCCACCTGTGTGCTCCCCTAGAGGTCTGAGTAGTGGGGCACTGAAGAAGCAAGCCACACCCCCACTGCACGCCCTGCAAGGGAGACAAGGGAACCTTTTCCATTTCAATATCAGAAGGTCTCAGGGATTTCCCACGGGTGTCCTGTAACATGCTTCAAATTCACAAATACAGTTCAAGCAAACTATGTTTAGTTTACTTAACAGCAAACAGCCTTCAGTTTTCTTACCCACAGTAGGTACACAATAAAGTTTGCTGAATGAGTAATTTTAACATGACCAGGAGACAGGGGTCCTCTTACCTTAGTCACTTACTAAAATCTGAAAGCAAATTTAGAGCTCAATTCCCAAAGTCCCTTTAACTACAAATAGAGATGACTTCATCTAGAGAGAGAGATTAAATCTTGGAGGAGGAGGAGCTTAGTGAGGATGTTATGGAAGTAGGAATCTAGGTACATGTATTAATACAAAGGGGTAACATCAACTGTGAGATATCCTATGATAATTAATACATGATTGTGAACTTTTGAGAAAACAAATAATTCAGTGAAGTGAACAACAGTAAAGAAAAGGGACAAAGAAAATGACTGGCGACCCTCTCACTACCTCCTTAGTCAATGAAATATTTCACTGTCCTGTTTGTTGTACCTCACAAGAATAATGGCTTATTTCACTCAAAGGCCCACAGATCAATGACCTCAGGACATTTTGCCAAACTTCCTCTTCCACATCTACTTCAGCACTGTTCCGCGGTCTTCTCTGGTCTCCTTCCTCTCTGATCAGCCCCTGACTCTACCCACTTTTGATAATTTTCTTTCTCTTTGTGTTTACTGATCCTGTATCCACCCCGCAACTGAAATTGAACCCGTCAATTTATTGTCTTTTTGATCTAGCATTCAATGACATTTATGCAATTCTGATTTTGAGTTTGACACTGTGCTGAGTAAATGGAGGAAGGAAAAAACACAAAACAAACAGACCCAAAGAAACTCAAGGCATGATTCTTAGTTTCATGGGACTGATATATCTTGATATCCTCTTGTACTTTTTCGAATCCTTTTTAATAAGCACTCACTGATAAGCTGATGATAACAACTAACATATTTAAACATCACTGTTTGCATCAGACACACCATTGTTCTCATTTTTGTCCCCTTTCATCAATGTCATTAGGTATTGTTATCATTATTTGACAGAAGAGACAATAGAAGCAAAAAGAGGTTGTGCTGGCCTTTGCGTGGTGGAGCTGGGATCAGAACTCTAACAGCAAATGCTGGAAAATAGCCTGAAGGACTCAGTTCTTCCTCTCTTTCTTGCTTGCAGCTCTCACAACTGTAGAATGTACTGGGAATATAACATCCTGAGATAAGAAAGACCTGTCATTTAAGCCTAGGCTCTGTGCCCACCCCTCCTAGAACAGGATGTCCTACCACACTGTAGCCCAGTGATTCCAGATTACCCTGTGGTATACGGTAGAGTGCCTTTGGGGTTGTTCAGCTGCTGTGCAACGTGAGCATAAGCAGATGGGATTTCATCCACTTCAAGCAGCTTTCCTGAGCCTTGAGGGCTCTGGGTTACTAGGAATCCCAGGCTGCTCTTGTCCCTTCCTGCCTGTCTGTGAGTAATGAAGTGGCTTTGCTTACCTTGTTGCATAAACGTTCTGTCTCACTGAACTTACACAGCTGTTATAAATTGCAGCCCAAGATGCAGTGGGTGGAAATGTTTGGACTCCTTTTCCTAGTGGTTGATGTAGTGAGGAACTTTGCTATCCTCCACGTGGTGGGATAATTGCCTGGAACTGGTAACTGCTGCACAGTGAACCTGCTTCACAGGCCTGTGGTTCACAGAGTGCCATGTTCATGAGTAGTCAGAGCAGACATCATGAACTATATACTAATCTACTAAGTTCCATGCCACTGTGCTAAGAATGAGAACACCAAACACAGCCAGAGAATGGTTCTGGAACTTCAGGAGTTCTCATCTAGTTGATGAAACTGAATACAGATGCGTTATACGGTGCTACAGGGACAAAGATATAGGAAGATGGTAAAAGTTTCTGATCTGGTTTGGATCTGTGTCCCTGCCCAAATCTTATGTTCAATTGTAATCCCCAATGCTGGAGGTGGGGCCTGGTGGGAGATGATTGGATTATAGAGGTGGACCCTTCATGAATGGTTTACTACCCTCCCTTTGGAGATGTTCTCCTGATGGTGAATGAATTCTCACGAGATCAGTTTAAAACTATGCAGCACCTCCCCTTCCCCTTCCTCCTGCTCTAACCATTAGAATTGCTGACTCCCTCTTTCCCTTCTGCCATGGTTGTAAGTTTCTTGAGGTCTCCTTAGAAGCTGTGCAGATGCCAGAAACATGCTTCCTGCACAGCCTGCAGAACCGTGAGCCAATTAATATTAATTTATATATATAATATTAATTATATGTAAAGAAAATTAATATTTTAATTAATTAATTAATTAAAATTAATATATTAATATTTTCTTTAGTATATAAAATATTAATTTTCTTTATAAATTACCCAGTGGCAGGTATTTTTTTATAGCAGTGTGAGAACAGACTAATACAGTTACCTAAGGAGAAATAATAATAATAAAAAAAAAGTACGGTCAAGTTAGTTCTACCTGGACAGTGGGGCAGCTTGAAGGAAGTGATGAGTTGTAGAGGTGAGCTAATCAGCAGGAGGTGGAGAATAACAAGAAAGAAGGATACTAGAGAGCATTAGCAGGGACAAGGTAGGAATCAGAATGGCGCTTTCAGAATACAGATCGTTCAGCACACCTAAATGTTGGGTGACAGCAGAGATAAGCACCAAAACAGATGACGGACCTGCCTGTTTTGCTAAGAAGTGTGGATTTTATCCTGACAGTAATGAGGCAGCATCAATGGATTTTAAGCAGGTCTTGTGCTGAGGAAGGCACCGAGAGCAGTAAGGAGACTGAAGAAGAGCAGGGCAGCAAGATTAGGTGAGCTCCTCGGAGGACCTGAAGTACTGAAATAGTACTGAGCATGTCTAGGAAGATGATAAGGAAGTGGATGCTACAGCATTCATGATCCAACTGGGCCTAAGGACTAAGAAAAAGGAGGAAATAAGGAAAAAAGAAACCTCCAAAACAAAACCACTTTGACTTGAATAACCAGATGGATTTCAGTAACATTTTCCAAAATAAGAAAAGAGGAGAAGAAATTGGGGAAATGCCCTTTATCTTGTCTTCGTGCCTTGCCTCTCTTTGCCATTTTCCTTCCTCCATTTTTACCAATTTACATCTCCCATGTTTTGTGTGTCTTTCAAGGTCAGACTTGTGAGAAGGTGATGGTTTATAGAACTTGAAGCTAGCCTGGCAAGCATCTTTATCCAAATGAAATGTTTTTACCCAATTCCAGAGAGGCAAATATTCCCTAATTATTTTAAACATTGTATTTTTTCCTTGAGTATTCACAGAATGAACTGGACAAATTTAAAAGGTAATCAAAGGTAGTTGTGAAGCTTGTGAGCAAATGGATGTGTGGGTAATTTATGTGAAAAAATCATAAATGCTCAGTCGATTTCTGGCTTGGATGTCTGGGTAATATTAATTAGGCTTGACTATTTAGGAAAGGCAGTAATTTCAGGGAATTTTTTTTTTTTAAATGCTGAGTTTGTGGTGGCTTTGGGACTTTTCTGTGTGGGTTTCTACTAGGCAGGTAGACAGTGTGCTCTTCAGCAGAGGACCAAGATGAATGGGAAACAGAATTATAGGTGATATCAGCATACGGATAGTGATGGGAGTCAGTGTCACACCCAGAAAATTAAGAGAAGCGAAGATGTCAGAGGATCAACAGCAGAACCTTACCGAAGACAGCAATCCCTGCTTATCTAGGGTTCTGATTTCTGAGGTTTCAGTTACCAGCAGTCCACTGCAGTCTCAAAATGTTGCACGCAATGAGATAATTTGAGAGAGAGAGAGAGAGACTGCATTCATCTAACCTTTATTAGAGAATATCGTTGTAATTGTTCTATTTTACTATTTGTTATTGTTAATCTCTTACCATGCCTAATGCAAAAATTAAGCTTTATCATAAGTATGTTCGTTTGGGGAAAAACATCATGTATATAGGGTTTGGCACCATTGCAGTTTCAGGCATCCACGGGGAGTCCTGAAACGTATCCACTGTGGATAACGGGGAGGTGCTGTGCAATATTCAGAGTCAGGCAGAGGAAGAGGGATGAGCAGGAGACATTAGGAAAGAAGGTCAGAGGAGTAGGAGAACCAAAAGAACTTAGTCTGAGTAAGCTAAGGGAGGATACACTGAAGAAGAAGCAAGTGGCCAGTGTCACAGGGGTTAACGATGTTGAAGACTGAAAGAACACATCGTGTTTGGTTATTAAGAGACCACTGGTGACTTCAGACACAGCAAATTCAGTGGAATGCTGAAAATAGAAACTCAATTGCAATGGGTAATAAGGAAGTCCATGAAGTCTGCATATGTGGATAATTCTAAGAAAACTTCATTGAGGCCGGGCGCGGTGGCTCAAGCCTGTAATCCCAGCACTTTGGGAGGCCGAGACGGTCGGATCACAAGGTCAGGAGATCAAGACCATCCTGGCTAACACGGTGAAACCCCGTCTCTACTAAAAAATACAAAAAAAAAAAAAACTAGCCAGGCGAGGTGGCGGGCGCCTGTAGTCCCAGCTACTCGGGAGGCTGAGGCAGGAGAATGGCGTAAACCCGGGAGGCGGAGCTTGCAGTGAGCCAGGATCCGGCCAATACACTCCAGCCTGGGCGACAGAGCGAGACTCCGTCTCAAAAAAAAAAAAAAGAAAACTTCATTGAAAATCAAGCAGGATACGAAGTAGCAGAGTTCTACTCTTCATGAGTAAAGAGGGCGCCATGATCGTTGGGGATGGGGGAAAAGGTAGAAGTGTCCTGTGCACTGGGCCATGGAATTTATGCAGTGAAGCCTGGGTCTGAGGATGGGGCAACCACATCAAAGCTGAGATAGCAAAGCTGATTATAAATAATTCCATACACCACCCCACCAAGATCCCAAAGTATTTCAGTCTGTCCTAAGAGTTCCAATACCCAAACCACAAGATAGCCCAGGGATGTAATGGCAATCTGAGGCCATGTACAAATGAGATTAGCCCATGTGCCACTCTATTCCTGCTCCTATTTACTGACCCCAAGCCTCTCCACTAACACTAAATCCCTTTAATATCAGCAAAGTAGGTTCCATCTGGGAATGTTTAGATGTTTTAGCGATAGCCTTAGGCTGAGATAGATGGTAATATCTACTGAAATGAGATTCATTGTCACAGGAAATTCCAATGGCTATGCTTTCATGGGCCCCACATTTTCAAACTGGAACAAGTATGTGATAACTATGTGAACAAATTAGGCACATCACACAGATAATATATAGATAGTCCAGATTGTACTGGTTGCTGTCTAACCTGCACTTGCTGCTTGGTAAGACCCTCTGGTGAATCGCAGTTCGTGGTCTATTGATCTACTATTAATACACTTTCTTTTGCCCTTTGAGCTTTTTGCCCCACATGTATAATTTCTCCAAGACATTCGGTATGTTATCTGGAAGGTCTCTCAATGCCACGGCATCAATGCAAACCAGACTACATACAGATGAACAAAGGGAATTTAACTTTCATAAGTTGGTTTTAAAATGCATTTACTTTGACTGCACTGAAAGAATCTAAAAAAAGATGAAAAGCATCTTTAGCATGCCAAAAACATCTGGTTTCATATTTTCAGACCAAAAGGAAATTGCATGAAGACTAAAATCTTATGTTTTGATTTATATTATTATTGGAGGGCTGAGAAGCTGCCAGTCACCAAGTAAAATTTTATGATGATAAATAAATAAGGAAAACAATCTGACAAAACATGTTGTGGAACAAAGCTGCATTTCAAGTTTAATTAACTGATAACAATGTTTATGATGGAAGAACTGTGCCACCAATTATACAATTAGTAAATGTATGCTCCCAGTGAGAAGACAGGCCTATAAAACTGTATAAAGGGCTCTTCCTCACCATAGTCTTTCAGCCTGTCCAAGCAAAGTTTTGCTTCATGTAGTAAATCATGCATCAATTAAGACCCTCTCTGAGCACGTGCATAAGTTGGTCTCTGAGAGATGGTGCCTCTAAAAAGCATATTTTAAACTCAACCGTAACAGAAGTAATACTTTCCTATTAAGCAGAGTGATGGTTTCTTCTGCAATGGACAGGCGCTGGTACAGTAGAGATACAGCCGTCAGAGGAAGAAAGAAAGAAAGAAAAAAAACAGTTAAAAAGAGAAGAGAATGTTTACATCTTTTTTGTATTATGCGCTCCCCTCTCCCCAAAACCTCGGACAAAATTCTCACAAAGTATTCCAGCAGAAAAGCTTTCATAGTGCCTGTGGATCCGGAGTGGGCTGTAGGTAGAAATTTTCCTTCATCGTTTATGGGCGAACCAGGTCTCTCTGCGGTTTTGAATCTGGCATTTAAAAGCATTGCACACTCAGTTGTTGCAATTCAAAGACATTAGGATCACAGTGATTGTTTGTTCCCAGTGTAAACTGTTTGCTTTCAGTTTACCACTGAGACCATCTCATGCCATGTTTTAGCATTCGTCACATTTTTAGAGGGGCACTTTTCATAGCAGATCTTATAAGTTGATTTACTCAGACTACTGAAGGAGATAAACCTAGGCTGATAGGCAGAAGATTTTATGTCCAATCTTCCTAGGCTCTTGGAATGCTGGATTATTAACAGATTTAGGAAATACTTAACTCCCCTGTCGGCAGGTCCATTAACCATTCAGGGACACCCCCATGGAATCCTTGCAGCAGCAGTAACTGTCAGTATGCTTTTGGTGTCCCTGACAGTGAGCTCCACACGAAAATAAGATCAGTCAGCACGTTAAGCAACGCATTCCAAATATTAGGTAGTTTCCCAATGGATGCCTAATAGAATTTAAAATACATATATAACTGATATTAAGGGGTAGAGTATTCAGTCAAATGCTTTTGTTGCTAAAACTCAATATTCTGTAGTCAGACAAAAGGCCTGCAGAATGCAGAACAGTTGTGGAAAATTCCTGGAACTTTAAGCTGAGATACAGTTGCCATCAAAAACATTCTGAAGTGCATTTGTTGATTCAAGAGGAAGCACAAAGCATTAGGAATTTTGATTTTTCCTAGAATTCGTTTAGATTTGTGCATGGCAATTTCCTGTGTGATTCTTATTTTCTTTCCTCCAGTTGTGTTCTCTCATGAATTGGTTTCATGCCATTTCTCTCTTATTAACATTATTAATCAATTCAATTGTTTGGTCAACCGATTTTTTGTTTCCCCCTTTTAGATGTATGTGGTCATTGTCACCCCCTTCGTTAACAAAATGAACTTTTCTATATGCAAGGAGGCTGTGTTGGTTCATTTGGTGTCTGTCTACGTGCATGTATGTGCGTGGAAAAGTTAACATCTTGTCTTCAACGCAGTTGGGAATTACTACTGGCATGTTTTGACTCATTGCCTTGAATCTTAATCAGCTGATGAAAAAAATTAGTTTCATCAGCTGATGAAGGCTCAGGGTAATGAGTCAAAACATCATGATACGGCTTCTCAAGCCTCCGGAAATGGGACAGAAACACTTCACCTGAGACAGCTGTCTCTCAATGCTGTCCAACAGATGATTTATCCAGTCTCTGTGTTTACACAAAGTAACAACCACAGTGTGGCATGAGAAAGAACTGGCAGTTGGTAAGTACCATCATCTCCTAGGAAGATGAGTTGTACTTTTATATCAGTATTTTAAAAATTGTGGTAAAATATAACTAGCATAAATTTGTGATTTAAACTTTTCTTTTTCCCGAGACGCAATTTTGCTCTTATTGCCCAGGTTGGAATGCAATGGGGCGATCTTGGCTCGCTACAACCTCCGCCTCCTGGGTTCAAGCAATTCTCCAGCCTCAGCCTCCTGAGTAGCTGGGATTACAGGTGCCCGCCACCCCACCGGGCTAATTTTTTTTTTTTTTTTTTTTTTTTGCATTTTTAATAGAGACTGGTTTTCGTCATGTTGGCCAGGCTGCTCTAGAGCTCCTGACCTCAGGCAATCCGCTCACCTCAGCCTCCCAAACTGCTGGGATTACAGGTGTGAGTCAGGGTGCTCGGTCTGATTTTAACCATTTTAAGTGTGTACAGTTCGATGGCGTTAGGTACATTTGAATTATTGTGCAACCATCACCAACATCCATCTCCAGAACTTTTTCATCTTGCAAAACGGAAATTCCGCACCCATGAAACAGTAACTTCCATCTCTCCCTCTCCTCAGCCCCTGGTGACCACCATTCTACTTTATGTCTCTATGATTTTGACTAGCTCATACAGTGGGAATCATACAGTGTTATTCCTTTGTGACTGTCTTATTTCACTCAGCACAATGACCTCAAGGTTCATCCATGCCACAGCATGTGGCAGAATTTCCCTCCTTTAAACATCTGAATACTATTCCGTTGTACGGATAGATCACATTTTGTTTCTCCGTTTATTATTTGTTATGAACTCGCCGGTTGATTCTGCTTTCTGACTACTGTAATTAATGCCTCTGTGAACATGAGTGTAGTAGTATCTCTTCGAGACCTTGCTTTCAATTCTTTTTTGTTTCTTTCTTTCTTTTTTTTTTTTTTTTTTTTTGAGAAGGAGTCTCGCTCTCTCACCCAGGCTGGAGTGTGCAGTGGTCTGATGTTGTCTCACCGCAACCTCCGCCTCCTGGGTTCAATAGATTCTTCTGCCTCAGCTTCCCAAATAGCTGGGACTACAGGCGTGCACTACCACACCCGGCTAATTTTTATATTTTTAGTAGAGATGGGATTTCACCATATTGGCCAGGCTGGTCTCGAACTCCTGACCTTGTCATCCGCCCGCCTCGGCCTCCCAAAGTTCTGGCATTACAGGCTTGAGCCACTGCTCCTGGCCTCAATTCTTTTGAATAGGTACCCAGAAGTGGAATTGCTGAATCATATTCCATTTTTAATTTTTGGAAGAACTACGTACCTTTTATTTTTAAAGCGATGGTAGCAACCAAATCTGGTGGTCATCTGAAGGTGTTCATAAAGGTCATGGCCTTTGATGCCCTTGTGATTTACAAGCTTCGAATTATAAGGAAAATACAATCCATGCCAGGAAACTGCAGTGTACGGTGGTGACTCCTTGATATTTATAATCAGAAAATTTGATGAAGACAAAACAATTAGTAACTCTAAGCTTTCAAGAAAAATAAGAAAGAATAAATACCTTCACAACAATATGAGCCAAAGTTTAAGATGTTAGGGTTTCAAAACATTTTCTTGAAGAATCCATGACTGACCATATATTAATAATATATATGGTTTAAAATAATGCACTGGAAAGTTGTGAAAGGGCGTCTCTTTCCGTAACAGTTCAGTTAAAGCAGAGACTGAACTGCTTGCCTGAGCACTGCACTTGCACACTCTCATTTGTGACTGTCATTTCTCCCTTTTCCTTATGTTTATTTTCCAAATTGGCACTTTATTTAGGTCAAATATCCTCAGTTCAGTATCACAACCAGAAATCCACTCAAAAAAAAATTAAAAAAAAAAAAGGTGAAATAAATGAGAACGCAGAGGGACTTCACTTACACAGCCAGAGAAATCTCAAGACTAAGCGCTGTAAAAAAGGAAAAAAAATAAGTAAAAGCGGTTGTCAGTGTGAAGCAAAAAGATACCAAGCAAGGTTTTAAAACGTTTGAAATGGTGGAATGGTGGAATATAAGGCTGGTGATTGTGAGGAATGGTTGTTTATGATTTTTAAAATTTTAAATGCTACTTCTTGAATTGTCAACGGTAGAGTGACACTCGGGATTGCAGGGTGTGGAATTTCTGGATCGAAGGGACCTTAAGGAACAGCAACCCTCTGGGTCCACAGTTGAGGAACCGGAGGGAGGCTTTGAGGTCACACAGATCCGGCAGCAGAGCTGGCGAGAGGTGGTGGGAGACTTTTAAAAAGTGGTGGGTCACGCCTGCAGTCCCAGCACTTTGGGAGGCTGAGGCGGGTGGATCACCTGAGGTCAGGAGATCGAGACCAGCCTGGCCATCATGGTGAAACCCCGTCTCTACTAAAAATACAGAAATGAGCGGCGCGTGCTGGGGGACGCCTGTAATCCCAGCTACTCGGGAGGCTGAGGCTGGAGAATCGCTTGAACCCGGGAGCCGGAGGTTGCGATGAGCTGAGATGGCGCCACTGCACTCCGGCCTGGGCGATAGAGTGAGACTCTATCTCCAAACAAGCAAACAAACAAACACACAAAAATTTAGCCAAACGACAAACTGATTGCTTTTTGCTCATTAGTATGTGAATTACTTCTGCAGCCACTCCTCGTGTTTTGTTCCTCAAATAAGCTCGGACTTCTGGGCTCCTATTCCTCCTCCAACCGCAGCGCCACCTACGCCTTTCAGAACTCTCCTTGTCAGAGACGCCCACTTCTGTCAGCGGTTTGCAGCTCCTCCTGACTGTTCTCTCTTCTGCAGTGCCGTGACGTTTTGTTTTATATTGTCGAATTCACACCCTATTCAAATTCTTTCTGCCTTTACCTTTCCCTGTTATTTGTCCTTCCCCTGCGGTTGGAAACTCACTCCCCTTTGCGGCTTCTCCCAGGCACAGCGGCTGCTCACTGGGCATTTGATTCAAATTGAAATAGTTTAAAAAGAAACCAGTGGGAAAGTCATTGAGAATCATAACTATGTCTTGAGCCTTTGAGGAAAACACAAAACAAAATGAACTTCCCCCCAATTATTGAAAAGCATTGATAACATTTTATAAAGAAAAAGAAAAATTCTAAAACAAAGGTTACGAACTTGACTTGCCCTTAAGCCTTTATGACATGTACTTTCTCTGTAAGTATGACGGTGTCTGTCTCCTCTAGAACATAAAGAACTTAGAACCTCTTTCAGACTTCAATGCCGTCTCCTCCTTGGTGCTTGAAAGTACCACAGCTCCCTCTGCCTGGTCTCCATTTCGTTATTTGTCCCTCCGTGTACGTAACCTTCTAAGATTCTGCAAGCCTTTCTTTTCCATGTTTAATTTAATTTAATTTGTTTTGGGTTTCATATTTTTGTCTACCCCAGGGGGCGTCCAATCTTTTGGCTTCCCTGGGCTACTTGGAAGAAGAATTGTCTTGAACCTCACATAAAGTACATTAACACTAACAATAGCTGATGAGTTATTTTTTAAAAATCACCAAAAAAATCTCATAATGTTTTAAGAGAGTTTATAAATTTGTATTGGGCCACATTTAAAGTCATCCCGGACTGCATGCGGTTTAGACAAGCTTGGTCTACCCTAAAGAATGTACAGTAAATGAAGGCAAGCATTTCTTATTATCTGTTTTTTTTTTTTTCTGCTCTATCCTGCTACAGGCGTTCACTAAATATTATGAAATGAACAAAAGAATGAACATCTTTCACTCATTTCTCCTTTATATTTCAAATCCATCCTAACAGTAATTATGGCTGCGTTATTTTTGTATAAAATTTTCCAAACAAATTTCCTATTTCTAAAACATTTTCACTCTTACACTACTGAAACTATCTTCTGTATAGCTACTGTAAGCTGGATATGCCATTCTCAAAATATTTCTACACTAAAAGTACCTTTTTTTCTGATATTTATAAGACCAAGTTTATTCTTTTTTCCAATGTTGCAGTAACACTCAGGTTGCCTTGAAATTAAATTAAAATAGCATTTTCTGTGCTCTAAGGCCCTCCTTTCTCTATGTTCCCTTTTATTATGGTCTGGTCTGTTTCTCAGAATTCTGGGCAGACCTCCTAGATGCTTCCTTATCCCTTGCCACCCGCTTTTTTCTACTCATATCTACAGTTTCTACTATTTCACATACCTTCTGCCTTACTTTCTGATCAAACTTCATCTCAATTTCCAAAGAGCTACTTTACACTGAAAAATTTCATTTTAAAGTGAGCTGATTATATTTACTTCAGTCATTCCAGAAATTAACTATCCACGCCAGTCCGTCACTCAACATATATGCATTAAGAGCTTATTAGATACCAGGCACTAGTCTGGGTACTGCAATTACGAGAGAGAAAAAGAAAAATAAAATCGTTGCCAAATTGAAATTATAATGACATTTCAGTTCTTTATTTTTGCCTTCTTATTGGGTACTTAAGATGCACCATATAAATACACTGTGTACCATGCATGTACTGTGATGGTTTAAAAAAAGAAGCTGGTTTTCAGCATGGCTTGAGGTCTTCGTTTCTATTAATTAGAGTCAGTGTGCACATTCTTCGTGCCTTCAACTGAATTTCAAGAAGTGTGTGTGTGTGTTTAATTTTACTTACACACCTATGCCTTCTGAACTATTTGTATATGAAGACAAGCTTTTAGATTATATTCTTGTTCACCTTTCCAGCTCTGTCTTTTCCATTTTGCCATGTTCTAAAGCAGATTAGAACTATGGCTTGGGAGGAGAGTATATTGCTGGCCAGGCATGCTGATTGGTATCTCTATAAAGACAAATTAATTGAGCAAGTGAGAAGCTTTATAACAAGTTTCAGATGCCGCATTTCACATGGTCGCCCTTTTGGAATAAGACAAGGACATTTTCATAAATATCACGTTACTACCCATCAGGACATGCCCCCAAGATTGCAAACCTTATGGTCAACTCTGAACACTTCAGGACCTTGAATTAAAGTTTGAAATTTAAGGCAATAGCATTCTGAGCAAGGTACAACATTTGTAGACATTAGATTAAATTAGTAAAGTATCATCTGTCCCTCTGATGTTGTGGTGAGGCACCGCGACAACCTGGTCATAATGCTGCGAAGTCCTTCAGGCATTGTCTGTGTGGCTGTGTGCATGTGTGCACACTCATGAGCATGCATGCATGTGTGAAAAGATTCTTCTCAACCACCCTCATTGCCCATTTCTTGAGTCAGTCTTCTCCTACATGCTAAGTATATTTCTGAGAAGTACAGAATAGAAAATACATTGCCTTAGTTGGACAATCCAATGCAATATCTAGACATTTGGAGGCAAAAGCTTCATGACCATGAAAGACATAAATGGCAACAGTCAGTTGAATTAACAGTCATAAAGTTGAGTTTTTCACAGATGCAAGAGAAATCAGAGTTACGGAATTTGCATCAGATTTGTATAATTCTTGGCTGGTTTGGCCAATGTTTAATTTAATGGTTCATTCTATTTTTAAAAAGTTGTTCTAGGCCGGGTGCGGTGGTTCACGCCTGTAATTCCAGCCCTTTGGGAGGCCGAGGCAGGCAGATCACAAGATCAGGAGATCGAGACCATCCTGCCCAACAAGGTGAAACCCCATCTCTACTAAAAATACAAAAATTAGCCGGGCGTGGTGGACGCTCCTGTAATCCTAGCTACTCGGGAGGCTGAGGCAGGAGAATCCCTTGAACCCAGGAGTCGGAGGTTGCAGTGAGCCAAGATCGCCACTGCACTCCAGCTTGGTGACAGAACAAGACTCAGTCTCAAAAAAAAAAAAAAAAAAAAAAGTAGTTCTAAAATTTGCTTCCTTTTGTTAAATTCATTCTCCAAAGCCAAACATTGCAATCTAGTGATGTAACCTTCAGTTTTTGGCAAAGACCATTACATTTTCTGCTCCTTTTTTCTGATGGTGTAGTGGGGGAGAAAACATACTATCTGAATTGCCATCATGTATTTTTATTTTTAAACTTTTTTTTTTTCTCAAGGAAAACATCTCAACTTTGAAACTCTGTGACATTATTTTTGGCATAATTTCTTTGCCTCATCCTAAATAGTTTTGCCACATTTACTGTTCTTATCACATGATAACTGAGGGGATACTGTCTCTCATTTTGAACATAAAATGAAAACAAAAGGAAAATCTGCCCATAGAACCTGGAATACTTGGGGTGTGACCTTAATCTCTTTGAGTGCAATTAAATTAAAAAAAGCTAATGATGTTTAATAATGTACTGCCCCATGTGGTGTGTTTCAAGTACAGAAAAACTTATTTTTTCTTAAAAATATTTGCCAATTCCCCCATGTATGTATCTATTAGGTATGTGTATACATATACACACGCACGCACACACACATATACACACACACACATTAAAATGCCACACAAAGATCAACAGTTTGAAAGTATTTTAGTGTTTTGTTTTGTTTTTTTGCTGCCTCATAAAACCTCATTTCTACCAAGTCTAAAGGCTATGATGAAAGCATGTGTAGAATTTTTGGGCGCTTTCTTTTTCTAATTTATTACAGCCCCATTAACATTTCCATTCACACCCTGTATGTTAATGTAGGCCGGACACAGTGTTAATAACATTAACTTTGATTTACAACAGATAAGTCTTGTACCGTGTAAGATGCTAAAATGCTGTCAGTCACATTTTCAGCACTGCTCAGACTGAAGAGTTCCTTTTAATTACAATTATTTTTGATGATTCTGCACATATCTCAGACAATCTAATCTTTATTGTACAAGTTGAATGAATATTGATCTCGGTCATAAGTTTCTGAGATTTAAAAAATCTTTATTGTTCAAATAATTTGATTTTGAATTTGTCCATTTTTAGGAGAGATTGAGAGCTCGCACGTATTTCTTTTTTTAAAAAACTTTTAGGTTCAGGGGTACATGTGCAGGATGTGTAGGTTTGTTACACAGGTGAATGGGTGTCATGGGTGTTTGTTGTATGGATTATTTAATCACCCAGGTATTAAACCTGGTATCCATTATTTTTCCTGATCCTCTCCCTCCTCCCACTCTCCAGCCTTTGATAGGCTCCAGTGTGTGTTGTTACCCTATGTCGGACATATTTCCTGTCTTTTAACTTTCATTGTAATTTCTAACAACACCCCAAATTTTTGTATACTTCAACAAAATCTACTTATCGTGCCTTTTTAATCATAAATGTTCCCTAAGATATAAAATCTCTCAATAACTTGTTAGCAATCATTATGTCATAAAAAGTAGCAGTAACTTCGACATTAGAATGTTTCACGTGCATTTCACTTTTTGTGTTTTCTGAAAATTTCCAGAGCTATTATTTAATTGGAAACTGCTTATATTGTAAGAAATTCTTTTCCACAACCGAATTTTTGTTGGAGAATGCACATGTATGGTAATAGCACACATAATCTTTATAATACTATAAACCAATCACTGAAAACCAGAAACATGAGATTCTTTTAAACCTTGGGATTCACCTTAAAGTTTTTATGCTGAAATTAAACTTTCCTTGACATAAGTTTTTATCAAATTTGATGTGTAATACTACAGTTTCAATCATGCACAGGCTCCCAGGTTTTCAGATGCTACATTCTCTCTATTTTCACATCAGGTGAATTAATTATGATAATGACAAAATACTCTGTATTTCCGTACTGCTTCTATTAGCATCACACTTTTACTTTCCTGGTCAATTATTAGAAATCCTTTTGTGAAAGTATAAGAACACTCACCTTTGTTTGAATTCTTGTGTAAAAGTATAAGAACACTCACTTATGTTTACTATTTTCAAATAATAAACATAAGAAAAATAAACTCAAACAATCAAAGTTGAAATATTGATCATTTGGCGGTGAGTACAAAATTGTGTGCATCAAACAGTGGAAAACCTTGCAATCATCGATATGAACAGAAATGTGTGTGCAAGTGGTTGAATCTAAAATCAGTTAGGAAGAGATGTTGTAGTGTTATCGTGAGCTCAATTGCACCTAAGTGCTCCTAATTTTCCTTTGCTTTCCATTTCAATTTTTATTAAAAATGTATATTTTTATAGCATTGGAAGGAAAAATAGAACCATGACACATTTCAATATTTATTTGGAAAACTTTATGTTGTGTTTACCACTGAATTATGTTTCTAGCCTCTGCAAAGTTGGCAGATGTCCTGTGCCTGCTATGTTAGGCGTATGCCCATGGGAACACCATGCCCCTGCCATGTAAAATCCTGCGCAGTTCCCTCAAAATGATGTGTTCTGCATCTGGATCTTGGCTTTCTGCATTTATTACCCTAGATGTCAGGCACTGCCACCTCCATATAGCTATCATGGATGCCTCACTACCCAATCCTGGAGGAAGACACATTCAGATGAGTGCAAGGGAGGAAATGAACTGCTTTCTTCCTAGCTCCATGCTCCTAGGAATATGCAAGTCTAGACTTTCACGGAACCAAGGGAGTGGGAATGCTTTGAGCCAGATGGGATATGAAAACTTTTAAATTGTATTGGGTTGGACTAGGATTTAATATTTAAAAATGACCAGAGACTAACAGAATCAGAAAAAGAGGATTTGAGCATCTGAGGCAAGGATTGCTAATCATATAATTGTTACCTATTTGTAATCCAGTGAATTGAGAGTTCTCAAGGAGCCAGGTGCTTTTTGTGTACTTTATGAAAATGGTTCTTGGTGCTGCATCTGATACGTATTTGGGGAAACCTTACAGCGCACCTCTTTTGTACTGTGGGGATAGGCTGAAGTGATTGACATTGTGCTGCAACTTGATGCTTTGGTCCCTGAAGCTTTTGGACATTCACAGTCAGAGGTAGTTGATGAGGCTTATGAGAGCCACCTCTATTTGCAAAACATTTTTGCTGTTGATGGGATTGGATGAGAAGGTGGAAATTTGTACCAGGTTCTGTAGTTACATTTTAGAGAACATGGAACCAGGCCATGGGTCTAGATAATTCTCAGGTGTAGTTTCTTGGCATTGCTCAGGTGAAAAGGAATGAAATCCATTCATTTTGAAGTTTCCTTTAATATTTTTCTGAAGCTCTTATATGATGGGATGTTATGAGTTGATCTAGTTGGTCCAAAATAAAAGGCGATTTTATAGTGTTCCTTTCGAAGACCTGACTAACTCCTCGCTGGACTTCAGCTGTCCATAGGAGTCAACTATGTTTAATTTCTGTATTTCTAAGTTTTCGCTTGTTTTCTTCCTAACAAATATTGAAAATATGGCTTAAGTTCTATAAGTGAACTCACTTATTATACTGAATTTTTGTCTTATTGGCCAAGCTCAGAAGCTTCAGGAGGCTATGAGTCTAAGTTTCTGCAAATATGTCTGATTGTCCAATCCCTGGGCTTATTTTAGCCTCCTCAATTTTGATGAATTGCCCTGACCCAAACCATCCAGGCAGATGCACAAAGCCATGCCCTGCGAAGGGATGGCACCATGAATCCTGATCTCTAACACTGGGTTCTGCCATAATAATTTTTAAAGCCAGGACCTGAGAGAATGACCTATTTTTGGTGAACATTATTATTTACTCTAATTATTTTTCATTTAAAAAGTTATTATTTCAGTTACTCATTTTGGCTAACATATATATATATATATATATATATATTTTTTTTTTTTTTCTCCTCTCACCCCACCCACAGAATAATTTCCACGTGAGAAAACAAACATCGTATTTTGGGTTTGATAATGGGTAATGATACGGCTCCTTTCTCCTGGCTCCCTATGTGCTTTCAACATAACACTCAGCCCTACGCAGTGAGCAGAGAGGCAGGCCCTCAACGTTGTTGACTGACAACCTTCCAAGAACAAACACCTTCATTCTTCGTTTGACAGGGCCACTTTCTCTTCCCATCCAGACACCAAACTCTGTGCCATATTATAAATGCAGCAAGAATACGTTCTCCTTCACTGGTGAGCACATGGCTAGATTTTATTTTAAAGTGAATATTCTATGACGCTAGGTAACTAATTTAAATAAGAGTAGCTCTGTAGGATTATATTTGGAGAGCTCTTGACTGAAGTTCAGTGTCTTAGATGGTTCTGATGAATCTGGGGTCAGATCAGGGCCATCAAGAGGGTCTCAGATAAGCTGTATTGTGGTAAGCAGGACTGTCTTTTCTTCTCTATAAGAGAGCTTGTTCCCCAGGGTGTAACAAGATGTCCTGCCTGGCCATTGTCCCACTACTCCTTGGCATCTTTTAGTAATAACTTCCGGGAATTCCCTTCATAGCCTGCATCCTCCTGTTCATTCCACAGACTTTTACTAGGTCAAATTGGGTCCAATCTAAGACCATCAAGAGCAGATACTCTGTAACAAAATGTGCTCTCCCTACCTGTAAAGATGCTTGATCACTCCACGTTATTCCAGTTGCTCAGGTCCTGCAGAATGACCTTTGCACCTTACTTAGAGAGGTTGTAACAGCACATCCATCCATCCAAAGAGGACTGGAATCAATTCAAGGTGATTTGTAAGGGCAGGCTGCAGCTGGTGGCTTGGGGACAGGAGCAGGCATGTCCATCAGTTCTCTCACAAAGCTTAACTTGGCAATTCAGACTTACAGAGCATGTAGGTAATACAAGTCTTGCAAGTTTTGCAGAAACTGCTGGGAAACCGAGGTAAATAATTGTTTTGTGGGCTTTGGCACAAGTCAGGGAAAAGAGATTTCAAATGTGCAGCAGCTCCCCAGAGCACAGCAGTTGACCCTTACCCAAGAGGAAGCTGTTTTGTGGCTGTGCTGAAGGTGCCACTGCAGTGCCAGTGGGGCCTGGCAGTCTGCATGCTAACCACATCATACTGGAAAGACGTTCCCTCCATGTTTCCATTACTCAGTGTTTCTGAAGGTGGCCTAAAATAACAGACCGTGCCTAGGCTAGAAGTCCAGACAACTGAGTTTGGACCTGTTGATGTTTATTCAGTCCGAGTAATCTCTCCAGGCTTGGCGTGCATCATCTCTAAGACATGGATAATATTACTATCCACCCAACTGCACTCATGGGGTTAGGAGAGAGCAAGTAAGACCAAAAGGCAAGACACAGTAAGAAAAAAAGTTGCAATCCCAGCACTTTGGGAGGCCGAGACGGGCGGATCACGAGGTCAGCAGTTCGAGACCATCCTGGCTAACACAGTGAAACCCTGTCTCTACTAAAAATAAATACAAAAAACTAGCCGGGCGAGGTGGCGGGCACCTGTAGTCCCAGCTACTCGGGAGGCTGAGGCAGGAGAATGGCGTAAACCCAGGAGGCGGAGCTTGCAGTGAGCTGAGATCGGGCCACTGCACTCCAGCCCGGGCGACAGAGCGAGACTCCATCTCAAAAAAAAAAAAAAAGAAAAAAGAAAAAGAAAAAAAGTTACTATGAAACTATTTGCATTTAAGTTTGGACTTTAAACCCTGTAAGGTTTGCATTCAATGTTCAGGGACCTACACTGCACAAGATGAAAAAGAATATGAAAATTTAACTAAAGTTTATTAAAATTTAGTTAATATGAAAGTTTAACTAAAGAATGATCATCTGTGAAAGAAAAGAAAAGGCGACTTGGGGTTCATTTATTTATATATTGCCCAACTCACTTTATTTTGCCAAGCTTATGACTTAAACTAAGCATTAAAATGAGAAATGATATGAACATCTTTTCTTTTTTTACTGTTTTAGTTTGAGGAAGAAACTGGAGGTCTCTGAGATGATCAGTAACATATTTTTTCTCTATGAAAATTTTTAAGATTCACAACTGATTACAAGACTTTTTAATCGCTAGGAATGCTTTCACATTTGCATTTTCAGTTTAAGAAAAAGTTTCTGGTAAGTCTAGATAGCTGAAAAGTTTGTCTACTATTGCAGTTAAACTTTTAATTCAGGCTGAAAACATAAACATTTGCAGTTCTAGATATGATAACTTTATTGAAAAATTGTATTGATAAATCTTTGTTTTTATAAAACATCATTGACTGCAAAGGTTTTTTTTTACTTTTAGCGTATAAAACAAAATTATTTCTCAGAGAAATACTAGAGAGTTTGCAATCCAAGTACAATTTATCGGAAAAGTATTTTACCCAAACTGAAATTACTGATGATAAAACAGCTGGACTGATAGTAAAGTAGCTAAATTATGGTTTCATTGAAATCATTGTAAAGAAAACTAAAAATTCACATACCTGGTAGGAATTCGATTGACAACAATAGGAAGATGTATCGCATTTCGGTAAACAGAAGAGAACGCAGCAATTTCTGTGTTCTCTTAAATCATGATAATTACAGATGCTTTCCTCTGAAGAAATGTTTTCTTGTATACTACCTCATTTGTTATTATAATATCCCGTAAGGGACAGATGTAATAGTCCTCAATTTACAGATGAGGAAAGTAAGTCACAGACAGCCAAATTTGCCTAAAGGAAAGTTCGGCCACCATCCTGACTTCCACTGAGGCTTTTAGGATGTTGATGTTAAAGTCTTTGCTTCAGTGGGAGGGTGGGGTGTGTGGAATATTCAGCAAAGGGTAATTATCATTCAACCCTCACTTTCCTTTCTTAGCTTGGAAACCTAGAGAGGAGGCCACCACTTACCAGTTGAGCCATACTATGGAGGCCAGCTGGATGCATCTTGCCATCCATCTCATCGTGCGACTACGGATGGATGAATTAGCAGCAGAGCTCCCTTGATGCTAAAAATGAACCTAACTCAGATTGAATTTTGGAACGATCTGACACTTACATTTAAATCTTACTCAAAACATTGTCTGTCTCAATTTGCCCCATTAGATAAGAGAAAGGATTATCTTATTCAGAGATTGCAAAGGGTTTTATATTTATATGTTGGCTTTTACGATTGGAAGGATCTGTTCAGAGTTTTTGTTGAGAAAGATTCTGAAATCAAGCCAGGACTCCATGGAAAAGAGTGCTGTGATTCCTTAGGTATATTTTGTGATGGATATTGTCAGCTGGGGCTGCAAGTAGGGATAGGAGGCCACGATAGGGAGGTGTATCTGTTATGATACGTGACTCCAAAACATAGTGGCTTAAAATAACACCATTTATTTGCTTAGGTTTCTGTATTTCTGTTTTAGTTTAGCTGGGCAGTTCTGGTCTCGGCCTGGAGTTCCTTAATCAACTGCTTTCGACTGGTGGCTTGCCTGAGGCTGGATGATTCAAGTCAGCTCCACGGAAATGCCTGGCAGTTAACGTGGCTGTCTTCTGGAGCTCCTTGGTTCTCCTCCTGTGGCCTCTTCAGTTGGATAGCCTGGATTTTTTATTTTTTGTTTTTTAAATGATGTTGGCAGTGTCCCAAGAAGGCCAGCCTCTTCAATGTATAAGCCCTTGTCAAGTTTTTGCCAGCATCAAATTTGTGATGTTCCATTGGCTTAGGCACATCACGTGGCCAAGCCCAGAGGTGATGAGAGGTAGTGATACAAAAGCATGGATACTGGGCAGTGTGAATCACGAGTGCCATTGCAATAACGACCCCATGGTGCACTTGCTATTTCTGTAGAGTGGGAGAAAATGGGGTCTAGAGGTTTGCAAAGCTGGGTTTAATCCAGTTCTGACATAAACTAGATGTATTTTTAAATATGAAGTTTCAGTTTCTCCCCCAGGTAAAAGGACATTATCATTCTTACTCTTCTTGTATTTGTAGGATTATTCTTCATACAATATTTCCGAAAGCTTTATGTAAAGATAAAACTTCATTGGAATGGTTTCATTTCCTGAACACATGAATTACTAAATATTTTATAGAGAATACAAAGGCACAATGTCAAGTTCTGGACTTTTAGGAGTAGATCATTTCATAGGGAAGACAGGCCATGTTCAGAGAACAATAACAACAGTAACAAAACGTACAACTCATGTGGGATTTCATAAATATTTTATGAGTTTTATATAAACAATGAACACTATAGAACTTCATAGAAAAAAATGCCCTCTTTGGGAAAATCAGAGAACATTTTGTGAAAATTATAGGTGAAGAGGGCCTGGAAAGAGAGATAGGATAAAGATAAATTTATTTTATTACAAAAGTAATATATTTTAATTATAGAGAATTTAGAGAAAATAGAAAAACACGCAAAGGACCCTTTACGTGTACCCTGTGTATATACAAGCACACGCATATTTTAAAAATGTATTTTTGAACAATTTTGTTCATAACAATATATTGTGAAATTTTCCCGTAAAATTAACTCATTTTACTACTTTCCACTTAAATGGTTGCATTTTCATTCCAACTAACCTCATGTACCATAAATAATTTGAGTGTCTACCGATAAATATTTAGGTTATTGATTTTCCTGTCTTCAGCAATACAGCAATGAAAATTCCTGCAGACGTATCTTTGCTAATGATTTCCTAAGGATAAATTCCTAAAGGTGAAATAATTAAGTCAAAGGGTATACAGGTCTATATTTAAAACTTTTTAATGTGGTGCAAAAGTAATTGCTGTTTCAGACTGTGAATTTTAAATCATTATAACCAGGCTCAAACACATATTTATTAATCAATATAGGAACCGTTACAATCAACGCATTTTTGCCAACAAGAAGTCAGTTTGTTTGTTCCTGTGGTGTAAAAATTCATGCTTCGGGATTCGACGAACTCTTGGAAAGCATTTTCTGCATCCTGCTGGTTGTGGAAGCATTTTCCCTGCAAAATGTTGTCAAGATGCTTGAAGAAATGGTAGCGTTTGGCAAGAGGTCAGGTGAATATGGCGGATGAGGCAAAATTTCATGGCCCAATTCGTTCCAATTTTGAAGCATTGGTTGTGCCACGTGCAGCTGGGCATTGTCGTGGAGAAGAATCGGGCCCTTTCTGTTGACCGATGCCAGCTGCAGGCCCTGCAGTTTTCAGTGCATGTCATTGATTTGCGTACTTCTCAGATGTAATGGTTTCGCCGGGATTCAGAAAGCTGTCGCGGATCATACCAGCAGCAGACCAACAAACAGTGACCAAGACCTTTTTTTTGGTGCAACTTTAGCTTTAGGAAGTGCTTTGGAGCTTCTTCCCAGTCCAACCACTGAGCTGGTGGTCGCTGGTTGTCATATAAAATCCACTTTTCGTGCACGTCACAGCCCAATTGAGAACTGGTTCATTGTTGTTGCATAGAAGAAGAGAAGACAACCCTTCAAAACGACGATTTTTTTATTTTTATTTTTGCTCAGCCCATGAGGCACCCACTTAGTGAGTTTTTTCATCTTTCCAGTTTGCTTCAAATGCCAAATGACTGTAGAATGGTTGACATTGAGTTTTTCAGCGACTTATCATGTAGTTGTAAGAGGATCAACTTTGATGTTTGCTCTCAATTGGTCATCAACTCTCCATGGCTGGCCACTACATTCCTCATCTTCTTTTTCTTTCTTTCTTTCTTTTTTTTTAATGTGTTTTGGAAGCGAAGTCTCACTCTGTTGTCCAGGCTGGAGTGCAGTGACACAATCTAGGCTCACTGCAACCTCTGCCTCACAGGTTCAAGTGATTCTCCTTCTTTAGCCTCCTAAGTAGCTGGTATTACAGGCACCACCACGCCCAGCTAATTTTTTGTACTTTTAGTAGAGATGGAGTTTCACTATGTTGCCCAGGCTGGTCCCAAACTCCTGACTCAGGTAATCCACCTACCTCAGCCTCCCAAAGTGTTGGGATTACAAGTGTGAGCCACCGTGCCCAACCCCTCCTTATCTTCAAGGCTCTTATCTCCTTGGCAAAACTTCTTGAACCACCACCACACTGTACGTTCTTTAGCAGTTCCTGGGTCAAATGTGTGGTTGACGTTGCAAGTTGTCTCCACTGCTTTATGACCGGTTTTGAACTCGAATAGAAATTTGTTCGAATTTGCTTTTTGTCTAACATCGTTTCCATAGTCTAAAATAAATAGAAAATACACTGCATGTAATAAGTCATTATCAAAGAACAAAGTGAGAAGTGTGCATTAAAATGATATATAACATAACCACAGTTATTTAAGAACCTATTCCAATCTCAAATGGCAAATTTCAACAATGCAAAAACCGCTATTACCTTTGTACCACTGTGATGCCAAAATTATATAGTTGGAACAGTTGAGCCAATTTATAGTTTTATTGCTATGAGAGTCACGTTATTCTGAATCCTCACCAACACAGCTATTATAATTAGGGATTTTACTTTTCACTTTGAGGTTTAAAAACACACTATGTAATTTTAACTCGCACTTCTTTAGCTACAAAAAATACTGACCTGTTTTCCATCTATTTATTGGAAATTTATTTTCTATAAATTAGCTATTCCAAAGCCTTAGCCCATTTGCACTACTGCTGCTAAGGTATTCTATTACATGTAAGAGCCCTTTATATATTAAAACTAATAATAATTTGTCAAATATATGTCACAATATTTTTTAGTTTTTAAAAATACTTCCATTTTTTACAGTGATTGTTCACATATTTAATTTTTTATGTTTCCTTATGTTCCTTTAATGGTTTCTGGGTTTTCTTTTTTTGCCATGCACTAAACTTTTCCCAAAAAATGTTATCAAAAATTCACATTTATTTCCTTCTAGATGTTTTATTGTTGTATTATAAAAAATATTTAATGTTTTCTCCATTTAGAATTTATTTTGGTGTGGTGCATCCTAACCGTTTAACCCATGTGTGTGTTTAAGTGCATATATGTGCACGTGCAAATTGTTAGGTGATTGAACCAGCAACATTTATCAAACACTTTTAAGGATAAATAGAATTAATTTAATCAGAGAGACACCATAGATTATGTAGTCAAAGGAAATCAAATAAAAACACATGTGTGGGTAGATATTTGGCAAAACATTTTGGGGCAACTCATGTGAACTGGTTTATTGTTATAAGTAGATTTGGAAAAGGGATAAGATGATGAAAGGGTTTGAATGTCAGACTAAGAAGCATAAGGTAAATTTGGCAGGTGGGATCTGCAGGCTTTCCTTCTCCAGACTTAGAGATGACTCAGGTACAGGCCACCACCGCAGATGGGACACCTTGGCAAAACTGGGAAGGGAGTGGGCGGCAGCCCTGAGCTGTGGGCCTGCGGAGGCTCTACTGATGCTGAAACCAAACATATGTGACTCCTCCTTGTTCAGTAAGCTCCCCAAGAGGCACTGTGGCCCCATGCACTCTATTTCCATTCCCATGCTCGTCTCACAACTGTCACAGTTGTAGGCAAGAGCCCTGGGCCCTGGACCTGCCATTCCCTCACAGAGCCTGGTTATTTCACGCTCCCTGGGGAATGGCGGAGAGGGTCCTCTCCTCATCCTGCGACCCTGCCTACTGGCCTCACTCTCCAGAAAGTGCTGCTCCATTTTCCACAATACCCAGGGATAAGGGAAGGACTGAATGCCATGATGATCTCTTCCTGGAGTTCCATAGGCCCCACGTTCCTCTGCCCTTCAGTGAGGATCTAGAATATTTTTATGGAGGATGATGTATAAAGAATACTGGTTTTCTCCCTTTCCCAGAGGATAGCCTCCTGGGACTTGTATGATGTGTCACATATGGACCATGAACTGTACAGCTTAGTTGAGGAGAGTCTGGACTCTGAAATCGCTTGAGTGAGGCTGGGTTCAAGTCCCATCTATGCCACATGCTTGTTGTGTGACCTTGAGTTGGTTACTCAACTCCCGTGATCCTCAGTTTTCCCATTTATTCAATGAGAATAAGAATAGTACCTACATGAGACAGGGCTCTGCTAAGAGCTTCTTCTCCTTATCCCTACCTAAGAGAACCAGATTTTGTCTAGGAATTGAGTAATAAAGCATTCAAGGTAGGTGGGCTTTTTCCCCAGGGTCAGAAGATGAGACTCGATAGGACTAAGTCAGTTGTAGCAACCCCATGACTCTTTACCAGGAGTTGGTTAAGAGATGGGCTCATGATTCCATTCTGCCCTAATGGGAGCTGGGAGGAGTCTGTTGGGGCTTCTGGGAAAAAGTGTTCCTTTGTGAAAAAGAAATAAGGTATATCTAGAAAGAAAACCTCTTCTCCTTCTTGTTTCTGGAGGTGTCATCTGAAGATGGGATGCTTCGGACTGCAGCAGCCACCTCGTAAGCATGAGGAGAAAGCCAGGAGTTGCACAGAGAAACAGATCCAAAAGCCTAATATCATGGCGTAAGTTAATTGTTAACCCTGGGCCTGCCTCCTTTGGAAGCTTGTTTTTGTAAGGTAATTTGGGAAAAAAAAGAGCAAAACAAAATAAAATAAAAACCTATGTGCTTGAAAGTCTTCAAAAGATATTAACTGGTGGCCAGGGTGTGGTGGCTCAGCCTGCAATCCCAGAACTTTGGGAGGCTGATGCAGGTGGATCACTTGAGGTCAGGAGTTTGGGACCAGTCTGGCCAACATGGTCAAACTGTTTCTCTACTAAAAATACAAAAATTAGCCAGGCACAGTGGCAGCCAGTGCCTATAATCTCAGCTACTTGGGAGGCTAAGGCAGGAGAGTTGCTTGAACCCGAGAGGAGGAGATTGTAGTGAGTCGAGATTGTGCTACTGCACTCTAGCCTGGGCAACAGAGACTCCATCTCAAAAAACAAACAAACAAACAAAAAAGATATTAACTCTATTATCATCATCATGACCACTGTAATTATTATAGCAACCTATTGAGTATTTGATGACTACCAGGCATTATGCTCAATGTCCCAGAACACCAAGAACTGAGGTAGGACAGAGAAGATGGGGAGATGGATAGTTAGAGCTGCACAAAACTATTTCTAGTAAGTGGAATTAAAATTTCCAGGCAGCTCTTGCTTGGTTAAGAACATAGTCTTGGCCGGGTGTGGTGACTCACGACTGTAATCCCAGCACTTTGGGAGGTCGAGGTGGGTGGATTATGAGGTCAGGAGATAGAGACCATCCTGGCTAACATGGTGAAACCCCATCTGTACTAAAAATACAAAAAAATTAGCCAGGTGTGGTGGCAGGTGTCTGTAGTCCCAGCTACGTGGGAGGCTGAAGCAGGAGAATTGCTTGAACCCGGGAGGTGGAGCTTGCAGTGAGCCGAGATCGTGCCACTGCACTCCAGCCTGGGAGACGAAAGCAGAACTCTGTCTCAAAAAAAAAGAATATGGTCTTATCATCATTATCAAATAATGAAGATTAAGCATTGAAGGTATAAGGAAAGTTATTTTCGTTTAATTCATAGTCCAGGTCAGAGTCAGGGCCTACACTGCATTCAGACCTAAATCCACTAGAAAGCTGGGAATTAAGAACAGCAGAGGGAAATAAGATATAACATGGAGTTCAAGATTAACACAAATTAACTATATCTAATCTGAAAATTTACTAAGTTTTAAGAATTTTTTTAGAGATTCTTGATATTTAGCTATTATAATATCAAAAGGTTAAGATTATCCACCACAACATTTTTCAAAAAAAAAAAAAACATTAATGCATTTTGTTACAAAGAGATATTAATGACCCCCAAACTTCCATAAGAATTAGGTATTGGTGGTGAGAAGGTAGGGTCAATGAAGCTAATCAGTTTCTGAATGATTTTGAAACAAGATATATTTGTAAATATTTTATATTCAAATTGAAGAAGATAGAAAAGAGAAGAAAAAGAAATATAATTTTATAAATAATTCTTGGTGAGCACATTTGAATAGCTGGTATTCCTTAGCTGGTGGCTAAGTATTGGTGGAGTCTGCAGGCAGTGTGCCTGACTGTGGAGATGAGGGAATCGGGGTCCTCATGCAGACAGATGCTCACACCCTATCCTAGACTCTGTCTAGAAGATATGCTACCAAATTGTTCCTATTCTATCACTCGTCAAGTTTGACTGATCTAACTGCCTCTCTTGAATTTACAGACTTTCTCTATAGTTATCAATTTTTGTGTTTTTAGTGCCATTAATTTTTTCTGATTGGGATTACTGTTCTCAACTTCCTGTCTACCATCTACTTCTCAGCACATACATGACTACTGCAAAGGACCACAATTCTTTTGTGCTCATGTATTACTCCAGTTCATTTTTGATGCTTAGGTCCGTCAGTGGTTTTCCCTAAGTATCAAGTCTATATCTTCTCAGGATAGGCTGCTTAGTTCTATCTTTTAGGGTAGTTCTACTAAAGAACTTTTCTATTAATATCAGAGATCCTGACTTAATCCTATCCAGTCTCATCTTCTGACCCTGGGGAAGAAGCCCACCTACCTTGAACACTTTCAAAATCTTCTTAAAAGCCATTGATGAGTTTAGCAGGATCTGTTTATTTATGTACCTGAGATATTTTTCTGGTTTCTCTGAAAAGATTGATTAAGAAAGGGTGAGCATAGAAACGAGCAGAATCAATAAGCAACACAAGAGAGAATGCTGATTTGGAGAAAAGATGTGAATAGTGCTGAGCTATAGTTTGGAGACAGAATAACCAGGGCTTATTGATGGATTAGATGTGCATGTAAAAAAAGAGAGCTTAGGAATTGAAGGGCTGGATCTACGGCTGTGTCACGTAATGAGGTGAGAACCAGTAGAAGACGGGCAGGTTTCAGGGTGAGACTAATCAAGATCGCTGCTGGAAGCAGGGTATAGACATCCCACTGGAGGTATCAAATGCAAGTTTTACTTATGAGTTCTGACTCTCAGGAGAGGTGTGAACTAGAGATCTGGTGAAGCAGCAATTATTCTACAGAAACATACAAAGGAGAAAATTGAGGCCAAGAAAGGCTACCTGACTTGTCTTGGATCACACAGACTTTGAGTAGTAGGACTGGGATGAAACCTATGTTAGTCTAAAGCTGAAGTTCTTTCATGGGACCCTTTTGTCATTGAGTGCCTATGACTTGCCCAGCCCTTTCCTTGGCACAGAGGAAAGCATGAAAAATACAGCATGGCCCTATTTTTTTAAGGAGTTTACTTTCCAGAACACCATACTCCTAGTACTAGGGCTGCAGAAGGTATTCAGAAATAAAGCTAAATGGCAAATAATAAGTTGTTTTATCAGCATTTTATGCAATTTGTGTCAAAATTATTTAGTTTATAGTCTATGTGTAAAAATTTTGGGACTGATAAGGACGTTAGCATGGTTGTTTGCTTTGCAAAGTAATTTTTCAGCATCAGAAACCCAACAGCAGCCAGAATTCTTAAAATATTTAAAATATTTTAGACTTAATTTTTGATCCACCACAATTTGGTGTAGTGAGAGTACGTGATATTATCTTAGCAAATATCATCTAAGAGTTTTTTTTTAAGTTTCGTTTTTACCTTATAGAGGAAACTTACGAAATCTCCTTGGCTGTTGCCTTAGGGACTAGGATAAACATTAATCAAATTCAAAGAGAAACAGGACAAAGATCTGGTTTAAAGCAGTTTATCTGAAAAATGATATGAATATTTGTTGATCACAGTTAGAATAGGAAAGCCTCTTCCGAAAAAAACCAAATAATTTAAAATATGTAAAAAGATTCGTCCACCAAGCACTAATAGCTTAACAATAAGATAATTAGCCGGTCAAGTGAGTTAGATGACACTTTTCCATTTTGTAGACCTTCAAAATGACCACAGGCATGGGAGAGAGGGAAGAAGGGGACACAGTGACTCTCAACTGCCTTAGCCAGGGAAGTAACGATTGTCATTTGTCACTTTTGTTCAGAATCCTTCAGACAAAGTGTGTTGCAGGCCTCCAATCTGACTGCAAGAGCAGGTAGAAAATGCCAGGGAGCGTATGAAATAGTTGCAGAGTTTGGATATAATAGATGAGTCAATGATGTGACAAATTAAAGCTGAAGGCTGAAATAGCAGAAATAGAGGCAAGAGCAAGCTGGCTGAACCCTGCAGCCATCAGGGTGATGGCTTCCTCCTCTCCATCAAAAGGGGACTGGTTTCAATTCACCATGGGAAACTGCTGGGCCAATGAGGGTTCTCACCCTCAAAGACCAGGTAGAGGGATCTTTAGCTTGGGGATTAGAAACGTGGTGATGGCATCGAAGTGTCTTCTTCAACTGTCTGCTGAGCTATTATTCAGAGAGAAAGCAGATTTACTCCACCTTACTTCAGAAGTGGCTGAGATATTGCATGTAAATCAAATAAGGAAACATCTACTTCCAAGAAGAATAGCATTCCTAGAAATAATAGTGAGCTTCCCATATTGGAAATCATTCAGACAGTATTTGAGCAACTATGTATTGGTAATATTATGAATGAATTCCTGCATTGAATGAAGTGAATGACCTCTGAATATTGCTAATTCTAGGATTCTGAGTCTATTTTTATTGTCTTTGTTAACATATTTAGTTTCTTAGAATTTGAAAATATGAAGCTGAAGTTTGAAGATGAGAAGAAAGGATGACATAACTTTCTCTATAACTTTGCTGTTTTTCTCTCTCAAAATTTTGCAATTAGCTCACTTGAACAAAGTTCACTCATTCTACATTTTCATAGTTGTTTGCTATAAATATTGAAAGGCAATGAATCAGAATGCTGCTCATTTGCCTTACTTACTTCCACATTGACATTGATGTTTTTTGTTTGTGCAAAATGTCCTTGAATACGTTTTGAAAAATCTGTATGACATACAAGGACACTTAAGAAGATAAAAACCTAAGAACTTAGTTTTCCTTTTTTTTTTTTTTTTGAGATGGAGTCTCTCTCTGTCACCCAGGCTGGAGTGCAGTGGTGTGATCTCTGCCCACTGCAAGCTCCACCTCCCGGGTTCACTGCATTCTCCTACCTCAGCCTCCGAGTAGCTGGGACTACAGGCACCTGCCATCACGCCCGGCTAAATTTCTTTGTATTTTTAGTAGAGACAGGGTTTCACCATGTTAGTCAGGATAGTCTCGATCTCCTGAGCTTGTGATCTGCCCGCCTCGGCCTCCCAAAGTGCTGGGATTACAGGCTTGAGCCACCGCGCCTGGCCAGTTTTCTTTTTTTAAAAAATTAGAAATTCTGGTTTTTTTGTTCTCTCTTTTCCATCCCTCAAATTTATTGCTATTGCCAGAAGAGCTTAATTATTTCATTAAATTTCAATCATGTAAATGTCTAAGGTCTATCTTTGTATACTGTCATCCCTCTCTCACGTGTTAGAGGAGGAACTATCCTACCCTTTTCCAAGTATGTGTCCTGCACCTGCATTCTGTTCCTGTTTCTTCCTGCCCCCTGTATTATTATTTCCCTTAGTGCCTTTCCTTCTTCGCATAATTACCCAAGGCTCTTAATTACAATGTGTAAGTCAACATTTATTTTAATGAATTAAAGAAACATCTCGTGTAGTTTCACAATTTCAGGAGTGGTGTGTGCTTTATTTTCTGCTAAGACTACCCTTTTATCCCTTCCCTTTCAAACTTTTAAACTTCTATTTATCATTTAAAATCCAACTCATCTTTTACTTCTCTATAAAGTCGTAGAGTTAGGCACTCTTTCTTATGGATTTATTCACAGCATAAACTTTATTGGAGAGTCTGTTATGAATGATCACTTGTTTACCTATCTATCTCCACCCAGTAAATAGTAAAATCTTTAAGGATGAGGGGATGAAAGAAGACATTGTATATTGTGAGTGGCAGAGTTAATATCTTTTAGCGAATGGATTTAAGAAATATAATACTACCTGTACCTACTCACAGATAGACAATGGAATACCATTCAGCCTTGAAACAGAGGGAAATTCTATCATTGGCAAAAACATGAATTGAACCTGGAGTGCGCTATGCTAAGTGAAATAAACCAGGCACAGAAAGACAAAATGCTGCGTGATTTCACTTACATGCGGTGTTTAAAGAAGTCAAACTCATAGAAGTAGAGTAGAGTGGTGGTTACAGAAGCTGAGGGAGGAGGATAGGGAATGGGGAGTTGTTGGTTGAAAGGTACAAAGGTTTATTTAGAGAGGATGAATACATTTTAGAGGTCTATGTACAGCATGATGACTATGACTATAACTAACAATAATGTACTAGAATTCTAGATTATTACTAAGCGAAGAGATCTTAAATATTCTCACAACAATAATGACAAGTATCTGAGATGACAGCTATGTCAATTAACTTGATTCAATCACTTCACAATGTATATGTAAATCAAAAAAATTACCTTATACATTGTAAATATATGACCTTTTATTTGCCAGTTATACTTGAATAAAGCTAGATAAATGAGGGGGGGAGGGAGGGAGGGCGAAAGGAAGGAAGGAAGGAAGGAAAAAGAAAGGGAGGGAGGAAGGAAGGAAGGAAAGGAAGAGAGAGGGAAAGAGGAAGGAAGGAAAGAAAGAAAGAAAAAAGAAAGAAAAAGAGAAAGAAAGAGAAAGAAAGAAAGAAAAAGAAAAGAAAGAAAGAAAGAGAGAGGGAGGGAGGGAGGGAAAAGGACTGTTAAGAACAAGGAAGGAAAAGTGAAGTGTGTTTTGGGAATGGCAAATTGTCAGGCTTGGCTGCTATATTTTAAATAATAGTTAAAGACGAGGCTGGAGAAGGGGGAGAAACCTTCACATACATATCGGTTATACTTTTTTTCACAGTAGCCTCATGGGGAGACAGTAAAGG
Organism: Piliocolobus tephrosceles; assembly: GCF_002776525.5. Taxonomy (NCBI): domain Eukaryota; kingdom Metazoa; phylum Chordata; class Mammalia; order Primates; family Cercopithecidae; genus Piliocolobus; species Piliocolobus tephrosceles. The sequence continues at coordinate 100,270,683 of NC_045448.1, forward strand.
CTTCTGGTCAGGAGAATGACAGAATAAGACAGAACAAGATGAATGTTGCTGGAGACTTAGGTTACTTCCATATTTTGACTGTTGTGAATCATACTGCAATGAACATGGGAATGCAGATATTACTCACTTCAATTCCTTTGGATATATACCCAGAAGTAGGATTATTGGATCAAATGGTAATTCTATTTTTAACTTGTTGAGGAATCTCTATACTATTTTCCATGATGGCTATACTAATTTGCATTCCCACCAACAGTTTGCAAAAGTTCTTTTTCTCTCTATCCTTGCCAACACTTGTTATCTTTTATCTTTTTGATAATAGCTGTACTAACGAGTGCAAGGAGATATCTGATTTTGGTTTTAATTTACATTTCAATGATTACTGATGTTGAGCATATTTTTATTTTTTATTTTTTATTTATTTATTTATTTTTTGAGACGGAGTCTTGCTCTGTCACCCAGGCTGGAGTGCAGTGGCTGGATCTCGGCTCACTGCAAGCTCCGCCTCCTAGGTTCACGCCATTCTCCTGTCTCAGCCTCCCGAGTAGCTGGGACTACAGGCGCCCGCCACCATGCCTGGCTAATTTTTTGTATTTTTTTAGTAGAGACAGGGTTTCACCGTGTTAGCCAGGATGGTCTCGATCTTCTAACCTTGTGATCCACCCGCCTCGGCCTCCCAAAGTGCTGGGATTATAGGCATGAGCCACTGCGTCTAGCTGATATTGAGCATATTTTTATATACCTCTTGGCTATTTGTATGGTTTTTTTTTTTTTTTTGAAAAATGTCTATTCAGGTTCTTTGCCTATTTTTAATCTAGGTTATTTGTTTTCTTGCTGTTGAGCTATTCAACTCCCTCTTGTATTTTGAATATTACCCCATTCACATTCCATGTCCAAATGTTACTGATTGTATGAAGTCTATTTCTGAAACAGTTGCAACTCTCTTGAATATGTACATAATTTTGTTTGTATTTGAACTTCTTGCATACTATTTGTTTATGCTTCACACCCTTTGAGGGCAGGAATGTTGTTTATGTTAGTTTTAAACACTAAAGTTTCCAGCATCAGACACTGCAGTTACTAAACTAACAAAAATGATTGCTGGGTGAAGAAGATATCATACTCCTTTGTTTCATATAGCTGGTCTATAAAACTGGGAAAAATCTAGATACTTAATCTTGCTTTTGGTTTTGTATTTCTGTAGTTCAGTATATAGTCTATGATCTTTGAATTTGATAAATTTGTATACTTTTCTTTTTCTTGGAAATGAGTTAGTTATTATTGTTGTTGTTGCTGCTGTTGTTATACTTTGGGGATGTTTATAATCTCATGTGCTTGTGGGTGAAGGAGAGTTTCAGTGGGACTCTCTAGGATTTGGAGATATTATCTGAAGTCTTCTGTCATTATTGCCATGGTTTGTTACAACTTTTATTCTCTAAATGCCAGCACTTTTTTTTTTAAGTCTTTAAACCTGTAATCCTGTAAGCTACTTTATATCTTATAGCAACACATAGTGAAATGTTGACTTCTGTCTCTAGGTCTTAATGTTTGTCTTCATATTTAAGAGCTGAGTCAAATCTGTGATTCTTACAGCTTCCTGGTAATCTAATGGCAGTTGGTTTTCTAATATTAACTAGATGAATTCAAAAGAATGCTCAGAAACTTGTTCAAAACAGTTAAGTTCCAAACAGCAAAGCTCCAGACTTCTATTTTCAACAAATCTGAATTTTTCTGACACTAAATATTTCACTTTTTTCTCAACTGGGTAAGCCTTATTTGCTATCTCATATCAATTTATAGCTTTGCCTTTCTCAAAGGAGATTTCTAAGAATTTAAACATACATCATAAACATTCTTCTAATCCACTCTTACATCTCTGAGAAGAAATTTGTGGGTAAATATTGTTATTGTTTCTCCTTAAAATATGGGAAATGACAAGGCCACATTTCCATTGCTAGAGCAAAACAAATTAGATAACACCACTAATTCATCTAAGTAGCATGGACTCCTGCACAGAGTAGGCACAAAGTAGTTATTCCTTAAGTCCATTCACTGAAAAGTATTAACTCTGCCACTCACAATATTCAATGTCTTCTTTCATCCTCCTGTCTTTAAAGATTTCACTATTTACTGGATGGAGGCAGATAGGTAAACAAGTAATCATTTATAACAGACTCTCCAATAAAGCTTCTACTATGAATAAATCAATCCATAAAAGAGTGCCTTACTTTACTCTTACTTTATATAGAAGTAGAAAGATGAATTGAATTTGAAATGATAAATGGAACTTTGAAAGTTTAAAAGGGAAGGGATAAAAGGGTAGTCCTAGCAGAAAATAAAGCATGCACCATGTCTGAAATTGTAAAAATATATGATCTGTTTATTTCATTCATTAAAAATAAATACTGACTTACACAGTGTCATTAAGAGCCTTGGGTAATTCTGTGATTCCTTTCTTGGAGAAAAAGGAGTTTGCAAAAGAGATAGAAAATGAGTGGCCAGAGAGGTAGAGGGAAAGTGAGGTGGGGGAGTTGCTGTAGGAAGTGAGGGCTTCCACTGAGACAAGTGCAGGTCATTTCATAAAGCTGGAAATAGGTGTGCATATGAAGCAGTTATTGAAGAAGGCTGGCAGTGGACAGTCATGGAAAAGACGGTCTAAATCTAAATTACTAAGGCAATTTAGATTTTAGATTCTGATATCAAGGCTTCTTAGCCAGGGCGGGGCCTATAATTCTATCTAAGGCTTTTCAACAACGCCCTCTGATTCAGATTTAATGGTTCCAAAACAGGATATCTGCACTTTAAAAACTGCCCAGAAATGAGTCTGTCCTGAGAAGCCATTACCTGGGTAATGAAAGTGAGAAATAGGGTCACAGCTGCATTTGAGGAAGACCCCTCTTCACCCTCGACCATTGACTCATCCCTAGCTGCACAGGACCTCCTGGAGACCTTTCAAACCCATGACACTTGGGATCCACCCCAGACCAAACTACATAAGAAATTCCTCTGTGGAACTTGTCTGTATATTTTTAAGGCTCTCAGGTGATTTTAGTGTTGAGATCCATTAGTATAGGTCACAATAGGGCTGAAACCTGAAGCAGAGAAACCAGCAGGGTTGGGGGTTGGTTATTGACAGGAAGGTCCATGGTTCCTAATAAATTTAGGACCATGAGTATACTGTTCAAGGAGAAGTCACCATGTTTACAAACATGTAAAATAAGGTCTTGCTTAAAGAGTTCTTTCTACTAAGGGGAAGTCCTGTAGCCTCCTACAATTTCCTAGATGGCAGCACCTGTTTCCTGTCTCCTGTAAATAAAAGCTACGATCTTCTTCCCAGGCACACCAGCTGGAGAAAGATAAAAAGAATCTGAGATAAATTCTAAGGATTCTAACAAATAAAAAATGAAACCCATGGTGAAATAATAGCTTTCTCTTTATTTCAAAGTTAAGAAATCTGGGGACGGCGAATTGATGTGGAAGAACTCACATTTATTTCATGCCTGCAATTTTCCAGAGATAGAACAGTTCTGGAGCACAAGAAAACAAAATATGTGATGAGGGGCACACAGTGCATTTCCTTTCACAGGAATTTCTGCTTATTCTGGGGCTGGTGGCTTTTTAAAGTGTCCTGACTGGCATACAAGTGATCTCTCCCATAACCTCTCTCCAGTCCTCTGCTCTCTTGATGGGAAAGCTAGGATTGTCCTAGCAAAAAGATCAGAGGTGTTCAAGAAAATGTGGGATGCTAAAAGCAGACTTCCAGGCCTGTCTTTTTCTCCATGACTCTCACGCTGAACCTGTTTCAGGAGGAAATGAACTCAGAAGTGCTAAGAAAGCAGTCATCCTCACGCTATCCCTTTCTCCTCTGCTTGTTTTGGTGTAGGAGAAAAGCTTCAAAGAATCCAAGATGACTTGGAGTAATAAGCAGTAGCAGAATTCAGGAGCACAGGGGACACTGGAGAAAGCAGCAGGATTACATGTCACCCTTGTTATGAGGAGTGTCAGGGCTCCCTAGCAAGTCAGCTATTTTTCTCTAAGGAGTATTGCTCTGTATGATGGACAGCAGTGTTGGGCCTGCCAGGAGGGAACCCTGTAGTTCCTGCTGGACTGGGTGGCAGCTCTTGTTTCCACTGATGACTATAATGGCATTACCCTTCCCACTTTCTTTTTTTTAAATTAAACTAAAAATAAATTAAACTTAAAATAACTGTAATTCTACATGCAGTTATAAGACATATTACAGAGAGATCCAGGAGACGATTACTCAATTTCCCTGAATAACATCTTGCAAAATTACACTACAATATCACAATCATGATACTGACATTCATTGTCAAGATAGTCAACAGTTCTGGCATCACAAAGATCCCTGTGTTGCCATTTTCTGATCACATCAACTACCCTCACACCACTCCGCCCCTAACTCTGTTCACTTTGTCTATGATTTTCTGATTTCAAGAATATTGTGTGAATACAGTCATGCAGTATGTAACCTTTTGTATTAGTTTTTTTCCCCACTCAGTGTAACTCTCTAGAGGGTCATCCAAAATAGTTGTTTGTATCAAGAATTTGTTCTGTTTTTATCACTGAGTAGAATTCCAAGGTATAGATGTACCACAGTTTGTTTAACCAGTCACTTGTTAAGCGACTAGAGCTTCTATGAACATTTGTGTTTAAGTTTTGTGGAACACAAATGTTGATTTCTTTGGAATGAATTGCTCAAGAATGTAATTGTTGGGTTTTATGGTAGTTGAATATTTAGTTTTATAAGAAAATGCTAAGTGGGTTCCCAGGGTGGCTATCCCATTCTACATTCTCACAAGTAATGTGTAAGTGATCCAGTTTCTCAGCAACCTTGCTAATATTTGGTATTGTCACTAGTTTTTATTTTAGCCACTTTGATAGGTGTATAGTGTATAGTGTAGTTTTAATGTGCAATTCCTTAATGGCTAAGGATGTTGAGTGTATTTTTATGTGCTTGTGTGTCATCTATATATACTTTTTTGTTCATCATTACATTATGTTAAAGTTTATGTCATTTTTAATTACAGGTAATAACTGTATATATTTATGGGGTACCATGTGATGTTGCATCATTTAATCAAGCTAATCAACATATCCATCACTTCACATATTATTATTGTTGTGAGAACTTTTAAAATCCACTCTTTCAGCAATTTAGAAATATACAATACATTAACTATAGTCACCGTGCTGTGCAATAGATCTCTAAAATTTATTCCTCCCATCTAAATAAAACTTTATACACAAAGATTAAGACCAGCATCTCCCCATTGTCTCCCCACACAGCCCAGCCCATGGTAACCCATGTTCTCCTCTCCACTTCTCTGAGTTCTATCTTTTTTTATATTCTACATGTACATGAGATCATGCAGTATTGGTCTGTCTGTGCCTAGTTTATTTCAGTTAGCATAGTGTCCTCCAGGTTCATCCATGTTGGCATAAATAAGATAACTTCCTTCTTTGTAAAAGCTGAATTGTATTCTACGGTATATATCCACCACATTTCTTTATCCATTCGTCTGTTGATGGACACTTAGATTGCTGCCATATCTTGGCTATTATGAATAATGGCACAATGAAGATGAGAGTACAGATAACCCTTTGACATACTGACTTTGGTTCCCTTGGATATATACCCAGATCTGGATATACATAGAGATGTATCCAAAAATCTATCGAAAAATAGAATAGAAATTCTATTTTTAGTTTTTAGAAGAAGATCCTATGTCTTTTTCCTATGGCTGTACTAGTTTGCCTCCTTAGCAACAGTGTACAAGGGTTCTCTTTTCTCCACATCCTTGTCAACACTAATTACCTTTTGCCTTTTTGATAGTAGCTATTCTAACAGGTATGAGGTGATATCTCATTGTGGCTTTAATTTGCATTTTCCTGATGATTAGTGCCTTTTTCATATATCTATTGGTCACTAGTATGTTTTCTTTTCAGGAATGTGTTTTCAAGTCATTTACTCATTTTTTAATTGAGTTCATTGTTTTCTTACTATTGGGTTGTTTGAGTTCCTTATGTATTTTGGATATTAGCTCCTTGTCAGATTTATGGGTTGCAAATATTTTCTCCTAATCCATGGGTTGTATCTTCACTCTGTTAATTGTATAGATTGCTGTGCAGAAGCTTTTAAGTTTGATATATGTATGTCCTTTTTGGTGAAATGGTGGCTCATGTCCTTTGTCCATTTTTTAATTGGATTTATTTTTACTGTTGTGTATTGAGTTCTTTATGTATTCTAGATGCTAGTCCTTTGTCAGACACATGGTTTGCACATATTTTCTCATAGTAACTTTTTTTGTCTGAACATTTTTAATTTTGATGAGGTGCAATTTATCATTTTTCCTTTTTAACCATGTTCTTGGTTTCAAGTCTGAGAACTATTTCCTTAGTCATAGATTTCCAAATTTTTCTTATAAATTTTTCCTAAAAGTTTTATAGTATTATGTGTTTATGTCTCCATTTTGAGTTAATTTTTGTTTAAATTACATGGTGCCTGTGGATGTCCAATGACTTTCACATTATTTGTGAAAAGGCTATCTTTTGTATATTGGATTGCTTTTGCAACTTTGCTCCATTCTGGATGAAACAGTCTGGTGGATCAAAAAATAAAGTGTGTGATCAAGGAAGCACACAATAGGGTTCCTCTCTTATTTTCCTGGGATTGTTTAGGTATATTTATGCGAGTCATTTTTGAGTACTTGCTCTGTTCCACTGATCTATGGATCTATCTTCTTATCAATACCATACAGCTTGATTACTGCAGCTATGTAGTTAGCCTTAATGTTGAGTACAGTGTTTCCTCTCACTTTATTCTTCTTTTTCAAGTTAGTTTTAGTTATTCGGAGTTTGTATCTTTCCATAAATTTTAAAATATGCTTGTCTACGTCAATAGATGAAAACTTTCTGAATTTTTGATAGAAGTTACATTAAATCTAGAGTCAATTGGAGAAGAAAAGACATCTTTATCATGTTAAGTCTTCCAATCTATGAACACAGTGTGTCTTTCCATTTATTGAGGTCTTTGATTTTTTTCATTAGACTTTGTAATTTTCAGCCTATAAGTTTTGTACGTATTTTGTAAAGTTTATGTCGACATATTTCATTCCCTTTGGAGTTATTGTAGTTGTTATTGTTTTTAATTTAAGGTTTGACATGGTCATTCTTAATATATAGAAATGCAATTTTTTTTTTGCTGTAGAATTTGTATCCTGTGACTTTGATAAACATACTTATTAGTTCTAAGAGGTTTTTTAAATATATTGCCTGATAGTTTTAAGTATATTATCATGTCATCTGCAAATAAAGACAGAACTTCCAATTCAGTGTTAAATAAGAGTGGTGATATTAGGGGAATAGCATTCAGTTCTGAGGTTTCTCACAAGTTCTCCTTTCTCTCTCCACCTTTACAAGTTCACTTTTGATTTCATCTTGCACTATTCCCGGGGTTATATTTGTACTGACAGGGGAAAGGAAAAGAGCCACAAGAAATGAATCTGCTCCGTCTCATATGAACAGGAAGTCAAATAGTTTATTTGAAAAGTCTTTATTAATGCTTCTTTTTCATGTCCAGTTAACACATTAGTTAGCAAATGGTCAATTGAATGCTGTTCCCCAATTAAGTATGTTGTTAGCTATAGATGTTTTGTAGCTACTCTTTGTTAAAATAGTTTTCTCTATTCCTAACTTAATTAGAGATTTTATCATGATGGGTTTTGGGTTTTGTCAAATACTTTTTCAGCACTGATGGATATGATCAATTGCAGTTTCTTTTCTAGCCTATTGATAAGGTTGATTACATTGATTGATTTCAAATGTTGAACTAGCCTTGCATACCTGAAATAAATCTCATTTAATCATGGTATAAAATTCATTTTATACCTTGTTAGGTTTGACTTGTTAATGTTTTGTTGAGGATTTTTTGTGTGTAATTTTATGAGAGATATTAGTCAGTAGTTTTCTTTTATTACTGTGTTTTTCTAGTTTGGGTTTCAAGGTAATACTGGCCTTGTAAAATGAGCTGGGAATTATGCCCTCTGATTCCATTTTTTGGCAAGAAAATGTACAAAATGGTTTTAATTGTTTTTTTAAATGTTTGGTAGAACTCTCCAGTGATACCATGGGATCTTAAAGATTTCCTTTGACAGCTTTTAAATTACAAATTCTATTTATGTAATGGTTATAGAACTATTCAGATTATTTTCATCCTTCTGGAGTTTTGGTTGTTTGTAGTTTTTGAGGAATTGGTCTATGTCTTCTAGTTGTCACATTTATGAGCATACATAAAGTTGTTTATATTTCCTTGTAATTCTTTTATTCCCTGTAAGATCGTTAGTAATATTTGCTGTTTAATTCCTGATATTAGTGATTGTTTTTTTCTTTACCTTTGATAGTCTTGTTGAAGTTTTATCAATTTTAGTTGTTCTTTCTAATGACTAGGTATTTGTTTCATTTGTTATCTCAATTGTTTCCCTGTTTTTAATTTCATTGATTTCTGTTGTTTTCTCTATTATTTCCTTCCTTCTGTTTGCTTTAGGTTTATTTTGCTTTTCTTTTTCTAGTTTCCTGACATAAGAACTTAGATTATTGATTTGTGACCTCTCTTTTGTACTGTTAGCTATCAATTTGCCTATTAGCACTGCTTTGCTTGCATCCCGTATATTTTGATATATTACATTTTTTCTTTTCATTCAGGTCTATGAATATTTTATTTCCTTTGAGATGATAAAGCTTTGCAGGCTGGGTCATTTGTTGTAGGGGGATCCCCTTTGCCAGCCAGACCAGCACCTTGTTTTCTCTAGATAGCAGAGGGGACCCTCATTCATAAGAGAACAAAGATGCTTCCTGGACCAGGTGCTTGTTGTGGCCAGATTACCCTTGCTGGAATCTCCCACCTGCCGGTTGTCTCTCTCGGGGAGAAAAAGAGCCTCAGTCTTGGTGTGCTTCTTATTTTTAGCAGGGTCTGCAATAGATCCTCTCCCCTGCGCTGCCCGACTCACCTGTGTTGTCAGTGAGACTCTAGTTCAATTTTCCAGAGGAATGAGCATACCTAGACTGCCTTCTGTTGCTAGAGTTGGGAGATGTCAGACCTGGTTTCCTTTCTGCTGTTGAGTGGGTGGTCCCAAGACACTCTGCCACTATGTGGTTCCTCTAGTTCTGGGGTTTCTGACAAGTTCTCCTTCCTCTATCCACCTTTGCAAGTTCACTTTTGATTTCATCTTGTGCTGTTCCCAGGGGTTATAGTACTCACAGGGGAAAGGAAAAGAGCCATGAGAAATGAATCCGCTCCATCTTACATGAACAGGAAGTCAAATAGTTTATTTGAAAAGTCTTTATTAATGCTTCTTTTTCATGTCCAGTTAGCATATTAGTTAGCAAATGGTCAATTGAGTTGTGCAATCAATAGCAGTCACAAATATTATGATCACAGACCTGTATCATCAGCCAAGTGTTTGTCAATATGTGCTACAATGATTTCCTCATTCACACAATGCCACGTGGAAACATGCAGAATGCTGTGAGATTTAAGGACTGGAAGAAAACCGGCTGCTACCGGAAGTCTTCAGTCAAAGACAGTGAGATGATCCTCCTGTCTTAATGGATACTTCCCATAACTGCATGTTGCAATTTTCAAGTAGATAAAAGAGACATTTATTTTGTGAATAGGTCAGGGATAAATGTTTTAGTTTCAAATAATAAAAAAAAAAAAAATCACCAAAGGGTCTTGTTAATTTAATGGCAAGTCAGATTACAGAACGTGGTTCTTTTGTTTTGAATATCCCCTAGGTTTATTGGAATATAGAGTGATTTATTCAGACCAACCAAGGATTATAAGCAATTACACACCAGGACATATTTTGGAAAAATATTCTGAGTGATTTTGCTTAATTCTGTGCCGTATCAATTCATCAAAGTGGTAATTCATCTAAAATGCTAAAATTATGTATAAAATTCTGTGCTTGGCACACTGGTAACTCCAAGAATAAGAAGAAAAGAAATCTTGCTTTCAGGACTAGCTCTACTCAAAGAGATTTTACAAACACCAATGCGAAAGAGCCTATGATACAGGACAGCACATAATTAAGTTTCCATGATTAGGAAGAAAAATTACCGCAGAGATTCAGAGGAGAATGATTGCTGTGAATTGGACTGGTAAGTGAAAGTTTGAGGGATGTTCAGGATAGGTGTGATGGGGTGGGTGGGAGGTGCACACTGTTAATACAGCGTGAAAGTCAAAATAGGCAAATGATTTGCAGAGGGCAGGCTGTCAGCCAGTCTAGCTGGAGGAGTGAACTTGTTTTAGTAGAGAATTTAGCTGAGGCCGGGTTCTACAAGACTTGAATGTCAGACTGGGAGGATCTCTGTTTTCTGAGAACACAGGGGACTTTGCAATGTTTTGAACTGATAGTTGGTGCAAGCAAATACTGAGTAGGTGAGCATCAGTTTGCAGAGAGTCACGGTTGGGACTAGATAAGGGTGTGTGTGTGTGTGTGTGTGTGTGTGTGTGTGTGTGTGTATCATTTAACATCATGTTTATTTATTTTCCGTGGTTTGGTATCAAAGTTCACAGTAAACTGCTCTCTTCAATATTGCTTTTAGTATGATTTCAGTTTATCCATGTACAGTTGAAAGTAAATAATATGAAGGTCAAAACTATAAAATTAGTGGTCTCACTGTGACCTTGTTATGTGGCCCTGACCAATATCCACTTTTCCAAGGCTCAACTGAATACATGGGAAGAGAGTGAAAATAATCAAAGAACACTCCAAAGTGTCTACTCTGGTGGATTGGGACAAAATGACAAATGCACTAATTTTAAAACATTCTGTGATTTTTATATTCATAAAAAGAGTTGGCATGCTACCTAAAACAATAGGCTACCTAAAATAATAATATGAGTAACATGCTTTATAAACCAAAGAACATAGATAAAATCCTTTACCATACAGAATTATTAAGCATATACTGCCTGTTTGAGAGAAAAAAACAGACAAGTGATGTGTTCATATGAGAAATAAAAGCAGGTGTTATAACTCAACAGTGAAATCATCTGCCTAACTAACATGAAGCTGGCTTTTGATTGAAGAACTGACTACCCTCATGTGATTCCCATGTACTAATGAGTGCTGACCAGTTGCACATAAGTTAGGACTCAAGTCTGATCTAACAGAGTTAGGTAAGTGTGTGAGACTCTGGGAGAAGCATATTGAATAAAATGCAGTGTAATTTAATAATTATATTTCTTATTACATTATTGCTTGAGTAATAATTTCCAATCCAATAACATAATGATTATCATCCTTTGTGTACGCCTATGTTGTGACAGTGACATAAAATAGTAAAGGAGACTTGAATAAATGTTTTTTGAATGGAAACAAATAAATGAGTGAATAATGAAAATCTGCGCTCTACTTCTTCTTCAGAGAAGCTAACATAGGAAGAGAAGCAAAGCAAAGAAGGCAATCCATGGAAATGGCCAGGGAAAGTCAGCTCGTTTTCATTCTGGACTTAGATCAGGCCATCCGAACAACGTTGCTTGTTCTCTGAAAGAATCTTTCATTCTTGGCATGGAGGGCATAAGAGCAAATGTTATGAAAATTCAGTGAGAAACCTCACCTTCTGGAAATGATATATGTATCTCATTTAAACTCACTTGAGCACTATTACACTCACGTTAGACAAGGACCGGTATGCATGAGATTTAAATGATGAAGCTCTAGGTAACTGCTTTGCAATGCCCATGAACAATAAAATCGTGAGTGTGCATTTTTAAAAATAAGTAGATAATGAGATGTGAAATCATTACAATGATGCTTTTCTAAGTAAAAGCTGCCAACTTGCTGACATCAAAACTGTGCCATCCACAGCTTAAAATAGAGTGGATGCATTTCCTAAAGCCCATCACTTTGCTGTCGCATTCATTTGCCTCTTTAAAATGAAGGGTTTATTTCACCTTTTATAAGTGATTATAGGCTGAGAAGTCCCCGCTCTGTCTCCTACCTACTTTGCCTCTCATGCTTTGGGTTCTGCCACTTTTCCCAGGCAGGCTGATAATGGAGCAGGACAAGGCTTAAAGGATGAAAATCCAGCCAGGGAATGGTATTCTGACTTGGGAAGGGCCCTGAGCAATTCAGCTATTAAGGTGGCACTCCCTTGTAGTTAAGGTAGCACTCTTTTGTAGTTAAGGTAGCACTCTCTTGTAGTTAAATTTTGGGCAGATTTTCAGGCTCAGTTATACTCAGTGCTCAAGTTGCAAATGATCTTTGATCTACAAACCCATGACTTTTTTCTTTCTGTTAAAGTTGAGGTTTTGGTACAAGCAAAATTACATAGAAGAAACTGCGAGGGAAGACTGAGTGTAACCCTCCCAGTCATTCTCAAACCAATCACAAGTACCCACTTCATGCTGGAAAAGTGTTGATAAGTGTTTGGGCAAACCACTGTTCTGGTCCTACAGTGATTCCTGAGCCAGCACTGCACTTAGTTCTTTGTGAGTTTGTTTACCAGCCGTGGACTGAGCACCACTTCCAGCTAAAAATAAAGTGATTGTTTAAAAAAATTTAGCTCCAGCTTTCAACAATTTAGCTGCCTAGTTAGGGAACAGAGAGGATATTAAAATAGTAGCTATTGTAACAGAATAAAGATAGATGGTGTCAGGTCACAGGGATTGTGAAGGGCAAATCCCCATAGAAGGGAAGGGCAGAGGAGGTGACTCTGAGATACTCTGTGAACACTTCCTAGACTTGGCAAAGTTTCTTCTAGTCTTTGCCTGGAAAACATGTTTTCAATAAGGGGAACTGAAAAAGAAGGAGCAGAAAAACGAGTCTGAGGATAAATAGGCCTGGAAATATCATGCTTTGGCTTTGGAGGTGGTAATGATAATGATCTGTACCAGATGTGGCTCTTACTTTACGCAGAAACATTTTCTCCACCTCTGAACTAACCTGCAACCTCAGAGCACAGTTTCCACCTCAAGCACCCACTTTTCTCGGCTTGTCTGCCTGAGAGCTTTTTCCTGAGTCACAGGAGCTTGCTGGCCCATTGCTGGGGCATCAAGAAGGGTGTGAGGTTTAATGGCCCCAGGGGAAACCCCAGACAATTAAAAATGGACACCAGTGGATAACTACCCACAGGTTCTTTACCTGCATTCTACACAGAAGGTCCTCAGAAGGGAAAAGGCTAGTGTAGCAGCCAGAATAATGGCTCCCAACAAAATCCATGTCCTGTCCAAGGTGGTGGCTCATGCCTGTAATCCCAATGCTTTGGGAGGCTGAGGCAGGAATATCACAAGGCCAGGAGTTTGAGACCAGTCTGAGCAACAAAGCCAGGCCTGTCTATACAAAAGAAAATTATAATAACAAAGAAATCCATGTCCTAATTCCCAGACTCTTTGAATAAAATACGATTAAAGTAAGGATTTTGAGATGGGGAGGTTTTCTTGGATTATGTGGGTGGACTATGTAATCACAAGGATCCTTGGAAGGGAAAGAGAGAGGAAGGAAACTCAGGGTCAGAGAGAGATGTGAAGACGTCACATTGCTGGCTTCGAAGATGGAGATGAAGCCACAGCGTGCAGGCTGAAATAAACAATACAACCAATTTTTCTCTAGAGAGCTCAGAAACGAATCCAGCACAGATGACACCTTCATTTCCCAGGCCCTTGTCACCTCACACCTAAATTATTAAAATAACTTAATTAGTTTCCTGTTGACAATCCTTCTCTGTTCCAATCCACCCTGCACTGAGTCAACAGGTTACTCCCTCTGAAGCTCCCCGCAGAAACTCTCAATGGCTCTTATGATATTGCTATCACTTAATACAGTTGAATGTATTAGATACGGGCTCTGGAGTCTGGCGCTTCTTTGTAAATCCTTCTGGCTTCTTAAGCTTTGATGTGTAAAAGATGTTCTCAGGCTTTCCTTTTTTTTTTTTTTTTAAGGCTGAATAGTGTTTCATTGTATAGATGTAGCACATTCTCAGCAACATGGGGGAACCTGAAGGACATTGCGCTAAGTGAAATAAACCAGACATGGAAGAACAAATACTACATGATACTACTTACACAAGGAATAAAAAAGAGTCAGATTCAAAGAACGAGAGAGTGAAGTGGTGATTGTCACGGCCTGGGGAGAGGGGCAAATGGGGAGATATTTGTTAAAGAGTATTAAGTTTTGATTATACAAGATAAATAAGTCCTAGAGATCTACTGCACAGCACTGTACCTATGTCAACTATAACGTGTTGTATGCTTAAAAGTTTGCTAAGAGGGTAGATGTTATGTTATGTGTTATCACAGAATCTGTAATATTAATGAATAAGATGGCAAGAGGAAATTTCTGCAGGTGTTGTATGGGTTTATGGCACGGATTGGGGTGATGGCTTCATGTGTGCATACTTGTCTCCATACTCATACAGTTATACATGTTAAATATCAGCTTTTTGTGTGTCAGTTTTCCCTCAGTAAAGTGCTTTAAAAATGCTTGTAGTCCCTGGACAGCATGTTCAAAAAGCATATTTTAAATCCCTACCCCTATGGTATACTGACCCAATTAATGACCTCCCTGAATCCATGCCTAGATCAGTGCCTTGCATTGTGACTTTGTAGTTACTCGCATTAAAAGGTGGAGTTGAGGCCGGGCGTGGTGGCTCACGCCTGTAATCCCAGCACTTTGGGAGGCCGAGGAGGGCAAATCACGAGGTCAGGAGATCGAGACCATCCTGGTGAACACGGTGAAACCCCGTCTCTACTAAAAATACAAAAAAATTAGCCGGGCATGGTGGCGGGCGCCTGTAGTCCCAGCTTCTTGGGAGACTGAGGCAGGAGAATGGCTTGAACCCAGGAGGCAGTGGAGCTTGCAGTGAGCCGAGATTGGGCCACTGCACTCCAGCCTGGGCGAGACAGTTAGACTCCATCTCAAAAAAAAAAAAAAAAAAAAAAAGAAGGTGGAGTTGATTTCTCATATTTTGAATAGCTAACTTACAACCAACCCCCAAAGACTCAGATTCCATAGGTAGATGTGGCGAAATGCCCCTGAAAACTCATTTTGAACAGAAGATTCTGTTTTGAGACTTGTCCAAAGACCTAACTTGGGAAGCATTAGGATACAGCAGCTCAGTTGCAGAGAAATTAACATGAGGTGAAAGATGCAGTCTGTGAAGGCAGCGTAGGCCTGACAAGTGCTTGGAGAGCAATGACAGGTAAGAGATTACTATAGTGACCCATAACTGAGTCAAACCTCACACGGGAGAATATGCAGATGTACTTGCAGCAGATGCCTGGAGGAGTGTTGAACTACTGATCCAGCAGTGTGTCCATGAGAAGTTACTCTGGTTTATAAATACGACTTTGTAGAACCATAGCTATTAATTTACATCCAGAAAAGTACCTACACTTGATTATTTTTATCATAGCCCTTAAGCAAAGGCGCACCAGGAAGCCCAGTACACAAAGTAGATGTATATGATGGAAGTAGATGGCTGTGCACCCTGAGTGCTCTGTCTCCCTTTCCCAGTGCTGCCTTCCCTTGAGGCCATGGAGGAATCTCTGTGGACCAGAGTAAGAAAATCACTGACCTGCAGGATGAAATTTACATTCCTTGGTCTGGTATGCAAGGCTCCCACAATCTGGTTTTATTGTTCAGGTTATACATTGCTGCTTAAAACCCACCTCAAACTCAGTGGCATAAAACAACAACTGCTTTATGCCCATAGATCTGTAGGTCAGGAAGTCAGATTTGGCACAGCAGAAATGCCAAGTCTCTGCCCTCTTGGATGTCTGTAGCCTCAGCGGGGAAGGCTCAAATGGTTGTGGCTGGAATCTTCTGGGGGCTTGTTCACTTACATGCCTGGCACCTGGGTGGCATGAATCAAAGGCTGAGCTCATCTGGAAGTGCTGACTAAAGCTTTTCCATGCCTCTCCATTTGGCTTCGGTTTCTTTCAGCAAGGTGGCTGGGTTCCAAAATGGAGTGTCATGATAAGGGTCATGTGGATAGTGAGTGTTCCAAGAAACCCAAACAGAACCTGCATGAACTTTGATGAACTAGCTTCAGGAATCTCATGACTTCACCTCTACTGTATTTCCTTGGTCACGGTAGTCACAAGGTTCCATTCCAGTTCCATAGGAGGAAATCTGGACACCTCTGCTTGGTGCTAGGAATGTCTTTATTGTCTTGGGGGATGGAGATATTGATGCTGAAATCTTTAGGAAACACAAAAATCTGCCAATCTGCCACAGTCCACGCCACAACAATGCCTTTTTTTTTTTTTTGTTATGGCGTCTTGCTCTGTTGCCCAGGCTGGAGTGCAGTGGCATGATCTCCACTCACTGCAAGCTCCCCCTCCCGGGTTCACGCCATTCTCCTGCCTCAGCCTCCTGAGTAGCTGGAACTACAGGTGATGGCCACCACGTCTGGCTACTTTTTTTTTTTTTTTTTTGTATTTTAATTGAGACAGGGTTTCACTGTGTTAGGCAGGATGGTCTCGATCTCCTGACCTCATGATCTGCCAACCTCGGCCTCCCAAAGTGTTGGGATTACAGGCGTGAGCCACTGCACCCAGTTGGCCACAACAATTTTTAACCACGCAAAATGCAAAAACCGTTTGCAAACACCACAGTGTCTTGTCACATTATAATTCCAACTTAAAGGCCAAGATCTCATCTAGATCAGGTCTAGATAAAGATGAAGCTCCTCAGGTCGAGGCCTTTTAGTACAGTTCCATGAGACAAGCTATTGGTCCTCAACTCCCTACAAACAATAGTGGGAGCTAGATGACTATAGCAGGCATCTCAGAAGAACACAGGAAAGGAAAATTGCTGTTGTGGCAAATTTCTGGGAAATACATCCTGCCATACTTTTCAGCTTTTCATCTATTCATTTCTAATGTGGATCTTGCATCACCTGTTAAGGGCATCATGCTTCTACAGGTTTCTCTGCTTCTGTTCACAAAGTTCTTCCCTGCTAGAATTATCTTCACAACTCTTTCCTGCCAATCAAGACCTATCTCCCAGCCAGGTGCGGTGGCTCTAGCCTGTAATCCCAGGCACTTTGGGAAGCTGAGGTGGGTGGACCACCTGAGGTCAGGAGTTCGAGACCAGTCTGGGCAATATCGCAAAACCCCATCTATACTAAAAATACACACACACACACACACACACACATACACACACACACAAAACAAACAAACAAAAAACATTAGCTGGGCATGGTGGCAGGTGCCTGTAATCCCAGCTACTTGGGAGGCTGAGACAGGAGAATTGCTTGAACCCAGGAGGTAGAGGTGGCAATGAGCTGAAATCATACCACTGCACTCCAGCCTGGGCAACAAGACTGAAACTCCATCTCAAAAAACAAACAAACAAACAAACAAAACTATCCCCCTCTAGGTTTCCCAATACCTCCTATTCCTTGAGGTTTCCTATGACAGTCCAATCTACAGTTACATGTTCAAATTCTCAATCCCCAAGTACCCACTATTGCCATGCATAGTGTTTGGTGCTGAGGATAAAAGAATGAACAAACACAGGATGGGCTTTAACCTCAAGAAGCTCAGAGACTAGTGCAGAAGATAAATATCACTTAAACAATTACACAAACAAATACAATAGTTCAACAGTAACATGCAAGAGAGGTGCAGGATGCCATGAGAATCTGTACAAGAGAATTTAACCTGTAGAGAGTATAGGAAAGGCCTTCACAAAGACATGATAATGGACTAACCAATGGGTCATATTTAAGGAGGAGTTTTAGGCAGTGGAACATTATGAGCATAAACCTCGAGGCGGGAATGAGCATGAAAAGAAGAAAAAGGGTAGAGGGTAAGAAGAAAAAGGGTAGAGGGTAGAGGGTAAGTGAGATGGGGCTTGAGAGTTGGGCATGGGGGGCTGTCTATCCATGAACAGTGGCAGCCCTTGAAGCATTTAAACTGAGGTGGAGTGGGGAGAGTGTGGTCGGCATGATCAGATTTGCCATCTAAAAAGATTTTGTTGGTAGGGTTGTATGGAGAATGGATCACGGTGGGGCCCGATGTGGGCAGCCAAATTTGAAGACCTTTGATTAGCTTAGGTTGGTGAGTTGGTTATTGGAGCATTGGTAGTATTGAACGAATTTGGACACCTCAACACCCATGAAACACTTAAATCCACACCATTTTGTAACATCTCATATTTTCATGTATTTGATTCATGATTAAATTCACTGATTAATCTGGACACACAGGTATACTAGTTCTTTCACTCAAACTACATGGTATGGTACAATAAAATTCTTGTGGTTGGACTTTTTAAAATATATTTTTAAGTGATCAACATATGGATATGTAGTTACTACAGCTTGAATATCCTTTGTCTGAAATGCTTGGAACCAGAAGTATTTCCGATTTTATATTTCTTCAAATCTTGGAATAGCTGCATACTCATAATGAGATATCTTGGGGACAGTACCCAAATCTAAACACAAAATTCATCTATGTTTCATATACACCTTATGTGGGTAGGCTGAAGATAATTTTATACAATATTTTGAATAATTTTGTGCACCCATCACATGAGACCAGGAGTGGAATTTTCCACTTGTGCTGTCATTTTGGTGCTCAAAGAGTTTCAGATTCGGAGCATTTCAGATTTTGGATTTTCAGAATAGGGCTGCTCAATCTATATTAAATAAACATTTGAATGAGAGCATAAATTAAAGAACAAATAAATTAATTTGAAGGCTTTTTTTTAAATAAGGACTGTTTTAAGTTCTCTTTCTAAAATATCAACAGTACTCATTGAAATTGTCAAATAATAATCTGTTGCACAAAGTAAAATTTGGGGCCACTCTCAACAGTGCCAGCAATTTTTCAGAACCAATATGAGAAGTGTTTAAAAATTATCCCTTGGAGTCAGGCCTTGGTCTCCTGCAGATCTCCATGGAAACTGGCTATGGTTTAGGCCTTGAAACAATCAATTCTGGTCAACCACCAGGTTTGGGCCACAACCCCACAATCACACCATGGGAGGAGCTTAAATGTCACACAGTCCAAAGTCTGTCCTTGACAGATGTCTGGTGGCTGCACTAGGATGGATGGCTCTGGTGACCTGTCCAGCTGCTACTGATCCTACTCTGAGACCTTAGCCCAGTGCACACTACCCTAGGAGCTCTGAAATGGCACCATCCAACCACCTATCCAGATTGTATGGTAGTTAGTGCTGTGAGCCATCTTATCATGATCATTTGAAAGTGAATCAAGGGTCTAACGATCAAAGATGTATCTTGGAGGGGGTGGGCAATTGTGAGACAGAGTTATGGGCATAGGTGGACTCATACTATCTTTAAGAAAAAACCTTATGAAATCCTGAACACCAAGCAGAATGTTTTAGTAGATGTCAAAGATCTTGAAGGTAGTCATTATAGAGAGATAAGACTCCAGTCAAGGGAAGGCTAAGACAGTACGCCTAGTAACATTAAGCAACAAACAAATAAACAAAAAACCCCCCCAAAACAGGGCATATATGAGTGGCCCCCTTTGTGATATGGTGGATACAATTAGATCAGTTAGTGTATTGATTGAGGGCATATTAGGGAGAATGCAACAATCAGGATGGCAGAGAAGAAAGGAATCCCAGATTGACCCTCTGTCCTTATGAGTTTCAGATACTACAACATCATCTGAAGGGATGGCCCCCAGCGGTTGTTAGCTGACTACCTTCTGGAAACATCAGAATCCTTAGGGAAGAAGACCTCAGAATCAAGGCAGAGTTATTAGATATCCAAATACAGATGTTGCTAGTGTCTTAGTCTGTTTTCTGTTGCCATAAATGAATACCATACATGGGGCAATTTATAAAGAGGAAAGATGTATTTAGCTCGATTCTGGAGTCTGGGAAGTCCAGGAGCATGGCACCAACATCTGACAAGGTGCTTTGTACTGTTGTCATACATGGCAGAAGGCATTCTCAGGGTGAGAAGGCAGGAGTGTGTCAGCTCAGGCTTCTCTTCCTCTTCTTATTCAGCCACCAGTCCCATCCCTCACTCTGATAACATTGTGTAATCCTGGTTCCTTCCCAAAGACCTCACTTCCAAATACCATCAACATAAAAATTTGAAGATTAAGTTTCCAACACATTAAATTTGGGGTGAGAGAAACATATTCAAATAATAGCACTGATTATAGTCAAGAATTAAGATAACTCAGTCAGACAATGAACTCTTCCCTGCTAAGTCAGTATAGCCCTGGACTGTTCCATGTGCGATGCAATGGCCCTTACAGCTCACATAATGAGAGATAAATGTAACCCTGGAACAGTCAAACCAAGGGCAACTCAGTGCTTCTCCCAAACTAGTGTACTAGATGGACCACTTATCTAAAATTATACAAGTCCTGAATATACCTATGGCTGCAGGATGCATTTTCTCCCTTTTCTCACATCCCTTGGTACTTCAGAGTCAGGAGTAGGGGATAATCTGGATCCATACAGCTGCAGAGAGTATTTTCCCCATATCCTGACTTCCTCAAGCAACTGGAATATCTTGACTTTCCTTTGATAAAAGCTGGGCAGACACCAACCTGTAGACACGACTATCTCCCAGCTGAATGCTGAGTGACTTGTGTGTGGTTTTTCTTTTCTTCAGGATGAAACAGGTTCTTAAGTTACTGGAAAAGATTTGGAAGCAATGCTTCCAAAAAGGCTAAAGATATTTGCCGTATGACACTATATACTAGATAATGTGTGTATCCCAGTTTTGTTCTTACAAATAATCATTTCCTATGTGCTAGGTGCAGCCTCCCAGCCATTTCTAACCATATTTTAATGTGTTCTGTGACTGTGTCTGTAGGTAGCCTCATACATCTTTTAAGTCCAAATGGTAAGACTTGCAGACAATGATGTGTACATCCTTTGGGTTTGTGTCATAGACAGAGATGTAAAAGTTATCTTATCCAAGACTGATCTCAGAAAATAGTTGGCTTCTTGCAAATCTTTATGCAAACTGGCTCCATTCCAATACTTATGGCAATCAGTTCTTTTGTCCAACGCAATGTTTGGACCTCAGTATTTCCCTCTTGGGAAATACTGCCACCCATGACCAGAGGAGGTAATGCTACTGCTAACCATAGCCCCTGAGCTGGCACGATGGAGCAGAAGCCTAGGTTTGGTCATGTCGTATTGCTTGTGTTCCCAGTACCAGATCCTATCAGGAGAGAGAGATCTTACCAGGAGAGAGAGACTTGCATTTTCCTAATCATGCATCATAAAAGTTGTACAGCACAAGGGTCAAGAAGCTTCCTCAGTGATGACATCAGCCCTGCTAGATCTCAGGAGCTGTGCTCGCATAAAAGGGAAATGAGGAGCCCGGGTCTGCTATCAATAACATCTATGTGAGTTTTCCTCAATTTTTGCTGCTCTACTAGGCCTCATTGAATGTTGTTGCAGTATGAAAGACACCACAGGCTGAAGATGCGTTTAGTATCCAAACCGTTAACCATGTAGACAAGTTTTCGGAGGCAAATGGCTATTAACAAGGAAATCAAGCCTAGACAGTGAAAACCGGTGGATCTTCTCATATCGGGCCAACAGAAGCCCAGTGATGCTGTTAAAACCCTGAGATCAGGAAGGAAACCTTGCTGAGGATGTTTGCAGCCATTGAATATGCAATCCTTTTGATCTAACCTAATTGTTGGCCTCGGGTTTTGCTTGACCAATACAAAGGACTCTTTGAAGTAGCCTAATTGTTCTTTGTACTGTTTTTAATGTTGCATAAAGGGCACGTGGAACAACAAAAAGGATTTCGATATTTGCCTCTTGTGAGGGCCTTGTCAGCATATATTTACTGGGCATGAAGCAACTAGTGTGTTTTGTAAACTAGCTATATATTATCAAATGCTACAGCATGACGCATGAACTCTATACCACACTATGGGCCTCAACTTTCTGACTTCTCAGAATAAGAAACAATCATGATCATTACTAAGTACTCATTTCTGCTGTCTTGGCATCTCGTAGTATTGAAACCTTCCCGAGTCCTGAAAATATTTTTAGTTCTGCAGGCTGGAAGGGCCGTGGCTCACTTGGTAACCTCTGGGGGCCATGTGCTAGAAAATTTCATCCACAGAAGCTGTTTTATTTGTAATGATGAAGACGTGTGCTAGGAGCAAATAATACAACCACAAAAGCATTAAATTTGTCTCAGGCTTCATAGGGGCTTACAAGTTGATTGAAGAGGCAAGAATTGTATGCAAAAAGAATTAAGGAATGATATAAAAATTTCCAATCAAGTGTTAGATCAAGAATGAGTGAATCATAGCAACCAGAGGTGTTTTGTCTGCATTAAAAAGAAGGAATGATTCAATGTCCCTTAGATGTGAAGGGGTGCACTAGGCAGTATGACATTGAAGCCTGTAATCAAACTATTACAGATTTCCATGTATACTATTAAACAGATATTGACTTTCATGAGGTTATATCAAGATTTATTGGCCTAAGAGGTAAATATTGACTGATAAGATGTTGAGGTCAATAATTACCTCCAGGGACAATAAATCTTTATATTCGCAGACACACAAATTCAATAGTCAGTGTGGTTTGTTAGATTAAACACAAATTCCAAGTCATTAGATACATCTGGAAATCCCTTTTCATAACCATGAATTCTGACAGTTTATAATTCATCTTAAAACAGCATATTTTAAATCAGATCTGATACAACGGTAGAAGAGAAAAGTACTTTTATGTTTAATGATAGCCTTCTGGAAAAAATCATTTTATACATTCCTTCAGGTTGGCTAATTTTATTCTAGCAACGAGTCCGGTAATTGCCACATGGTAGGTACTCCATATACATTTTTAATGAAATTAATCTCACATAACTGGACATTTAAATTTGTAATCAACAACAAAAGCAGATTAAAAAGTATATATTATACAACAATCATCCATGTTTTAAAGGCACTCACTTCTTTGTTACAGAAATATTTGTTCAGAACTGATTATAGTATAAAGAGCATGTGAGAAAAAAAGATTATTCCACCGATGATCTTAGAATTTGGATTGTTTATATTAGCTCTTTCCCTAAAATTTATTCAGAATTTTATTTCAATCAGAAATTTAATTTTCAGTACTTTTAAGTTTAATGTAATTTAGAATGTGAACTTATAAAACACGAAAATACACGAAACACTGTAGTTTAAAGAGTTAAGTTTTTATTTAGTCAACCAATTACTTTGAGAGGATGTGTCTAAATACTGCTTATATTGAGATCTAAACAGTATGGCCTTATACCAGAGAGATGGAAAACACAACTGGCAATTTAGGGCCAGAGTTGGGACTGCAGGCAACATAAAGTGTTGGTGTACAAACGAGTTATCTTGGTTTGCCATTGAAGTGTGGTGCAGAAATTCTTTTCTTTTCTTTTTTTTTTTTTGAGGCGGAGTCTTGCTCTGTCGCCCAGGCTGGAGTGCAGTGGCCGGATCTCAGCTCACTGCAAGCTCCGCCTCCCGGGTTTACGCCATTCTCCTGCCTCAGCCTCCCGAGTAGCTGGGACTACAGGCGCCCACCACCTCGCCCGGCTAGGTTTTTTTTTTTTGTATTTTTTTAGTAGAGACGGGGTTTGACAGGGTTAGCCAGGATGGTCTCGGTCTCCTGACCTCGTGATCCGCCCGACTCGGCCTCCCAAAGTGCTGGGATTACAGGCTTGAGCCACCACGCCTGGCTTTTTTTTTTTTTTTGAGATGGAGCCTTGCTCTGTCACCCAGGCTGGAATAGTGGCACGATCTCGGCTCACTGCAACCTCTGCCTCCTGGGCTCAAGCTATTCTCTATTCTCCTGCCTCAGCCTCCCCAATAACTGGGGTTACAGGCACATGACATCATGCCCGGCTAAGTTTTTGTTTTTTGTATTTTTCGTAGAAATGGGGTTTCGCCATGTTAGTCAGGCAGATATTGAACTCCTGACTTCGTGACCCACCTGCCTTGGCCTCCCAAAGTGCTGGGATTACAGGCATGAGCCACCGCACCCGGCTGAAAAACATGACATTCTGATCCCTTCCCTAATTCAACAAGTATCGGTCTAGATCGATATTTCTTACATTGAGACACATAGGCACTGTGGAAATAGAGATGGTCCTGAGGGAGATATGCCTGTGAGCCTAGTGAGCGAGAGAGAGAGAGTGTGTGTGTGTGTGTATTAATGCGTATTACATGTAAGTATACTATTTCTGGAAAGATGTCCCATAGCTTTCATCACATTCTCAAAGGAGTCCGTAAATTCTAACTTTTGGAGGAAGCTTTTAAAAGCCCTGCTTAATTTCAGTGTCATAACTGAGGTAACTTTTTTTTGTATTAAAATTATGAAAACTAAGAGTCTACAATGAAATCTTCTATGTTGAAAAAATATAGATGAGCTTTTTAAATCATAAATATAGCTTCATTTTATGTATCCAGACACATGTGATCATTATATCCACAAACTATAATAATTCAATCGTAATTACATCTGTGAACGTTAGAAACAGTGGGTACGCCTTAATAGGAAGCTTGCACAGGAGATTCAAGGACTGAGAGGTGGTTGGTTTAGTGACCTGTAAATTATTTCTACAAATCCAGTCCAGTTCCCTCACTTTACAGATGAGGAAAGCTGAGCCCAAGAGAGCTGATGGAATTTATGTATAATCACTTGTTTTAGACTCAAGGTCATTAACGTATAGTGAAGAATTTCTAAGGTTAGTTTTGATAGAGAGAGAAAAAAACAGATATAGTCTCTCTTTTAAGTCCTTATAAGACATTTGGATATGAGCTAAAAGCAAAAACTAAATCTTTTCTTGTTATTCCCTATAACTAGCTGGTTGAGGAAAATCTGAAGCTGTGATGTTTGGAAGCGTGATGTAAACTAAATGTATACAAATGTTGGGCACTTGTTTGCTTTATTTTTCTGGCTATACATGCAAATGCAAACATCTAACAAATATGCTTTCAGAATGTACGTACTGGGAATCGTGGAGGAGAACACAGATGGAGCTGTCCTCATGGAGCCATTATACACTGCTAATCCTAAAGCAATGGGGTGTCAGATAGACATATTTTTTGTTTCTTAATTGCTAAAAATGATCTTTGAGAAAGAATTTCTTTCCTGCCCCCACTTTTCCATACTATATTCTTTGAAAAGGAGGCACCACGTCACAGCCTGTCCTTAAAGGGTGGAGGGTTATGCTCCACCTTCTTGAGAGTGGAGGATCTACATACTGTTTTTGAGTTTTTCTACAAGAGAGATTTTACTTTCCCTCCTTATTTATTTACTCATTCAATCATTTATTCAATCAAATCAATCATTCAGGTACTTCTGGGAAAAGAATTTTAGAGGTAGAAAGGGCAGAAAGTAATCTTGTTCTATTTTATCACTCTACAGGTGAAAATTGAGATGAAAAGACGTTGTAGAGTTTAATCAGAATTGTGGGGTTCACTGTGGCAGAAGACCCTCTATGGCTTCTCCTTTCTACGGAGTGTGGTGTTTCTGGGTCGGCCCAGTGTGAGGTTGTGGCTACGTGGTGCATGTACGTGGGTGGGGGAGGAGTTGTCCATGCAGCTCAAATGTGTTTGTGAGGAAAGGATTTTTAGCCAGTGCCTCCAAATTCTCACTGTAGAACTCAAAGTTGGGATTATTTGTAGAGCAACCAGAGTGATAGCACTTGTGGCCAGGAATGGAGGGACTATCATTTCCAAAACTGTGAATGAACCGCCCCACCAGAGCAAGGGCTGCCAGCTTCACTATGGCATCCTTTGCAGGAATCGACCTCCCTCTCAAATTTCTCTATCGCACTTGCCTGAATCTATGGTGGCAACTCATTTTTTTAACTGAATTTTTTAGGCCAGTTTTAGATTCTCATAAAAATGCGAGGATAGCACAGAGAGTTCTCATATACCCTGTACTCAGATTCCCCTCTTACTAACATCTTAGATTAGGCTGGCACATTTGCTATATTTGAGGAGCACATCTTGATGATACAGTATCAAGCACAGTCCATACTTAATTTTTATTTTCTGAGTTCTTACCTAATGTCTGTTTTTCGGTCCCAGAATCCCACCCAGGATACCACATGACATCAAGTCATCATGTCTCTTTAGGCTTCCCTTAGCTATGACAGGTTCTAAGACTGTCCTTGTTTTTGATGACTTTGGCGGTTTTAAGAGCACAGTACAGGCATCTTGCAGACTGTCCCTTAGTTGGGATGTCCCTCAGTCTAATGTTTTCTTACGATTCAGCTGGGGTTATGGGTTTCTGGGAGGAGGACCACAGAGGTAATATGACATTTTCATCATATCATATCCATGGTACATGCTATCAACACCACTAATCACTGTTGATGTGCACCTTGATCACCTTGCTGAAGTAGTCTTTGCAGGTTTCTGCACAGTAAAGTTACTCTCCACTCCTGCTCCTCACCCCACTTTTCCATATCATGTTCTTTGCAAGGGAGTCACCTAGTCACAGCCCACACTTAACAGATAGTGAGTTATGCTCCACGTCCTTGAGAGTGGAGGATCTACATAAATTATTTGGGATTCTTCTACAGGGGAGATTTGTCTTTTCCCCCTGATTTATTTACTTATTTGATCACTTATGTAAATCATCCTGGACTCATGGGTACATATTTGTACTCTGTGGGTTAATTGATATTCCTTTATTTTGTTGCTCAGATTGTTTCCGTTTTGGTCATTGAAAGTTTTTTTTCCAGTTGGCTCCTGTGTTCCATAGCCCATCGTTTTGTTTTTGTTTGTTTGTTTTGAGTACTTCCTTCCTTTCTGGCACTACAAGTTGCTTCAGGCTCATCTTGTATGTTTCCTGAGAATCCTGACTTTATTTCTGAGAATACTGACTCACTTTTCACACTTACTTTACATTTAAGTTAGAGCATGATATTGTGTGTGTGTGTGTGTGTGTGGCTAAGCCCCCTGGTTGGATGGCTTCCACTCACCCATCTGGGTTCACTGTCCACTCTCTCACCTGCTGTATGTCCAGGAGACAGGTCTGTGTGGGCTGATGGAGAGGCCCTGACAATAAGGTGCTCCCACAGAGAGGGGAGGGAGCACCAAGAGTCAGCCTGGGCTATTTATTCCTCCACTCTTTCCCCTGGGCTTACTGGATCCTTGCTGAAGACCTAAGCTCACACCAGGCAGTGTCTCCACGTGGTTTCTCGGGCTCCAGAAGCTCCTCCCACCTCTCCATACCTTCCCGTACACCCCACCTTCCCTTAGCCTGTTTGGGTGTAGGGGTAAGAAATTCTCCTGTTGCTAGCCCAGGGCACTTCCCTGGCTCCTGTAGTTTCCTTTGACCTCGCCCATGCTTGGGCAAGCAGTCTTTTTATTAAACTTCCAAATTGTCCCAATTTGACGGCATCATTTATTTCCCGCTGGAATACTTTCTAGTATCTTTTTGGATTATAATCAGAATATGTTCCAGGAAGGTCAGAAGAAATAAAGGAAGAAAAGAGTGGAAGAGGCTGGTCATGGTGGCTCATGCCTGTAGTCCCAGCACTTTGGGAGGCTGAGCCAGGCGGATCACCGGGTCAAGAGATGGAGACCATCCTGGCCAACATGGTGAAGCCCCACATCTACTAAAAATGCAGAAATTAGCTGAGCGTGGTGGTGCGCACCTGTGGTCCCAGCTGCTCGGGAGGCTGAGGCAGGAGACTCGCTTGGGACCTGGGGGGCAGAGATTGCATTGAGTCGAGATCGCATCACTGCATTCCAGTCCGGCAACAGAGGGAAAATCCGTCTAAAACAAACAAACAAAAAAACAAAGTGGAAGAAAAAACGAGAGAGAATCAGAGTGAAGAGAAGATGGAAGAGAGAGGGAGAAAGAAGAGAGGGAAGAAAATGGAGAGAGAGGAAAAAAGAGGGAGAGGAGAGAGAAGGAAAGAAGGAGAGAGGAGAAAGAAGAGAGGAGAGAGAAAGGAAAGGAGAGAGGGATATATAAAGGGAGAAAAGAACGGAGGGAGGAAGGGAGGGAGAGAGAGCAGAGATTTTAAAAGAATAATCAGGACTTATGAGCATGTTTTGTAATAACGTGAAGGAAGACACTTAGTATCAATGGTACAGGACAGGTTTCTATCTTACAGCCAATTTGTTCCTCATATACTAAATAACAATTTTAGGTCCATATGGGACTAGGCAATTTTTTAGGATTTAACTTTAGAGCTAATAATTATAATATGTGGAACTATTATTAATGACTCCCATGGTATCCTGACAATGTGTTAGACACCAAATTCTCAAGTAGATTAAGAGCAAACAGGCCGGGCGCGGTGGCTCAAGCCTGTAATCCCAGCACTTTGGGAGGCCGAGACGGGCGGATCACGAGGTCAGGAGATCGAGACCATCCTGGCTAACACGGTGAAACCCCGTCTCTACTAAAAATACAAAAACTAGCTGGGCGAGGTGGCGGGCGCCTGTAGTCCCAGCTACTCCGGAGGAGGCTGAGGCAGGAGAATGGCGTAAACCCGGGAGGCGGAGCTTGCAGTGAGCTGAGATCCGGCCACTGCACTCCAGTCCGGGCGACAGAGCGAGACTCCGCCTCAAAAAAAAAAAAAAAAAAAGAGCAAACATTCCCTATTAGTACAAAACAACTGTGCACATTCCATATATACGCATCTGTGGAATTTTATACTTTCATTTGCATTACCTTGGATTTCTTCTTAAGGAAGAGAAAAAAATCTTATCATAGACACTTCTTTAGCATTTGCAGTAAATATGATGAAAGTGTGCTCTTGGTTAAAACAGCCTTGACTCTCCAAGTTGTTTAGCATGCTTGCATTTCATTATAAGAAATCAACAAATACTGAAATGGAAATACAGTTAACTATATATAGCCATCTATTAATGTATCTTTTATTCCATGCTAACTATGTAGGTGGACACTTAATATGTATTACTTAATTTAATTCTTGATCCATTATGTTGGGATTTCGAGTTTTAAAGATGAGTTAAACTCAGAGAGACTAAGTTGCCAGCAATCACACAGCCAAAGACTACAAAAACAGAAGTCTCACCCCTGGGGCTGGACCATGAGTCTTCCTAACTGTAAACCTTGTACTCTTTCAATTGCACCATTAATTACCATTAATTAATATGAACATTTATGCCTTGGGGCAATTAATTCAGAAGTACACAGTACAATGAAATATGAGCATTCATTTCTGAGAAGGTTTCATTTTATGGTGTGCACTAAATTTTTAGTTAGGATTGGAAACACTATGTTTTAAACAAACTAAAACTTTTCTTTAAAATATCTCAAGCAGAATAGTCTATGACTAATACATATTATGGAATAAGACAGAACTTGCTCAAAGACCACATGTACATGGCTTTGATTACCTTTTGGTGTCAGGGTATTTAATTATGTTTTTATTTCAAAGAAACAAATAGTCAAGACTGGGTTTGTGAGAATAAGAAATAAAAGCAGTGTCTTTTTCTTCTTCCAAGATTTGGAACTGTGGTGGTTTACTTAATCTGATCAAACTTTTGCCTGGTGAAAGAGAATGGAAACGCATTTTTAATTCAAGGAAAGTAACTAATTTGCATACATTTAGTATGAGAAGCTTACACGGGTCTATTAAAATCAGTGTTAACAGAGACTCTGTCTTAGACAACTTCTACTCAGATAACAATTTATTAACCTATCTAAAATGTGGTTATTTTATTCATTCAGCAAGTAATTTTCGAATATTATATTTCAACCGGTATTTTCATGTGTTAGGTGTTCTGCTGGGCTCTGCACTGACAGAGATGAACATGTTATATGTAAACGCAAGTTCTACTTAGTCACTACTGATTAGTATTGTGTCTAAACATATTTCTCAACTATGTTAAAAATTTCAAAATGTCAGGGACAGGTGTTTTAAAATCCGTGGACATGTTTTCAACAGATGTTATGAATGACCCAATCCAGGACATTCAGGCTGAGAAGGTGTTCTGAAATCTTAGCTCTTCCAGTGCAACACCCTCCGTGCCCTTTCAGGAGCCTGAGAGTTGGGGGAGGTGGTGACTTTCTCAAGACCACAGAAGAAAAGCAAAGAATAGAAATCTTGTCTCCTGACTCTGGAGTCTGTTCTCAAACAGGACACTGGCTTGCTTAAGGTACTAAAGAGTCACTCGTATTAATTCATTGGTTAACTCAATTAACAAATATTTATTGATCATTTTCTTTGGGCAGGCCAAAGCCCAAGGTATCCCACTAGGGGACGGAGGTACAATGAGAGCAGAACAAACATGCCCCTCACAGGGTGGCACTTCAGTCTAACAAAGCACTAGGTCTATGGTAAGATACTAATAAGAAGCTATTAATATTAAGTAGCTCTAATGTAATTTGTTAAATAGATTCACCAACCAGTATAGGAGAAGCTATAGTAAACTGATAATTGGGGAATAGAATAGCGAGCCATGAGAGAATATCTAAGGTTTTCCAAGATCGTTTTGGGAAAAGGTGGGCTGAGTTAGGATTCACTGTGGCTGCAAAGCTGAGCTGTAAACGAGAAGATCTGCAGGAAAGAGCTGGCCAGGTGGACGACGGAAGCAGGTGGGCAAGTGTGCTCCGTGCACAGGGCCCAGCACGTGACGTCACCAAGGAACTGAGAGCAGGGAATTCATAAATGTGTGAAGAAGTAGATAATGGTAGTGTTTATGTGTTGCTTACTCTCTGCCAGTATGTTGTAAATGCCTTACATATGCTAATTCATCGAATCCTCCTACCAATAGTTACCCTATCTTCACGGAAGAGAATACTAAAGCTCACATAGGTTAAAAATCTCACCCCAGATCATATATAGAGGACTGATGGGATGGAATTCAAACTAGGGCGCATGGCCACGGGGTTGCTGCCCTTAGTCACAGTGCTGTCTTCTTTTTTAATGTAAAGTAAATAGTTGGTATTTTTCCGCCCTCTAGCTCTCCGCCATGCTTGGAGTTCAATTTCCACAGTTGGGAAAAAATTTCTCAAACCCCAAACAATTTGAATTTATGCCTTGTCATACTGTATTTGCTTAATGAATGCAAGCCTCTATATTTCCTCTCATTTGTGGGTTTATGAACGTCAGCATCATACTTTATACGTGGCATGATTTTTTTTAAATGCCTAACCTGTCATAATTAAAGATACCTACTTTGGACAAAAACACTTCTCTCCTACTTGTAACACTCTGGCACTCACCATGCCAAAAACAAAACAAAAAAAAAAACAACAACAAAAAAGCCCACACATAACCCGTGAGCTTAGACAAGCAGCACTTTATATTTTTAATGCTCCTGCTATTTAATATGTGTACCTTGCCCAGTTTCTGGGCTGGTCTTCTTCCCCTAGGTTTTCCTCTGTATCATTTTTGTGGCTGCTTCATTTCTGTTTAATATTTGCTTATTTTTTCTGAAATCCCCAGTGCAGAAACCCACAAACCAAACAAATACTAACGGAAAACTCAGAGCAGCTCAAATGTCCTTGGAGACACTCAAATTTTTTTTTTTTTTTTTTTTTTTTGCTACCATTTGTCATCCTCTGCTCAGAGAGATCAACAGTTTTTAGCACACAGATCAATATTCTCTTAACCCAGACCTAATCTGAGGAGAGTCTGCCTGCGTTTCACCTTGGCCTACTCCTCTGTCCTGGAGTTGCCCTTTTTTTTCCCCCAGCAATAATCTTGTCTGAGTAAGACGGCAATTTTTCATCCTTTGGTCAAAACTGGTGACAAAAGAGGGAATAATGGTTGCTGACATACGAAATGATAGATTTGACACATGGCGTGCTGAGCTGGGAGCTTTCACGTGCCAAAGCAGAAAGACAGATAAGCAGGCTGATAGCTCTCCCGACATCGCCGGCTCGCCCCAGCCATCCCCGCCCTCGGATACCAAAACAATCTCTGCAATTTTTATTTATTTATTTATTTATTTTGCCCTTTTCTTGAAGAAGTTTTGTCTCTGCCTCTGGATAGGAAGCTAGTAAATGTGCTACTTTCCTGCCCAAAATAAACATTTCCCCATCCCGCAAAAATGATCAATCTCTGCCCTTTTCTGTAGCACAGTGAGGGCAATACAGCCTGCTGCTTGAGGAAATATTAACAAATATAGCCAGTGAGAGGGAAACAGATGGGACGAAGAAATTGAACCAGCAGATTTCTGGACGGTGTTCAATGAGAAGAGTTTTGTAATACTGAAACAGAACTGCTCTTTAATTTTTGTGAGCATCGATAGTCAAGAAACACCTCTTCCCAGCCTCCTGGTCTCCCTGTTAAAGACTCTCATAGAGAGGCACAAAAGGGTCCCTTTCTTAATCATTCTGGCAAAAGCAAATTAAGGCTTACAAAAGCAAGTGCCAGGCGAGAGAGTAAAGGCGTGCTGGCGGCTCCAGCCCTGGTTCCTGGGACAGACACAGTGACCTACATGCCACGGAGCAGGGCTCCAGCCCTGGGATCCTCTTACATCTTGACACACAAAAGCTTCTTTCAGAATCCAAACTAACCAAACAGGAACAATTTTTATTTCTGCATGGGCTTCTCTGGAGCATGTGTTCACATTTAAAACCCTGTCCCATAGTGTCATAGGCCCGCATTCAGAGTCATTTGTATTCTTCGTATTTGCAAAGCAACTGCCACCAGGACTTCACTTGGTCACCAGTAGCCCGTAAACAACTGCAAGTACAGTTTACCTTCTAAAATGTGCTTTTCACTCAGCTTCAAATTCCCCTTTCTTCTTTCTTTGACCAACTACATTATTTGTGTGGGAAACTGCAGCTGTTCACCATTGCTACACTGTTATAAACATTTAAATATCATACACCATGCACCCCTCCAAATGATACAAACATATAGATATCCTATGGTGATGTTATTTACAAAGCCATAAAATACCTACTTTTTGCTTTCCTTTACAATGCAACGTTTTGGAAAGAATTTTTCAACCTACTTCACAAAAGTAGTCCTGTTCTTCAAAACTGCTAGGTTTCCCCAAAACCTACATGCTATATACATAAGGAAAAGATTATAGATATATGATCAAATGCGTGTTTTGAATCTCTGAGCCAGTTTTTTTTTTCCTTTTTCTTTTTTTTTTCCTCTGTGTGTGTGTGTGTGTGTGTGTGTGTGTGTGTGTTGATGAAAAACATTTTTCTTGTAATACATTATTCGGCACATTCTATGGTATTTTTCACAGTTTCTGCATGTTTGACATTTTAGCCAAATCTGTTAGGAGGGGAACCAAAATGAACTACAATATTTAGCTTTCAATGAAGAAAATTAATAAAGGCAAGTTTTTTTTTTCTTTAAATAAAATTGTGGGTGGCTGGTTTTTTTTTTTTTTTATGTGATTTTAAGAGCTCAGAAATTAACTGCCAATAGTTCCTGATGGATAATAAAATAATTTTTAAATCTGTAAATATTTTGAGATGTGCACACTGTGAAAAGGAGAGGAGGAGAAGTTAAATAGAAACCCCTCCCTCCAAACCTGGCAGAAATAAAAAAATTTCCCGTGATGAGAAGTACTTTGTAGAAAACAGGTGAATAATGAACTCTAATTTTTATTCTTTTCTTTATGAGCTAGCTTTCTTACAAAATCTTGAATTACCTGAAGTTTTTACTCGCTCGTTTGTTTTACATTACTCGGAAGGTCATGATTTAGGGTGCATTTCTTTACTCTAGCAGTCCCTTAGTCAAAAGTCTGAGTGGTCTTCTGGCATTTTCTTTTCGATAGCAATTTCAAGTACAGCATTGCTGAAATGTAGAATCATTTTTGAACACGTGCCCTAAGGCCACAGGACAAAGAACATTTTGAAGGAGTCAATAAAATAAAAATAAAACCAGCACTACTGTTCTCTGGAAAGCAATAATATTGCTCTCGGTGGCCTCAACTCTCACCTTTGCCTGTTTTCTCACCTGCAAGCAAAAGTCCCCTTGAAACTGGGGGAACTCAGATCCCAGAGATGAGAAGCACTTCTGCCTCACTTGGAATTTTTCTCTGTGGAAAAGGGTCCCCTTTGTATCAGAGAATTTGCAGACACTTCTTGCCGAGGAATTGTTTACATTGTTATTTTGTCCCCAAAGAATTCTATGATAGACATGATTCCGTCAAACCATCCCCTTTGCTTCCCATAGTTGCACTCCTTGTAGAATACAAAGAGTTAAGACGGCGTTTCTTGTTGTAGAATTAATCAGATTCATATTAGCAGTAGTAAATGTCATGTTGGCACCTTTTCCTTCTCACACATTACAATTTCAAGTCTTTGCTATGAGGAAATAATGAAGTCAAAATATGCAGTGCCATATACTGTGCATCTTTTTTGTCAGGCTGCATGAGAAATGAATTGTATCTGCTACTAAAGGGGGTCAGGAGAGCAGCGAGTTAAGAAGACTGCTTAAAGAAATGACATGTCAAAGGAAACAAAAACTTATTTTTTAGTACTTTCGAGGTGGATTGCCTTTTTGGAAATAAAATGTTCACAAATATCCCTATGTGATAAGGCTTGGTTACATTTAATTGCCTCTTACCAAGCAGCTTTGAAGTTCCCACAGCTAACTTATTGAGATCAATAAAATAAAAACGACCTCCTTGGCAGCATACTTGAGCACTGTCAGGAGAGGGAAATCCTTCCCTCTGGTATAGAAGATTCAAAGCAATTTTGAGTTTTGAGGTCACCCATTATAACCAAGTAATGTTTCAGGTACCACAAGGAAATATCAGGCACTGCATGGGATCATAATCAACATCCATAAATAGCTTCAACATAAGGCAGGTTGTGCAAATTACTATAATAGAGATATAAGCAATTTCCCATGGGATGTCACAAGAAGAAAGGAAGGTTTAACTTCAATAAACTATTGCTTAAAAATAATAAGGTGATCATCTCTGTAGTCAGCTTTGTTCGATTCATTTAACTTTGTCCAGGCAACTAAATCCTATAAGTGGTTTTCTCATGGAATGCTATGAGATTCAAGTGAGAAATGTGTATGAAAAGCATTAAGTGCTATCAAAACACAAATAAATTGTGTCTAATCATCATCATTCTAATCACTACTTCTGAATACCAGATCTAGTAGATCTGAAATCAGGAGATAGACTAAAGCTGCTCACTTGTGGTGTGCACAAATTCCATGCAGACTGTGTGAAAATCAGATCCTGAGCCAGTAGGTCTGGGATGCAGCCTGAGATTCTGCATTTCTAACAAGCACCCAGGTGAAGATTATGCTGTTGGTCCTCAGATCCAACTTCCTACAGCAAGGCTGGAGGCTTTCTTTTGGGGAAGGCCCAGGTTTTGCTCAGTCTTTGCCAACAGCTTTGACTCCTCATTGTTTCTGTCCAACAGTTACTAGAAGTCCTTCCCTGTAAACCACTGCATGTTCAAGTAACCCAGTCTCCCACGATGTTTGGTCCAGTCACCAAGTACCCTGGCTCACTGAGTCTTGGAATGATATAGGATTTTTGAAATGCCTCCCAGCTGCCCCCTGGAATTCACTCATTAGATTCTCTGACATCCAGTATGTTCTCATGCAATAGTCTGCTTTTGATCAAGTCTCAGCTACAACACCTCATCCTGTATTCATTTACCACATCTGACTTACAACTGTGGTAAGGACGCTTAACATGTTTCAGGGCCACTGTAACTGTGACTCCAGGAGTTACAGTTCCCCCTTGTATTTTACACAAATTCTGTGTGAGTTTTGCTCTAAGAGCAGGCACCATTTTCAATGTGAATGGTGGCCTTTTGAGTTGTACAATGCCTCGGTACTGTAAAGGGATTTTAAAATTTACAAAGTACTTCCACAGAGAATAATTTATTTAAACCCTGAAGCAGCCTTTTGAGGCAGGAGTTGAGCTATTATCCCCATTTTTCAGCTAAAACAACTTTGAGAGTTCAAGTAAACTTTGGGGAATGAAGTCATGCAGATGGGAATAATGAAATAAAAATGTACAATCAAATCTCCTGCTTCCATCCTCTCCCCATGTTTCATCATCTTCATGCCTCTACTTCCGACCTTTCTTAACTAAAACAGAGAATGGATCCCAGCAACAACCGTGACATATTTGAATTAAATCACTTTTATTGTCTCAACCTTGTTTTATCCCACCAGCATTAGTCACCTGACAATGTTTGATGTTTCTAGGAATTGAAAGGTGTTCTTTTTCAGTTTGATGTGACAATTTAACTTCATACATTTATCTCCTCTACCTGCCTAGAAATAACCCAAGCCTAAGACAAGATACGATCAGGCACTGCATAATGTTGTTTTAATCAACTATGAACTGCATATACAACAGTGGTCCCAGAAGATTATAATTCAGCTGAAAAATACTACTGCCTCGTGACACTGTAGGCATCATAAGGTTGTAGCACAATTACATTAAAAAATAAATTTAGTGTAGCCTAATGTACAGTGTTTATACAGACTACAGTAGTATACAGTAATGCCCTAGGCCTTCACATTCACTCAGCACTCACTCACTGCCTCACTCAGAGCAACTTCCAGTCCTGCAAGCTCCATGCATGATAAGTGCCCTATGCAGTTGTACCATTTTAAATCTTTTATACTGCAGTTTTTATTGTATCTTTCTTATGTTTAGATATGCCTGGATACAAAATACTTACCATTGTGTTATAATAAAGTAGGCAGTGCAGTAATATCTTGTATAGATTTGTAGCCTAGTAGCAATAGCCTATACCACATAACCTAGGTATGTAGTAGGTTATCCCATCTAGGTGTGTGTAAGTACTGTCTACGATGTTAGCACAATGAGGAAAATGCCTAACAACAAATTTCTCAGAATGTGTCCCCACTGTTCAGTGACACATGCATACTTTTAGCATTAGGGGAATATTTAAACCTAGACTGACATCTCGAGGAAGGTCTCCTACACAATTCTGGATGATACAGCACAGGTAAGATTGGACTGAAGGAAAAACTGACTAATTTGAGTTTTACATTAAGATGAAACCAATGTTGGCCATGGAAATGGATGCTAGGGACCCAGAGGGAGGTGACAGCAGATCACTGGACAAGAAGGAAGGAGAACATATTGAATCCCCCAGATTCCCAGGAAACCCGACAGGCACTAAGGACTGGGCACTCTGAGGAGTAGATCCTCAGCATTTACTGCTGGGATGCACCTGGTATGGACAGCATAGAAACACAGAGGCTCAGCTGCACTGATT
This sequence comes from Piliocolobus tephrosceles, assembly GCF_002776525.5. Classification (NCBI taxonomy): domain Eukaryota; kingdom Metazoa; phylum Chordata; class Mammalia; order Primates; family Cercopithecidae; genus Piliocolobus; species Piliocolobus tephrosceles. Next base: position 100,307,867 of record NC_045448.1, read on the forward strand.
TAATGGTGGGCATGCAAGCCAGCGAGGAAGTCACCGGTGACTAGGCTGCCACTTCAAACTAACTGCACAAACAGTCGATCTGGCCCCCGTGACAGCTTACATCTCTGGTGACCTCCTTTCTGATTCCTGGCAGGCCACAAATGCTCCTTAAACTTTTCCCTTATCTCCTGATTTCTGCTTGAAAGAGTTGAATAAGCATCCACCCAATCTCAGGTAGAACCATTTTAAGTGGTTCAAGTGACAACACATGGCTAATACGGACTTCCTTTCTCAATAACTATGAAAGTGAAAAACAGTATCATTGGACATGAAATGTGTTTAACTGTTCAAATCAAAAGAAAAAAGACAGATTATGGCAATGGACTTTCAATATACATGACAGGCAAAAGACTAAGTTCTTAACTATACAATTGATTATAAATTAATAACCAAAAAAATCAAACTTCCAATGAGAGGGATTAGAAACCAGAAACTATATACCAAGATATTGCAAATAACAAGCAAGCAGCCACAGCACTATTGACATCTGAGAAGGAAGTATACAAAGAAATGTATTACACACTCAAGATTAAAACAGTCATGAATGTTTATCCACCAAATAACATCATGAAGGGCGATTTAAATTTTTAAAAAATTGAAAATTAAAGGAAGGTTTTGACAACCCCTTCTCTATCTTTAACACATAAAGTAGATAAAAAATAAATATGGGTTTAATAGACTTGCATCAAACTTTGCAGTTTACAGATAAAAAATATACATTGCCTTAAGAAGTATTTTAGACAATTTTTTAAAAATTCAATAAGCCTTTGTTGAGTGTATACAATGAGCCAAGAGTTTACATATTATTTATTCCCTAAAACAAGCCTCTGATGTAGCTGTTACTCTAGATTTACTGATAAGAAAACTATAACAGAGGAAATAAGAGATTATCTAAGATAATGTGATAATTAAAGTGATAGATTCCATTGCACTTGTAACTTTAAAAATATCTTAATCTTTCTTTTTTGTGGATCAATTTTAAACGTATAGAAAGGTAGCAAAAGTAGTAGAGTTGTGCAGTTTGCTCGTACCTCTCAGCAAGCTTATCCTAAAGTTCACACCTTACTTAACAATATTAAAATAATCAAAACCAGGAAACTAACATTGGGATAACACTATTATCTAAAGACCTTATTCAATTTTCACTTCCACTAATGTCCCTTTCTATTCTGACAACTGAGGCAGGACCCCACTTTGCTTTTCTCCTGGGGCCTCTTCAGTTTCTATTAGTTGCTAATTCTCACCTTGGGTCCCATGATCTTGACACTTTTCAGAGAGCATGTGGTCATTTGTCTTGTAGAATATCCCTCAGTTTGGATTCATCTGATGTTTTATCAGATGGGGACAGAGGCTCTGCAGTTGGAACAGGAATACCAAAGAGTGATGTTGCTTCTTTCTCAGGGCATCTTATATCATGAGGTTCATGACATGTCTAATTGTTGATGAGGCTGACTTTCATCAGTTAGTTAAGGTGATGTCTGTTGAGTTTCTCCAACTATGAAGTTACTATTTTTCTTTTCTTTCTCTCTTTTTTTTTTTTTTTTTTTTTTGAGAAGGAGTGTCACTCTGCCGCCCAGGCTGGAGTGCAGTGGGCTATCTCCGCTCACTGCAAGCTCTGCCTCCCGGGTTCACACAATTCTCCTGCCTCAGACACCCAAGTAGCTGGGACTACAGGCGCCTGCCACCACGACTAAATTTTTTGTATTTTGAGTAGAGATGGGGTTTTACCTTGTTAGCCAGAATGGTATCGATCTCCTGACCTCATGATCCACTCGCCTCAGCCTCCCAAAGTGCTGGGATTACAGGCCTGAACCATCGTGCCTGGCCTATTTTTCTTTTCTGTTAAGAAATATATTCGGAGAGATATGTAAAGACTTGCAAATCCTGTTTCTCTTCAACTATGAAACAATTTTTAAAACTTGATTCGTTTCCAAGCAGCAAATATTCTATAAAATGCAGATGTTATACCTGTCACAATCTCTCCAAGAAAAAAAAAATCCAACAATATTATAATAGTCACCCCAAATTGAAATTTATAGACATAATACTCTATTTTAGGGCAAATAAGTAATTAAACTATCATTCCAGATTATTATTAAAAAGTGGAATTGAGAATGATACATTTCCAAAATTAATTATCTGCATTACCAAACTTAGAGGAAAATTCATATCCTTACATTTCAATTAACTCAAGAAAGGCTTTTTTTTTTTTGCTATGATATTCTGAATATTATATTAGTAGTGAATAAAACAGGCATGATCTCTGCTATATTGATAAAAATGAAAATAAGTAAATTAACCCTTCATCTCAAGAAGCTCTAGTGGAAACCATTAAGCAAAGCCAGGGAAAACAGGAAAGAAAGAAATAAAGTAGCAAAACGAGAATCAGTAAAATTAACAAGTAGATGATAAGGCCACGTCCTTCCCTCTTGAAGATGAAGGCAAACATATGTCAAGACTAACCAGAAAAGTCACTGACAGCATAAAATTCACGAGCTAAATAAGGAAAGAACAAAATTTCTCTTAACTTAGGTTAAAAATTAACACGTGATGCAGACAGAAAATTCATAAAAGAATTTATAAAAATAGCTGATAAACATGCCTAACTTCACTAATAATTAAAAATTACAACAATAAGATAATGTTTCTCCCCATCAAGATTACATTGAAAAAGGACTGGAGACACCAAGTATTCGCAAGGTTGAGAAAAGAACATGTCCACATGTTGCAACTGTGTTATTGGTTCAATACTTTTGATGGAAATTTTTCTTACAATTACATCAAACATTCTTTTTTATTTTTTAAGACGGAGTCTGGCTCTGTCACCCAGGCTGGAGTGCAGTGGCACGATCTTGGCTCACTCCAAGCTCCGCCTCCTGGGATTCACGTCATTCTCCTGCCTCAGCCTCCCGAGTAGCTGGGGACTGCAGGAGCCGGCCACCAGGCCCGACTAATTTTTTGTATTTTTAGTAGAGACAGGGTTTCACCTTGTTAGGTAGGATGGTCTCAAACTCCTGACCTTGTGATCCACCCTCCTCGGCCTCCCAAAGTGCTGGGATTACAGGCGTGAGCCACCGCACATGGCCAATTCTAAAATACATTTGATAAAAGCTAAGATTTTATTCTAAGGATATAATTATTCGTAGGCACCTGGGCATGGTGACTCACACCTGTAATCCCAGCACTTTGGGAGGCTGGAGCTGGTGGATCACCTGAGGTCAGGAGTTTGAGACCAGCCTGACCAACATAGTGAAACCCCATCTCTACTAAAAATGCAAAAATTAGCCGGGTGTGGTGGCGCATGCCCGTAATCCCAGCTACTCCAGAGGCTGAGGCAGGAGAATCACCTGAACGCGGGAGGCGAGGTTGCAGTGAGCCAAGATCAGGTCATTGTACTCCAGTCTGGGCAACAAGAGTGAAACTCTGTCTCGAAAGAAAAAAAATTATTCATAGGTTTAGAGACAATAATATTCATCGCAGTTTAGTTCATAACAGTGGAAAAAAAATAGAAATGATCTAAAAACCCAGTAGCCAGGAAACAGATTAAGTAAACTGATACATTTTTGAAATGAAATTTTATGTATGCATAAAAAATAATGTATAAGAATATTAGTGATGGAGATATTCACAATATATTTCATTATTAAAGCTGTTTCATCAGATATTTTTAATATGACTTTCATTATAGTCATATTTAGTATTAATTTATACATCTAGAAATGTATACAGAAGTTATTAAAAGTGGTTAGCACTATGAAGAAGGATTATGGGTGATTTTTAGTCTCAGCATCCTACCTCCATGATAAGTTCAAACGGGATTTGAAATATATATGTGTGTGTATAAATATAATATACATCTATATCTGGTTTTAAAGTATTAATCAAGCTATATCAAAACGGCTCTACTTCTAAATTCTGGAAATCCTTTCAACTTGCTCTCTTACCTTTTCAACTATGCCACTTAGTCTTTTTGCTGTTTCTTTTATTTATTTTTTTCTTTTAAGAGGAATAAAACAGTGCTTTAAATAATCCATTTCTGAATTCCGAATATGGGTAAACGCAACTGCTTGTATATTTCCCTTTACTGCACTTTGGTACATATTACATATTTGTCTTCTATTTGTGCTTTCTTCATCTTGAACTTTCCCTTAATGATTGTCTATCACAACGGAATCTTTTGATTATTGACAGCTTCCATATTCTCACAAACACTCAATAGCTTCCCTCTCCTATTTCCATTTCCGGCAAGTTTAGAAACTTGACGGTTTACACGGTTCAGTGCTCAGGGGCTCTCGATTTATCATTTACCTTTTGGACTTTTGTTTCCTTTCATACTTTTTCTTATTTTACATTTGAGTCCTTTAGTTCTTCTCGGCCTTTCTTTCCATTGGCAATGCAGGCTGCTGCAGCCAGACACCTGATCACAGGCCTCTCTTCCCACACTTGATTAGCCGGTAAAGTTAGAGAAATGGTGCGATTACTACTTCGGGTGTTATTTAATTTTTGTTTTTGGTTCAAATCATAAATAATGGATTCTCAGCACCTTCCTGTCATCGTCCGTCTGTGCAGCCGGAGCCCGGGGAGTTCCCTCAAGGCCCTGGCTCATTTACCAGCAGGGCAGTAGCCTGACGGGGGCACATCATGCAGAATTCAGAAAACTGGAGAGTTTTCAGTCCTGGGAGAGGGGAAACAAAGCATCTAGTAATAATGTTATTAGTGAATAACATCTGAGACTACACAGAGGTATCTTTACATGAAATCAGCCAGGTATAAAATGAATTGGAAGAGTACACAAAGATTTAGATACTCCTCAAATTCCAAACCCAGACAGAGACACACGGACTTCAGGACAATTTTCCTTGGATGGGTAATTCAGGCAATCAGTTTTGTCTACTCGATTTTTCACTAAAATAGGAAATTATGACTGGAAATCTCAGCATAAAGGAAACTTTTCTTTTTATCACTTTGCTTAAAAAAAAAGTGTTGTAAATCATGCTGGGATACCTGGGAATGGCATGACTACTTTGTGTGTGAACAGTAAATCCCGTCTCACCCAGCATCCCCATGACGAGGATATCTAAATTATTTCCTTAAAGAAGAAAGCAGGGCTTAAATTCAACTCCTTGATAGCTAAACATTCCAAAGAATTTAAATTTCAGGAACTTTTCGTTTCAGTTGCATTCTAAAAACTGTTTATTAAAAACTCAAATCAGATATTTTCAACTTACTAAGAAATTTGTTTCCTATATTTTGTTCAGGAGTGTCTTGAGTCTCTGCTTTGAGCCTATCTCCTGTTTAACAGCCACCCAATTGCTCTCTCTAGGCAATGAGGACAGGATAAACGTGATCTAGTCTCTGCATTTGAAAAGCATACATCGGAATCATTTCTTTCCCTAGAGTTATTTCTATTTCCCTTTCATCTCAATTTCCTCATCTGTAAAATAATGTCAGTTGAACCACACTGTTCCATCTCTCTTTGGTGACATCCTAGAGAAGTCATTCTCTCTGTGTTTGCAGCTGGAACACTGTTCCTCACCCAAATCTCTCTCTAAGGAACCTGTAGCTTTGTAGCTAAAAGCATGGACTTCAGAATCTGGCAGAACTGAATTTAGATCTCAGTTGTTTCTACTGCTATGAGACCCTCAACATCAGTCTTGATCTCCCTTTGCCTCAGTTTCCTTTTCTGTAAAGTAGTCATAATGCCATCTACTATATATAGTGATTCAGAGGGTGAGAGGCTGAGCACAGTACCTATCACAAAGCAAGTGTTCAATTAGTAGTAATATAGTAATGAGTGTCAACTCATGTATTTCAAGACTGAGGATGAAAAATGGTGATCTTTTGTTTCAGTAGTTTGTTCTGTAAATACTGTGACTGGATTAAGTAGTTGATGAAGTTTCTAACTACAAACAGACTTTTTTTTTTTTTTTTTTTTTTTTGAGACAGAGTCTCCCCCTGTCACCCAGGCTGGAGTGGCATGATCTCGGCCACATGGGTTCACACCATCCTCCTGCCTCAGCCTCCCAAGTAGCTGGGACTACAGGTGCCCACCACTATGCCCAGCTAATTTTTTTTTTTTTTTTTTTTTTTTTTAATAGAGACAGGGTTTCACTCTGTTAGCCGTGATAGTCTCGATCTTCTGGCCTCATGATCCACCCGCCTCGGCCTCCCAAAGTGCTGGGATTACACAGGTGTGAGCCACCTCACCCAGCCTTTTTTTTCTCTCTTAAATCAAAGTAGTACACACTGTTTGTAACAGACAACAAATTGGTTTGTCAATTGGTAGAGAGAACCCTGGGCAAGAGTGAGAAAAAGTACATGTTAGTTTTTTCATTATTTGACTTTAGGGAATTGACATATACTCTCTTGGTCTCCTTTCTAACATGAAGAAGTGAAGCTAGATGGTTTTTATGGACGCTTCAAGCTCCAACACTGAAGGAACTCTGGTCCTCTCAGCAGGGTGGTTTGTAGGACTAGCGACCTGTGTACACACCTTGTTTCAGTTCTCCACATTCAGCCGCAAACTCAAGATCTGGCATATCACGAATGCTCTTTAGTTCATGTTTGTTGAAACCTCCATGGGTATGGAGGGGTCCCAACAGCAGCAGAGAGTGGGTGGATGAACTTTCCCTTTAACTGAAAATGGGACTTGTTGTTATTCAAGGAACAGGGACCCCCTTCTGCGTAGCACCACCAGACCTTCAATTTCCCATTAAACAAGTACCTTCTGCCTCGTGGACAAGGCCTTGTGATGACAATGCTTTTCAATTCTTGTCCTACCAGTATTGATGATTGAGCAACAAGACCCAGTGGCATTCCTCAGGTAAATCTTTTCCAAAGAGAATTTTGCAGGACTCTAATCTGTGGAATGTTCTTAGGTATTATGTAGAGGAAGGGTTCCTTAGACATATTTGATTCACACCAGACTAAATAGCATTCAACAGTTTCTTAGTGCTGACTTATCATAGCCTTAATCGTGCTCATAGTCACTGGGAAATCACCCAGTGTTTGAAAAGGAGCCTTTGGAGCATTTCTCTGAATGGGTATTCTTTGGTATATATTTTAATATTAATACCAGCCATCTCCAATATTCTTGCACTCATTTCCTCTGCATTCATCTTTGGATGATGTGGGCAGTTCAGAGGTAATGATTTTTGGAACTCATAATCAACTGGAAGCAAGTCCGTGGATTTGGTCTCTACAGGGAGACAGCAAATCTGGTTTTCCTCATGGGGGCAGCCATGACCTCATCACATGTGAGCATGTACTCTCCATTTCCATTGTGTCCACTTGTCCTGCTGGCATAGGAGGCATATAGGGGAAGCATCTTTTCTGGTAGTTTACTGGTGGTTGAAGGATTCAGATCTTAACCTCTCATCGCCAAGTAAGTGAAAGAGAGATATTTTCCTATAAAATTTCAGGAGATGTGTTATATCTTATTAAACTAGAATGGGATTCTCTCTTGGGGCTAACTTTTTTTATTTTTTAATTTTTTTAAGAGACGGAGTCTCGCTCTGTCTCCCAGGTTGGAGAGCAATGGCATGATCTCGGCTCACTGCAACCTCCGCCTCTCAGGTTCTAGCAATTCTCCTGCCTCTGCCTCCTGAGTAGCTGGGATTACAGGTGCATGCCGCCACGCCTGGCTAATTTTTTTGTATTTTAGTAGAGATGGGGTTTCACCGTGTTGCCCAGGCTGATATCGAACTTCTGAGCTCAGGCAGCCCACCCGCCTCGGCCTCCCAAACTGCTAGGATTAGAGGCACGAGCCACCGCACCCAGCAGGGGCTAACTTTTCAAAGACACTTCAAGGCACTGTGAACTGGGTCTCTCTCTTTTTTGTTGAAGGTCTTGCTCCACATAGTGGGAAGCTTAGGGCAAGGAGAGTATTGCCTGTGTACACATATATCATAATAAGAAATCATTTATTTTCTTCTTCCTTTTTTATTTTTTTGAAGCAGGATCTCATTCTGTCATCCGGGCTGGAGTGCAGTGGCACGATGTTGGCTCACTGCAACCATTGCCTCCCGGCTCAAGTGATTCTCCCACTCAACTTCCCAAGTAGCTGGGATTACAGGTGCACCCCACCACACCTGGCAAATTTTTGTATTTTTTTTTAGAGAGATGGGGTTTCGCCATGTTCGCCAAGCTGGTCTTGAACTCCTGAGCTCGTGTGATCTGCCCAGCTCAGCCTCCCAAAGTGCTGGGATTATAGGCATGAGCCACCGCACCTGGCCATTTGTTTTCTTCTACTCCTGTATTTGTGAAAAAACAGAAAAGGATTAAATCTCACTACCTTGCTGAGTAAATCACTTTTGCATTCTGGTTGGGCAAAGATTACAAGCCGGGCACGGTGGCTCACGCCTGTAATCCAAGCACTTTGGGAGTCCGAGGTGGGCGGGTCACTTGAGGTCAGGAGTTTGAGACCAGCCTGGCCAACATGGTGAAACCCTGTCTCTACTAAAAATACAAAAATTAGCCGTGCGTGGTGGTGGGTGCTTAAAATCCCAACTACTCGGGAAGCTGAGGTGAACGAATCACTTGAACCCAGAAGGAAGAGGCTGCAGTGAGCCGAGATCTCACCACTGCACTCCAGCCTGGGCGACAGAGTGAGACTGTCTCAAAACAAACAAACAAACAAACGAACACAAGGTTACTAAAGAATTTTAAAATACTGAGGGGGAACATGTTTCCAAGAAAGCTTAAGAACCTACACATCATCTCTTCATTCAAAGAAACCTCTTCCTGACATCCCACTTCCTTGTCAGCTCCCTGCTGCTCTTCATGGGTATTTCACCGACATTCATGAAGAACTTACTGTGTGCAGACATTGTGTAGGGCTCTGGGTATACAGAAATACTAAAATGCCATCTTGAACTGTAAGGACCTCAGAGCCTGAAGGGGGCAACACATAAATTATAATTCTACAAAGCAGGAGCATTTTTACTGTGCTGAAGGTGGGGAAGGCAGTGATAAGTGAACTACATTGTGCAGGTGAAAGGGAAACTGTTGAAAAGAAATGGAACTTTCTATTAGAACTTTTCGTTAATGTGGACTAGCTCCTAAAAAATAAGAAAGTAGGCCAAGTTTGCTCATGGTGTATTTCTCCTTTTATTACTTGACTTGGCCCTCTCTGCACACTACCTTCTCCCAGTGCCAACTCATCCAGGGCCCCAATTCTTTTGTTATTGCTATGATCTGAATGTTTATGTCTCCTCCAAATACATATGTTTAAACCTGATTCCCAAAATGATGGTATTAAGAGATGGGACCTTTGTGGGGTGATTAAGTAATGGGCTGAGGCCCTCATTAATGGGATTAGTGCCCTTATAAATGACACCCCAGAGAGCCAGCTCTCTCCCTGTATGTGAGGACACAGTGAGAAGATGGCTGTTTATGAGCCAGAAAGTGGGCTGACCTTCATCAGATATTGAATCTGCCTTGATCTTGGGTTTCTCGGCCTCCAGAACCGTGAGAAATAAATATCTCTTGTTTATAAACCACCCAGTCTATGGTATTTTGTTATAGCACCAGAACAGACTAACACAGCCACATACTGACCTGAGACCCTGGTACGTCCTCAGTAGAAGAGTGTTAAGGCTGCCTTTGTTGGTAAGTGCCCTGTGCCCTCTGCCATCATCCCTGGGTAGATTACTTAGAAAAATCACCTGCCCAAGATTCTCCTTTCTCCAGAGTCAGGTCTACTGGGCCTTTGAGACTGCTTAATATCTGTATGCCTACACATGTTCATGAACTAAGGAGAGATGAGAAAATGAAATATCTTCTCCTCTTCCAACTTTTGGGAGGAAAAATCTTTGCCTTTAAAAAGCGGTAATATTTAAAATATTTAACAACCATTAGAGCCAGGCCATTGACCATTAATGAAATGATGACACCCACTGGGCTTGAGCAAGGCACTAGAGGCAGGAAGCTAGACTGGTTTCTGGAAGCTCTTGCATGGGGCCAGAGCACCGTTGTGGTGGCTGGTGTGCCTTGTGGGATGACTGTTCCTAACTTCAGCATGTAACTATTGGCATGCCAATATCGGGGTGTGCCTGCTGAGTATGGGACATGTTTTTATGATGGAAAAATGTTTTGCTGTCTTGCCTCAATAAGGGAACACAGAGCTTGCTATTGTGACTCTATTAATGGGAATTTCAGGGAAGTTAGCAAAGGAAGGTAATGTCATTAAAAGCTGCTCAAAGAAGCACTTTGGAACTGGCTCCCTGCTCCTTGCTTTTCTTCTCTATCCTCTTCCCCTAAACACAGGTTACACCATGGACACAGCTGTTATTAGCCACAACCTTATAGGGTTAACTTTGTTTTCAGGCTTTGGGTCAATAATGTTGCCCAATTATGAAAGCATTGCACGAGATGCCAAGATGCCTTGAATTTGCTCCTGAGTACTTTGCTCAGGTTCCACCTACTTGGATTTGAGGCCACAAGTTTGTTTTACCTTTCATTCTACCTAAGTGGAGAATTCAGAAGGTAAAATTAAATATTTCTTCTAGAATGAGTAGATGCTTCCCCATAAGTGTGGATCCCTCTGATTTATGTAGCCATTACATGGATCTTCTGTTAACAGAATTTATGATATCTGAATGAGACACAAAAGGATGAGTGTTTGTTAGAGAAACACATTGAAAATGTTAGCCTCTGCAACAATCTGAAAAAAGTAAAACAGTTGTCTTCAACTAGAAAATAAGATGATATCCAATCTTTTTTTGTTTGAATATAAGACAAGCAAATGACTCTTGACTATAGTTTAGGTGACACAAGTCAAGGAAGACTCCACTGCGGTATTTCATTGACGCATCTGAAAGAATCGCGGATGCAACAATGATCAGCTTTAGCAACTACTAAAACTTCTCCTGTAGAAATTACTAGGGAGCTTTTAAAAGGTGTTTGTTTATTTTTGACAGCACTGGATTTTGCTTCCCCCGTGATTATTTATATATAAGCAGGAAATCTGCTCCAGAAGGCAGGTTATAAGAAATATTTTTCAATCAGTGAGAGTTTACTGAATGCCCATTTTGGAGACACGGTTGCTTTGTTTTGTTTTATTCATTTTCCCGGACCACTACTATGGTTACTTTGCAGAAGTCAGCCAACCTACTGTGGAAGAGATTTCTGTACATTTCTAGCACATACCTGTATCTGGGACATGTGTGCACATAGAGGATATAACAAATGGGTAAAGAGTGATAGTTTACTGGGTTTGTGATGGTGTGCTTTCATTTCCAACAAAGTTTTAAGTAGGTCTTTCAGGCTTGGTTAAAAAAAAAAAAAGAAAGATTAAAAATATCTCTCTTTTGATTTGAAGAAACTATGATTTTTTTCTATTGTCTCGGTGTAGACTTTTAATCTGTAATGTTAGTTTGCCTCCAGCAAATCATGTCTATAGGATGTTTCCCAAACTGAACTATTCTAGAGGGATTTTCAAATGTCTTTATCCAAATAGCACATAAAAACTGTGTTACTTGAGAAAATTCAGACAGACATAAAAGCAATAAAAATTCTCAACACATTTTAAGTAAAAAGCCCTCTGGAAAAAAAAAGTAGAAATTAAAGAAAAACTGCTCAACTAAATTCTTTCTAACTAAAAATATGTACACTGGGGTAAAAGCAGACTGTTAACAATGCCAAATTAACAGACACCATTAGCAAAGCTGATCCATATGTCTGTATTCCAAAAGTTTTGCATACCTTTCCAATCAGAACAATGAAATAATTCCTTTAATCAAATAAAAATCAGAACCACAATTTTCATTATTTTATGATAAGGAAAAATCACAAAAACCTGTAAATCCCAGTATTCCTTTTCCAGATGTACCAATTTAATTTGTAATTGCAAGACACTGCCTGGTTTTAATGAATGTGCAACATATGGATTAGTTCATTTCACTGCCTTTAGATGTAGGGCCCCCAAGAGCAAGCGTAGATCTTGTTAACCACAATCAACATTCTGGAGATTAAATATTTTTAGAGATAATCATTTCGATTACTCTGTTGAGCCGCATTATATCTGTGCCTAAGTTGTTTCTCGTCTATAATTTGGACAGTTCCAATAACTGGCTACTACTATATTAGCCTTTGCCTGTATAATTAACTATTTTAGGAATCATTTATTCAACTATGAGTTTAGGTCCAACCAAGTAGTGCAAACTTTCTCCAAGGGAACACAATTAGAATAATTGCCACTCTAGGCCACTGTGAGTCATGCTGATTTGTTTAACCAAAATTTAGTTTTGTGCTGGTGCTGCCACCAAAAAATTTGTTCTTGGGCATAGAACAAATTAAAGTGGAATCCAACTGCTTTCCTTAATAAATACATAGAATTATCTTAATTATTAAGGCAGATGCAAATATTAGCATACACACTAGAAGGATTTGTCTTCACTGGTTGCCCTACGTGGGTTGAATGGCTCAACTTTGTAGAATGGAGGACAGGGCTTCTATCTACAAGGTAGGATTCAGGCAACTCACTGCCCTCCATGAATTTCTCGGAGAAGTAGAGCTTTGAAGAAAAGGCATGAGAAAGGAGTGAAAGCCAGCAGATCAGAAGGTTGACTGTGGAAGGACATGTATAAGATGGGACAGTTTTCCAATTTCTGAGGCTAATCATTGCTTTTACTCAAAGAACACACGTTGTCCAGTCAAACATTTTGTACTTACAATCACGCTAATTAGCCAAGAAATGAAACCCTTCAAACTTACAGTTTTATCCAAGCATATATTTTCTCCCTAATTTGTGGAAAAACTTTAATCGCAGGAAACCGGATCTAGTCGTACTTTTTAGTTAGCTCTATTCAACCATAAACAGCATCTCACTGAGGTCTAGTCACTACCACCCAGCAGAGGTCATCACAATATTTTGTCTTTCCTAGTACTTCTGCAAAATTCTGTGCTCACTCTGTCGTAATTTAGGAATTTTATTCAGTAAAAATTTAAACTACCCTAAGCAATCAGTCACTCTACTGTGAAGGCACATTTTTTACATGAGGTAGATAGGTTCTGAGGTGATGTTTTAATGAGCATTTGCAGGTGAAATTTGAATGTAGTGCTGTGCCTGCCTGAGTTGGACAAAGGGGAAAGGCAGGCATTAGGGATTCTGACACAAAATGTTTTCACTTCCAACTTTGGATAAAAGCCTTTTTGGATCTCTGATGTGTGGGCATTCAGTTATATCCTACCTCTACCCTTAATCTTCTGATTTTTGAATTGATCTCCTTTCTTGTGGTAGCAGAACAAGCAATTTCCTCTGCACAGGATTTAACTGCTTTATCCCAATGGTCTGCTTATTGTGTGTATTATTTGCCTTTCTCATGAGTTTGTAAGCTTCACGAGGACAGGGGACTTGTCTATTTTGTTCTCGGAAATTTTGAGCATCCAGTGCAGTGCACAGCACAGAGCTGGTATCGAATACATATGCTGCCAAATTCAAGAATGGCTAAATGACTATGCTGCTTTGCATTTTAGCAAGCATTCTACACATTACATGTCTCGTTGCTAGTTTTCTTTTGCTTGGGACAAAATGTGGCTGTTGTTCTTCTTTTAGTCAGTTTGCTAATTTGCCTTCCTATCAGTGGGTAGGCATAAACATCTTTTGGTTTCTTAGACCCATGAATTTAAATGTCAAGTTTTATGTCATAATAAAAATATCTGTGAAAAGTCATTCAGACCAGGTAACTTCTACTACCACAGAACGCCTTCCCAGTCTTCTGGGTGTGAAAAATCAACATCTCACTTTTTCCCCCCTTCTAAAGGATAAGCCCTGAGTAATTTAATGTATCTTCACACTCTTGAGTCCAAAGGCCCATTAGTAAATGTTTACCAAGAGCAGCTCTCCTGTTTTCCTTAGGGAAAACTAAGTGAAAAATTAGTCTTCTTACTTCAATAACTAACTTTTTTCCTACAGTTGTTTCAAATACTGAAATTATCCTTCAAATGAAGCAAAATAATAAAAAATTAACAGTTTATTTTATATTGCATATATTATTTGCACATAACTCACAGATCAGGCCTGTCTAGACTCCAGCATGTGATATTTTAATTGTGTTTCCAACACATGTTTACAAATTAGTTGTTTACAACTCAAAATGTGTTCTCCCATGGAAACAAAATTGTGAAAGGTGATTTGTTTTTCAGGCTAGATGGCTGCTGCTTATCATAGCACTGTGCTGGGGAGACCCTGGATGACTGATCTCCCTGTATGTGCTTGACACTGGGCTGAGTGTTGCACATTCATTACCCCTGATCCTTGCAACCCTTTGAGGTGGTTATGCTCATTCCCGTTTTATAGATGAACTGCTTCATTATAGGGACAGCCGATAAAGTAAAGCTGAAGAGACAAAGCAAGCAAACAGTAGAGCTTCAATTTGACCCAGGCCAGCTTGAGTGCAAAACCCTAAATCTTCCTATCATGCATCTGTGCCTCCACAAAACGTAAACAATGGTGAGGAGACCAGAGCATGCAGGAGAGGTTATGAGAGATGGTGATATCTCTCAATAGGTGCATGAACTATGGAAACTAGTAATTGTTAGCTTCCTGCAGAATAATTCAAGATCCTCTTCATTGGAACTGGAAGTGTTTGAGACAAAGCAAGTATCATAATGGTGGCCCTAAACAGAAGCTGAAAATCCCGGTAAGAGATCGGGTCAGTTGGTCATGGCCACCATTTTGAGTGAAAGTGGAGTAAGGAATTGAATAGAGAGAAAGAAAACTCAAGATAGAGAGGAAGAGATAGGGAAGGAGCAGGACTTATGTAAAAGGGAGAAAATAAAGCATTTCAGAAGTTGTCCTATTGATTAATTACTTCCCAGGTATTACTGAAACATCATACATTAATCATGGATAACACAAACATATATTGTCATGGAAGCTGCCTATGTTATCAGATGCTACACTCATCATCTGGTAGATGGTCCTATAGAATATTTAGAATAGCTACAGGGGAAGAATATTATTAGCATGAGAAGAAATAGATTTGTGATATGTGATGCTTTAAACCATTAGGAAGATGAATGGGCTAAGTGATAACTCCCAAAATGTGATCTACCTCTATAAGAAGATTTTACAAGTAAGGACTCTGAAGTGAAAGTAAGCACAGCACCAGCCCTGTAACTTTACTGTCAATATAGAGAAAATAAATCATGCCTTTGGTGATGTAAAAAATCCAAATAAAATAAAATGAAAATAAAACAGTGATATAACAGAGCCTGTAAGGAAAATTATTATTATTACAACTACTCTTATTGGCTATCTTTTATTGCATTCTTACTATGGGCCAAACACATTACAGAAGTCTTATTTAATCTTGACATTAATCTTGCATGCTATTACTTTATTTTACACATGAAGAAACAGGCTCAGAGAAGTTATATAACATTCAAGTGCAGAGAGCTACCAGCGGTAGAGATAAGATTCAATATTTTTTACACTTCTTGCTTGCACCCTTTAACTATGTTATAGTGTAGAAGAAAGGTATAATCTTTTTTGTCAATGACAAGAGAAAAAGAGAAACCAGAAAAGTACTATAACAAAATTTTCCTAAATAACAAATAACATTAGTTATTATTTGGGGATGGCACGACTGATTAACATTGAGCTGCATTATTGGATGAGTGCTTAGAAACTGATTGACATAGAAACATGTTTGTTATGTTTTAGTAAATGTAAAATTCTTTTCCTTCACTGATTCAAACTATGTTTCAGAACATGGAGCAATTTTAAGACCTGTATCAGAAACAGTAGAGTTTATGAAGAAAGAATGAGCACATCCCCTCTATCATTGAGCTTAAAATCAAGGAAAACAACAAAAAAATGACATTTTTGTCACATAGTCCCTAAGTCCCATAGGACAGTAACAAAGAGCAATACAATTTTCAAGGAGGCCTAGATCGTCTCCGACAGGGATGATCATGGAGTGGCTTTCAGATAGAAGTGGCACTTGAGCTAGGGTTTAAAGGATGTGTGGGCAAAGATGATGGGGTGGCATTGCAGCCTGAATGACTGCAAAGGAGCCGGAAGAAGAAAGTGGTCAGGTCCACTGGGCTAGCTGTCTGATTTAGCAGCATTTAGAGTGAGGTCGAGGGATACAATGCAGGAAAACTGGGCTATAATGCTGGAAAAACAGACTTTCTTCTGAAAAAACAAAGGACTTGGTTTCAGATTGATGAACTCATATTTACTTTTACTCGTAGAAGTTGTTTAACCAGAAGCTGTCTTAGTCCATTTTCTGTTGCTTCTTATAGAATACCTGAAACCGGGTAATTTACACAGAAAATAAATTAATTTCTTACAGTTGTGGAGGTTGGGAAGTCCAAGGTCATGGGCCCCTTTCTGGGGAGAGCCTTCTTGCTGATGGGGAAGCTCTGAAGAATCCCAAAGTAGCGCAGAGCATCACATGGTGAGGGGGCTGAGTGTGCTAGCTCAGGTCCCCCTTTGCTTCTTACAAAGCCACCAGCTCCACTCCTGTGATAATCTAGTAATCCATGAACCCATTAATCCGTTAATCCACAAATGGGTTAATCTATTCATGAGGTCAGGGCCCTTGTAACCTAATCACATCTTCAAGGCCCCACCTCTGAATATTGCCACACTGGGGATTAAATTTCCACTGAGTTTTGGACGCGACAAACATTTAAATCATAGCAGAAGCATACATGTTTGTTGAACAATAACAATTATTTATATCTTATATACCTACATGGTACTTCTAAGAACTTTACCAATATGAACTATTGAAATTTTCTTTAGACCCTTGTGAGTTAGGTCCATTTACTAGCCACAGTTTACCTGTGAGGAAATTAAGGCACAGAAGGTTAAGTAACTTCCCCAGTTTATAAAGATAGTAAGTACTGGAGCTGGGATTTGAACTCAGGCATCTGGTTTGAAAGCCTGTTCTCACAGCCTTTGTGCTGTGCTGCCTTTAAGGGGGAGGTTAGTGTTATAGGACATTGAATGTCCTATGTAAAACTCTTCTGGAAACAGGGAAAACTGGAGTCACGGCAGCTAAGAAAATATCTCATAAAGTTAGAAAAATCCAAATGAGGTGGAGGACTGGCTGGAGAAGCTACACACTTGCTCAGGGCATGGTAGATTGTGCTTGCAATCCGGCTAGTCTAGAGGCTGAGGCAGGAGGATGCATGAGGTTAGGAGTTTGAAACCAGCCTGAGAAACATAGAAAGACTCCATCTCTGAAAAAAAAAAAAAAAAAAAAAAAAGGAAAGAAGATTCACAGAGCATGGTGGCACATTGGCACATGCCTGTAGTTCCTGCTACTCAAGAGGCTGAGGCAGAAGGAGCCTCCCTGAGCCCAGGACTTTGAAGCTGCAGTGAGCTATGATCTGACCACTGCATGTTAGCCTGAGTGACAGAGAGAGACTCTGTGATATAGTTTGGATATTGTCTCCTCTCAATCTCATGTTGAATTAAAATCTCCAGTGTTGAAAGTGGGGGTCCATGACTGGATCATGGGGGCAGATATCTCATAAATGGTTTAATGGCATCTCCTTGGTGCTGACGTTGCGATAGTGTGTTCTCGGGAGATCTGGTTGTTTAAAAGTATGGCGCCTTCCCCTTCACTGTCTCTTGTTTCTGCTGTTGCCCTGCGATGTGCCTGCTCTCACTTCACTTTCTGCTGTGAGTAAAAGCTCCTTGAGGGCCTCACCAGAAGCCAAGCAGATGTCGGTACCATGTTTGTATAGCCTGCAGAACTATCAGCCCATCAACTCTCTTTTCTTTGTAAATTTTCCAGCTTCACATATTCTTTTCAAGTCTACACTTTATTGTAACTGAGGATCATTCACTTAGTCATTGCAAAGTGTATTTTTTGTTTAATTTCATGCTTTTGCCTTGCATTTTTGCCTGGAACAAAGAGTTTCTGACTTCTTTTTATTTGTTTTTTTGGTAGTTTTAACACACTTTACCTTTAGTCTTTCTAAGTCATTTTACTTTCTATGGCTTTTGTACACACACATACACATTAGAGTTTTGTTTTCTGACAAAATTTTTCTTTTAATTGATAACTTTATTCCCTCTATGTGCATTGATATCAAGGATATTTCTCGTCTGTTTTTACATATGGTTTCCTAATTTTTTATCTTAAAAAATCCTTTGCTAAGTGATTTTTGCTGTTGCATATATGTCTGTACATATGTGTTCGTGTGTGTTCCTTCTTGCAAACTGTCAGAGGCTTGGAAGCAAAAAAGCCACAAATCTTGGTAGCTTTGTAGATGTGGGTGACAGAAGAGAAGGAAAGGCCAGAGGTAAAGAGCTTTGTTTTGAATATGGACTACAGTGATGATGACCTTGAAATAAGCAGAGAAATCAAAGGAAATATTTTAGGGAAAGAGCACTTGTCATCTTAAATGTTGTGTATAATAAGGTCTTGGTGTGTTATTTTTGTGGAAAAGACTAGCAGATATTTGGATGGGGTGGAAATGATGGGAAACAATTTACCAGCAAAGCCCAGTCAGACTTGGGGGGTGGTGAAGTAAGGCAGGCAGGGCATAGCCTAGCAGCTAGGAAGGTGGGCTCTGTCCTCAGACAGAGGGCACTTTTGAAGTTGGAGCCCATTTCCTCCATTCACAACAATGCTGCTTTAGGAAAATGTTTCTATCTCTTTAAGCTCAGAGGTTTCCTCCAAAAAAAAAAAAAAGAAAAAAAGAAAAAAAAAAGTAAGAATTTTGCCTTTTATGGTGGCTATAAGATTTAAATAAAATCATGGAAACAAAGTCTGTACTTATTAGTACAGAACCTGGCATACAATAATCCCTCTACCGAATTTAGCTGTTACAATGGTGTATATGTGACATTATACCACTTATACAATCATATATATATATATATATATGAAACGATCATTGTAAGCATTGTCTCAGCAGATGAGAGAAGACAGAGTGAGAAAAATTTCAAAGAATTTTTGAGAAACAGAAATGTCAAAAGTAGGGTATAATAAAGGAAAAATAGTAGGGGACTAAGAAATGAGAGTTGCCATTCAAATAAGCAAGGGAAAGTAGATTCAGTGTAACAAAAAAGCAGAGGTTTAAGGAGGAAGCAGTTGGTTTCGTCGGTGAAATATCTCTCTGCAATGAGAGATACTGGGCAAGGAGGAAAGGCCACCGTGCGTGGGTGACAGGTGTCCTTGGTGATTTTCAGAGGAGGGGAAAGATTGGAGAGGTTAGGAGTTACATTTTGAGCACAAGATCCTTATTTAAAGATCGTGAAACTGTGCCTCACAGGGTTAAATGGACCAAAGAACTGGTTTTAAAGGGACTGGTGATTAACAAAATCTCTGTGTTTATTTTGCAGGATGTCCACTACGGGACCAGTTGAAACCCGCCAGAACCAATATGACCGACTGGAGCTCGCGCAATGATTTGCCGGGCCACGGGGTGATCTTTTGACCTCGCCGTCTGAACTGACGTCGCCGTCTGAACTGACGTCGCCGTCTGAACTGACGTCGCCGTCTGAACTGACGTCGCCGTCTGAACTTCCGCTGAACGTTTCACACTAACTCTTCCTGAGTTTGCATATGCCTCCCACGAAGAGGCAACTTCATGTGGGCAAGTGACTTTCCAAACATCCCCTTGCCTGGCCTGTCACTAATCTACCCTAAAACGCTTTCCCAAAAATCCCTTTTTTTTACATATACGGCTTTCAAGCCGGTACGAGGAGACAGTTTTGAGCCCGTCTCCTGTCTCGTTGCTTGGCCGTTTTTCAAGAAATCTTTCTCTACAAAAATCCCAGGCTTCGTTTACCTTTCCATTGCTCACAGGTAAGTGGACCTGGTTTGGTTCTATAACAATCGTTTGAATGAGATATTTGCTAATGACAGGAAAGGAACTAGACTAATCATAAAAAGGAGTGGCAGAGTTGGGACAGTCACTGGAAGTGAGCAAAAATATTATTAGGGGAAAATCAGTTGATGTGAGAAATCTTAGGGGGAAATCAGTTGATAGCCTGCCATGGTGGCTGCTGCATCCGCCTGAGCTGATGGACTTTACGTGCTCAATAAACTTCAATTCAATGAATAACTGTATCAACTTATTGGAAGAGGAATGGGTAGGGAAGCTAGGAGTAGGAGCTTCTGAAAAGTAGAAGAAATGATTTGATTTTAAAATCACCGAATTTGACGGGTCTGCGTGTGTTCCTGTCTCAGCCTCAGTGGGAAAACTTTTTAAAAAATAAAATATTATTGTACAAACAATAACAGAATATTACATACAATTTAAATGGTTTGTGTGTGGGGATGAAATTCCTGTCTTTTCCATCATACTTATATAATTAAAGTAATTTCTGTGTATTCCCTTCCAGTCCTTTATTTATATGCAGTCATATTTTTACATAATTGCAACCACAATATGCAGACAATTTGTATTCTGCTTTTTAATTTAGTTCAAGGGAAGTTTGGCTAAAATTATTTGAAAGAAGAAAATAAAATATTGGATATAAATATTCAACTACAAATGAAGGAGGGTTTTGTTCATCAATCCTCATGTACAGAAAGGGAAAGCAAGAGAAGTGAGGTAAAGCAATTCGACAGCACTTTCCAGTTCTTATTGGGGAAAAAAGAACTTTCAGACTCACGGAACTGAATAAAATATTATAGCTAGAGGCACTGGTATCTTTTGTAATATTCTGCTAAGCATTGCTTCATGCTAAATCTTGAGGCTTTCTGTTAAATTGCTTTTAATGCCTTACTGTAAATATCTGTTTTGTAATAGAGCATTGTTATCACTATTACTATTATTATTAATTTATATTTATAAGATGACAACATGTGAAAATTTTTTACCAACATTTGAAAAACCCCATTTGATCCTTGCTTGAGGGACAAAACATAAATTAGAGGAATACATGCAGGAAAATGATGGGGACATATATGGTTTCAGCAATGGTATGGATTTCAGGCTAGAAAGGCTCTGCAAAGGAAGCACTGTTGATGTGATGTCTGAATAACATGCAAGTTTCTACTCTGAATAAATTTTGCCTATGATTCATGAGTCTTGTGAAGTTTATAACTTTTTTTTCCCCTGAGGCATCCCTTCACAAGTTCTATAATTTCCATAATACCCCTAAATTTTAAAAGCTCTGGATGTGCAGCTAGAGGCAGCTGCAGAAGATGAAAAAAGGCAACAGGCTTACTTTCTCCTGTGCAGTCAGTATTTTCTATTAACATGTCTGCAAAAATAGGTCCCGTGCAAATGGACAGTTAGAGGTGGTCCAAATAAAGAGAAAGAGGGGATTCATTAGTTGATCGACTTTCATTTATTTTTGAATTGAAAAAGCAACCTTAAAAACTATAAAATTATTTTAAAGTTCTAAATTCCTAAGTTCATCAGTAGCTGTAATATTGACTTTGGAAGTGAAAATAGGACAGCATAAAGTCATGCGGCCAGATGCAAGAAAATAAGCTTGCTCTTTTGATAGAGGGATGCATGGATCTGATCCACATCCACGTTTTCTGTCTAGTCAACTAAAAAGCATAAAGACAGCTTAGCCAGTCATATAAAATAATTGGCCAGAGGCAGAAAATTTCACCAAATTTTAGTAATTGATTTCTAACTGGCCAAATTTCAGTCATTTCTCAAAGGCGGGTGGCCCTAGGCACATTGATATGTTTATCTGCTTTCTTTAATTCTTCCAAGGAAGATTGTAGATTGGGAATAGTACAAGGTTTGATTTTAAAGATGGCCAAATATAAATAATTGTGAATTTTAGTGGCCTGAGTTCCACTGGTTGTATAATCTGTAAGAGTTTTTTTAAAAAGAATGTTAATTATATTAACAATAGCCAATAATTAATATTTGAATATCTGTTATGTACCAGTCACCATCCTAGCCACTTCACAAATAGTATTTCATTTAGTGCCGTGTAATTGTAAAATATACATTTGGTCTTGGCCCCTTGGTTTGTAGCAAAAAGCCCTAAAGCTCTTGGAATCTTTGAAGTCATGATTGTTCTTTGTATCTGAGTGAGGTGATGGATGCAGCCCCTAGGTAGCTTCAGAATGGGGATTGGTCACAAGAAAGACCACAGTGGGATTTAAGGTTGGGAACTTTCAGCCCACACAACACCAGACAAGAGAGAAGGACTGAAAGTTAAGTTGATCGCCAGTGGTTAATGACTCAGTCAGTTATGCCTGCATAATAAACCCAAAAGGACCAAGTCTGGAGAGTTTCCAGATAGCTGAACACATAGGAGGGTGGTACACCTGGGGAGGGAGGGCATGGAAGCTCTGTGTTGCTTCCCATATAAGTTGCCATATGCATCTCTTCCATCTGGCAGTCCACTTGTATCTTTTGTAATATCCTTTATACAATAAATGGGCGAATATAAGTAGCATTTCCCTGAGTTCTGTGAGTCACTTTAGCAAATTCATTGAACCAGAAGAGGGGGTTGTGGGAATCGCAATTTATAACTGGTTGGTTAGAAACATGGGTCACAACCAGTGCTTGCGACTGGCATTTGAAGTGGGGGCAGTCTTAAGGGACTGGGCCCTCAATCTGTGGGATCTGAGACTACTGCCGGGTAGATAGTGTCAGAATTTAATTGAATTTTAGAACACTCAGTTAGTGTCTGCTGGAGAATTTGCGGCTGGAAAATTGCTTTGTGTAGGGGGTGAGGTGGGAAGGTAGGGGTGGGGTGAGAGGGGAGAAGCCTCACAAATCTGGTCAAAGAAGCATTCTGTGCTGTGAAAGAATAGTTGAAGAAACCAAATTTGTTATTTTCTATATCATTACTGTGCCCAAAAACAATTCTATGAAATTATTTCCATTTTGTAAATGAGAAACAAAGAAGTCAAACATATAGTGAAAGAGCTGATATTTGAAGCCAACAAGTGTGTCTCTGCTTATAACCACAGAATAATGTGCCTCAACTATCACAATAATTAAAATATGTGCTAAACAAAGAGAAGACAAAAATTGATTTTAATATGGTTCTATTTTGTACCATAGTCATTATCCAACAAAATACTTTCTTGGAAAACAACTATACACTGGACAGTTATCAAAGCTAAGCAGAAATTGAAGAGGGTTCTACACTTGGAAGAAGAAAATTTTCCTGAGTGAATTCCCCCAAATTTTATAGCCTGTGGCCTTAGGGCAAACCCTGCCTTCAACATGTGGTTGACCTACATTGGGAGAGACACATTCGCTCTTATTGGCTTAAAGAACCCAAGGCCAAAGTTTACAGCAATCACAATAGCTGGAAAGCAAAGGATGAAGAGAATGTTGAGAAGTGAGAACCCACAGATGTGAAGCCCCAAAATTATATATATAAACTTTCCCTAAACTGCCGGCTGAACCTTGGACAATCCATGCATGAAACAGACACCAAGCAGTGCAGCCAAGGCTAACAGAACATTTCAGCTTCCATCTACTGCAGAGTTTAAAGTTTCAGTTTAGTCAAGTTAACTACCTGCTAATCAAAGCAATTAACACCCTCTGGAAGAATACAGCAAAATCCAAAATCTCCACAACTTAAAATTCACAATTTTCTGGATATAATTCAAAAATTCCTCAGTCTATGAAAAATCAGGAACACATAACCCACACTGAAAGAACAATCAGTGGAGACCAGCTCTGAGATGAGACAGACACTAAATTTATCAGAGGACTTAAAATTCGTCTACTGTAGGTATTAAAAACCTATTTGTGATTAGCATAACAAATAGGAAATCTCAGGACAGAGATATGGAAAATATGAAAAAAAATGATTCAGTGGAAATCGTAGAACTATAAAACACAGTATCTGAAGTTTCAATATTTTACTGAATGAAATTAACGGCAGATTCAAGGTGGTAGAAAGGAGTCACTGGAGGAGAAGACAGAATAATGGAAATTACCAATCTGAAGAACCAGGAAGAAAAAAATAGGAAAAAAGTGAAAAGTACCTGAGGACCTGGGAGACAACATCAAAACATCAATCATAGCTGTATTTGGGATTCTGGAATGAAAAAATAAAGATAATACGGCAGAAAGAATATTTGGATAAAGAATTTGCAAAATTGCCCAAATTGGTTGAAAGACATAACTTTACAGATTGAAGCTCAGCATAGTCCAAGAACGATACATAAAAACGTAGATAGAAAATATTGCAAGTAGCCAGAATAAAATACTATATTACATATAAGAAAACAATTACATGAATGATGACTAATTTATAATCAGAAACGATGGAGAGCAAGAGATCTTTAATGTCCCACCAACCTTGAATTCTATATGCAGTAAAAATATCCTTCAAGAAAAAATGTGAACTAAAGACCCTTACATAAACGTTAAAACTAAGTAAATTTTTGTCAGCACACATACTCTAGAGGAAGTTCTCCCTGTTGAAAGGTATCATAATAGATGGAAACTGAGAATTCTAGGATGGGAGTATAAACATTTAGATATTTAAAAAAGATTATGTTTCTCTGAATTTCTTTAGGTTATATATGACCTTTGGAAAAAAATTTAGCACCATTATAAGCTATGTATTAGCTATGACAATGCATATGACAGAAATAGGCTAAAGAATGGAAAAGTAAAAGAACCTATGTAGCATGTTGTCTTTATTTTTTGGGGAAATGATACATTAAGTAGGCTATAAACATTTAAGGCTATATATAGTATTCTCTGGAACAACTTCCAAAAGAATGATTCAATGAGGTAGAGCTAAAAAGCCAGCAGATACAATGAACATGTAAAAAATGTTTAGTTACCTCCAATAAGGCAGTAAAGGAGACAGATAGGAATAAAATCAGACAAGACACAGGAAAAAATTAAATGGCAGACACATAACCAGCCATTTGAATAATTACATTGAATGTAAATGGCATAAGCTTTCCAATGAAAAGACAAAAATTATCAGTATGGATTCAAATAGCAAGCCCCAACTATATATGATGTAGAGAGAGAGAAAGAGACTTTAACTATAAAAACACAAGTAGGCTGAAGCTAATTGAATAAAAACATTGTAACGTTCAAATAAGAACCAGAGAATGCTGAGGTGACTGCATTAATATCAGATAAACCAGACTTCTAGACAAAAAGTTTTATGAGATACAGTTAAAAGTTAATGGCAGGCCGGGCGTGGTGGCTCAAGCCTGTAATCCCAGCACTTTGGGAGGCCGAGACGGGCGGATCACAAGGTCAGGAGATCGAGACCATCCTGGCTAATAGGGTGAAACCCCGTCTCTACTAAAAAAATACAAAAAACTAGCCGGGCGAGGTGGCGGGCGCCTGTAGTCCCAGCTACTTGGGAGGCTGAGGCAGGAGAATGGCGTAAACCCGGGAGGTGGAGCTTGCAGTGAGCTGAGATCCGGCCACTGCATTCCAGCCTGGGCGACAGAGCGAGACTCCGTCTCAAAAAAAAAGAAAAAAAAAAAAAAAGTTAATGGCAGAATGTAGGTGACAGGTACATGAGTGTTCACTGTAGTTTTTTCTGTTTTTGTATATTTGAACATTTTTATAATATTAATTTGGCAAAATTTAACTTTAATCAATATTAACAATGACAACATTGAGAAACAATAGGAGAAGCAACATGGTAAATATGAAAAAGTGTTACACTGAGATACAAGGACTTGGATTCAAGTCCCACTTCTACAAGGCACTTCAGTGACTTTGAGTCTGACATTTAGCATCATTAAGAATCAGTTTTCGGCCGGGCGTGGTGACTCAAGCCTCTAATCCCAGCACTTTGGGAGGCCGAGAGGGCAGATCACAAGGTCAGGAGATCAAGACCATCCTGGCTAACACGGTGAAACCCCGTCTCTACTAAAAATACAAAAACCTAGCTGGGCAAGGTGGCGGGCGCCTGTAGTCCCAGCTACTCGGGAGGCTGAGGCAGGAGAATGGCATAAACCCAGGAGGCGGAGCTTGCAGTGAGCTGGAATCTGGCCACTGCACTCCAGCCTGGGCGACAGAGCGAGACTCCGTCTCAAAGAAAAAAAAAAAAAAAAGAATCAGTTTTCTTGTCTGTAAAATAAGACACATTTTTAAAGTCTAGGTACTGTCTGGGAACTTATTAATAAATATAGCAGGATATTCCAGGATTCAAGAGTTTGAGTAAAACGAAAAGTATCATTATTCAATATCCCTACTTTTCTACTCTTAAAAAACATAAATGAAGATACTTTAAACTTCTTAGAAAAACTACTAACTGCTTATGCCTTCTGATTCATTCTTTATAGCTAAGAAAAAATTGAATTACGTTACAAGTTTTTTGTTGTTGTTTGTTTGTTTTTGAGAGGAAGTCTCACTCTGTTGCCCAGGCTGGCGTGCAGCGGTGCAATCTCGGCTCACTGCAGCCTCCACCTCCCGGGTTCAAGGGAGTCTCCTGCCTCAGACTCCCAAGTAGCTGAGTCTACAGGCACATCACCACACCAGAATAATTTTTTTTTGTATTTTTAGTAGAGATGGGGTTTCATCATGTTGACCAGGCTAGCCTCAAACTCCTGACCTCAGGTAATCCGCTTGCCTTGGCCTCCCAAAGTATTGGGATTACAGGCCTAAGCCACTACAAGCTATTTTTTATGATACAATTTATTTATAACAATTTTAACTTCAGCTCTATAAATAATTTAATGGCATCATTCTCTGACCTCCATAAAAATAAGAAAGACGACTTTACCAAAGTTTTTCACTATTTTTATTTCTGCCTTTTGGGTGAAAATATAAATCCATCAAATGTCAATGAAAATTAAATGCCTTTCTGTTATCATTTCCTTATCAGAAAAATAATTTGTTTTTCGTATTTGTGCTAAGGAGTAACATATGTAACATATGGGAAAATTCTAAGATACGAAACACATACTTTATTTAGCATTTTTATTACAAATAAAGTAGTATATTAATTGCAGAATATTAAGAAAGCATAAAAAGGAAATAAAAATCACTTCTGTTTTCATAAACTAAAGCAATATTTTCATACAATCCCCATTAGATTTTTTAAAAAGTTTATTAGTGTATAATGTTTTCTTTTTTAGGGAAAAGTGGCAGACTATGCATGTGAATTTATGCATTTTGATGACCTTTGAATCATGAAAGGATATTGATTTAATTTTAGATTCTGCATTTTTAAGTGTTCATACCCAATGTAAAATTTGTCCAGTACAACAAATCACTTTCACTAAAATTGGCAAGCATCCCTAACTACAATCAACATTTGCCCTCCTATCATGCTTTTTAGGTTAGTCTCAAACAATTTATTACTTACTCTTATTGCATAATCTCCTATTAAAAATATAAAAGGAATCCTGAGAAGATAGACATTGGATTTGGAGTTTAAAATAAGATACATCATCATAAACAAATATCACATCTTCTATTGTTAAACAAATAATATTAAATGCAGAGCTTTTAGGAAGGGTTGGAGATAAGTAGTGTCAAAGCTCTTTGTGACTAAGTGCATCTGTCAGTTTCACAGTCAGTGAAGGGTTTTGACACTTGCTGCTTGGAGTTTGACTAAGCGAAGGGAGGCCTAACAGCTTTCTGCATGTGGGCCGACTAAGAGAACTGCATGCCATTGGCTTCTCTTTCCTCTTTAGGTATTAATTCCAAGTGAAAAAATCTTTCATGAATTTACGGAAAAAAAAAAAAAGCCCTTCAAATTGTTTATAGTGGAAGAATAAGTGGACTATGTGAACAGCCTTTAACTGGTCTATTAAACACTTAGCTATTTATATGTTAGCCCTGGGCTCCTTAGGAGTTAATGTTCAACAGTTAGAGAAATACATTGTTAAATTTTACGCCATCATATGCTATCAAGACCTTGGTATGTGTGATACTGAAACTTTCACTTGCAGTGGTACCTGCGATCCCTTCGCATAACGCAGTCCGACAGTATTCTGTGGTGCCCAAGCGTCATGGAGGACAGTAAATCTGTAGAGCTTTGCATTAAAGCCCATACCTTTCTGGTTAGGAGAAAATTGGTTATTAGAGAAGGAAGTGGGGCTCTTCTTACAGCACACATTCCTACAGCAGCATGTCGTAGAAGCCCACATTTTGTATTGCATTCCTGGTATTCAATAGGAAAATTCCCCGAAGGCAAGATTCATGGAAATTTACAAGCAAGTGTCTCTCATAAGTTACTTATTGGAACAGAGTCCTGAAAGTAGCATTTTTCTTGTTTATTTTTTTTCCTGGTATTTCTTTACTATTAGGTTTAACATTAACAGAGAACCCAATCTAAACACTACCGCTTTAATAGCTTCTAAGCCTTCAAAACTTTGGTGATACAGTTTGAGAGCATCAGAAGAAGATAATCCAGAACAGTTTTTAGGTAAAAAAGGGTAACATATGTATAGATACTTTGTTTTATTCTATCTATATATGTATTTATTTTTGCTTTTTTGACGATGTCCTAAACTTTTCTCATCTGCAAAGATGGCGTCAAGTTATAGTAAAAAGGTATTTATGTTGGACAATATCTTATGACATAAATAATTTTTTTGCTCTCTTGTTTCATTAATGAGGATAATAAAGAATCTGTGTTTTCTTAAAAATGGAAACCCCAAAATGTAGAATATGTATTATTAATATAATAAAGTCCTGGCAAACATAACCAAAGCAAATAATAAATCACATGAGAGTAATGCTTTTCAATAATTGGAAATCTAGAAGAGATGTAAACTATTTTGTATATTGCACATATATATCCATATATACACATACATATACATGTATAGATATATATACATATATACACGTAGTAATGTAGATATATAGATAATGTAGGTATATATCTCTACATTATCTATATTATATCTACATATGTGTATATATACATAGATATAATCTACATATGTAGATACATCTACATATATCTACATTAAAAGAATTAAGCCAAATATGACCATCTCATCAGTGATGCTCAAGTCTGCTATACATCAGAATCACCTAAGGGAAGGTTAAACCAAAATACCCAACCAATGTCCATTTCAATAGATTCTGATTCCATCAATCTTGGGGGAGCTCAAAGCTCAGAGCTCAGAATTTTAAAAATTCCCAGGGGATTTTCATGTGCAGCCAGGCTGTTACGGCACTCTGCTCACTTTATTGTTGAAAGACCTTGTTATTTCCTCCCCTCCTTGTTCTTTCTTATCCTGTCTTTGTTTTTTCTTTCCTTTGCTTCTCTTATTTTTTAAAATTAGTTTTTAATTTGTTATTGTTCTTGAGCCTTTGTAGCAGCTGGACGGTGGGGAGTGTGAAGGGACCAGTCCTGTCAGGCCTGTGCCGTCTCTGCTCTTACCATATTTTTTTTGCAGGTGGAGCTATCTTGTCAGTTCAAAGATTTTGCATTCATAATGTTTAAATCTGTATCTAGAAGATTGTGAGTTTAACTTTTTTGATTACCACAGCAAAAGTGGTAATATTTCATCAGGAGCTGTGAAGATGAAGTGCTACATTTTCCCTGAAATAGGTGCGTCATGACTCTCAGAGTCCAACAGGCTGTCTCCAGTTCATCATTTTTCCACTGCATGGGCTGAAACACAGTTGAGTCAGTGGAGCCACCTGGGTTGAGATAAGAGCCAGAGGAATTGTGAATTGTCTAATTGAAGAGAGGTGTGAATACCTGGACTCTGCACAAACAACAATCGAGGCAGTGTATCCTTAGATGGACACAGACAAGTTGAGATGAGAACAATCTCAGTGTTATCACAGCCACTCAACTGGCTAACTGACTGCCTGCAGGAAAATATTTCCCTAAACATTTATCCAAAATGTGCCTTATTTACTTCAAAAGATATGAACTTTCCATTTCTTTGCTTTTAAATCTTAGTTGTCTTTACTCAGAAATGGCTGAAAGAACTCCACATATTATTAATAGGACTCAAAGCGCAGTGACGAGTTATTTATATCTCCTCTTTTTGATATCTGTAAAAGATATAGAGGTTTTCTCATAAAGGAATTTGACTCAAATGTTTTAAATGATTTCTTTCAGAGTTCTTATCTGGCCCTGTTTTTCCAGTAAATAATGAGAATTCATTCTCCTGGCCAGAGTGGTTACAATTTGTCAAAAATTATTTTATATGTGTGTGAAAAAAATGTTGACCAACTGCAAGGGTCAGAGGACTCTACTATAGTCAGAGGGTGGGTTTTGCAGACAGAGCAGCCTCTTTACCAATACCTCTAGGAATCATCTGTTTGAGTAAGCCAGCAAGAAGAGTTAGCTCGCTTGAGAATGTTAGGTCCTTGTGTAGCCTGTCTAATCCACTCTTGGAGCTGTCACATCCAGAAGTGGCACCTACTCCCAAGGAAGTTTCCTTTAAAGAAATCAATTTGCATACATGTATTTTAATTCCATACAAAAGCAAGATGGAGCAGAAAACTTGCTCACCTTCTAAAGTAATCAAAGAAGGAAAATAGTGAAATGCAATATACCAATAGAGCATGCTTATATAATGTATGTGCTGAAAACATCAGAGTCAGTCTTTGTAATGTCAAAATTCAAATATTCTCCTAATAAGTTTTCCAAGTTCTCAAAAACATAGTGTCGTTAAACTAAAAGAGATAATAATTTGTGCTTGAAAAGGAGAGCAGAGTACTTTCCATTTCCCACTCTGAATCTTTGTGCCCCACAGTCTGTTCTCCAGGGACCACATAGGAACAGGCTCCCTTGCCCTCCGACATGGAGTTAACTTTAGCCATGTAGAGGCACTGGCAGAAGATCGGGGGTGGGGGAGAAGGAGGTCAGGGTATTTATTCCCTTTTCCTCCCTGCTGGGTTGTGGGTTGGCTGCATTTCTTTATGGAGGCCACAGCTCCTGTGGAGCAGGCCTTTCTGACAGCCACAGCTCTCTGCAGGCTCTGGGAGCTGTGCCCTCCCCTTGCGTCTTCTGGATGCTTCACCACCCTCCTGGTTTCCATTAACCCTGCCAGATCCTTACATCACTCATTCTCCAAAACCTCTTCAAACACCTCTTTTGAGTGGCTTCCCAAATGGTTTAAAATAGATGGCTAATGAGATTTGCTAAGCAAGGAATGCATTGACAATTGCTCGTTGACCACCTTTTATATAACTGGCATTGGGAAATTTACAAAGAAAGTCTCTATATAAATATATATACACACAAACATATTTACATGTATACACAGAAACATATCTATGTTTATATATATAAACATATATATGTATGTATATACACACATACATATGAAACATCCTGGTATATCATAACCTTACATTTTTGTTAAGGGGTATAATATTTGCTTTCTACATACTAGGTTGGACTTGCAAGTGCTTTACAGCAGGGAAGTTCCTGTTCAAGCCTTTAATGCTGGATTCTTCTAGCTGGCCTAGTGTGGCCCGTGCTGTGAGCTTAGGGGTGGTAGTGCAGGTTATGTTTTATTCAAGGCTCAGGTAATGGCGAGATGTAAGAAACTTACATATATAATCTGGTCATTTTATTATTCAAATGCCAGAACAAGTATTAACTCTTAATTATTTATTTTTACACGTTAGGTTTAAAGAATAATATCTGTCTTCATAAATCGGGGGCCTGCCTGCTCATCACAGAGAAGTGGCTTCTTAAAACCCACATTTTACTCTGCCATGTCTCACTGGCAGCTTGGAATCTAATTAGGCTCAGGGAGAGACAGTCTCTCTGTCTCTGTTTGTCTCTCTCTCTCTCATTTCCCCTCCTTCTCTCCTGTCTTTATTCTTTGTGTTGCTTATATTTGTAATTTTTTTGTCTTGCTTTCCTTGCTGCATGGTGACTGGGCAAGAAATCATCTCTTCCAAATGCCATTTACCCTATATCCGTTCTGTATCCCTGGGAGAAAACATTTTGTTTTTTCATATATTTTTAATCTATATTGGCGAGGACTCTGAGCTGCAAATTACAAGGTCGAACTCATACTAATAAGCAAACTCAGTGACAAGCGGTTCCTGTAAGTGAACAATCTAGGGTTAGCTTTGGCTTCAGGTTGAGTAGAAACCTGGAGGTCTGGGGTTCAGGTAATGTCATCCTGGTCTCTCTCCTTTTCCTCTTTGACTGTTGTGCTTTGTTCTCATTCTCTTCTGCTGATGAATAGCAAAATCAGCTCCACCCTTTGCCTGTGACTTGTGACCCAAGACAGCGAGGGTATCTTTGCTGATTCCTGTGTTAGAAATATTCTGGGGAGGACTCTCATTGTCTATTTGGGTCCTGTGTCCACCTCATGCCAACCACTGTGGCCAGGACAACCATTGTCTCTTATTTTCTAGACTTGGATAACACACACACTGCCAAGAGAGGGAGAAAGGAAGCAAAATGGGAAAAGAAGTGGTGGAGGGTAGGAAAGACAGGTGGTTAGCTGGAAGGGGACCAGAACTAACTAGGGTGGTTTTAGAGAAACTCCACTCACCTAGCAGCCTTTGCTCTATTGCTGCAGAGCCCATGTTGAAGACTAAGCCCACACTGTGAGATAGTCTCTTGACTGCAACTGCAATAGCATCCTAACACACCTAAGTCTAGATTCCTACACAGATGTACCCAATGCCTCACAAAGGAGCAAGTGAAATAAAACTTTCCAGTTTATATTCATAAAACCACAGTGGGGGCCGGGCGTGGTGGCTCACGCCTGTAATCCCAGCACTTTGGGAGGCTGAGGCAGGCAGATCACGAGGTCAGGAGATCAAGACCATCCTGGCTAAGGTGAAACCCCGTCTCTACCAAAAAACACAAAAAACTAGCCGGGCGTGGTGGCGGGCACCTGTAGTCCCAGTTACTCAGGCAACTGAGGCAGGAGAATGGCGTGAACCCGGCAGGCGGAGCTGGCAGTGAGCCGAGATCACGCCACTGCACTCCAGCCTGGGCGACAGAACGAGACTCCATCTCAAAAACAAAACAAAACAAAACAAACAAACAAACAAAAAACCACAAAACCACAATGGGACAGCTGGATCAGAAGATCAGATGGCCCAATGCACCCTCTCTGTTGTAAGTAGACCTCTTCCATTAATATCAAGTGCGGGTTGTTTACTTTCTGGCAACCAGTCCACAGTGTTTCCTCCTTTCTTCGGGAGGCCTTAAGACCATCTCAGTCCCAAAGAGATGTGTTGAGAATACCATTTGGATCTCTAAAGGGAAGAGGTAGTTCTCTTGATCCTTATATTCCCAAGGGTCTCCTTAGCCTATGAGCCCATTGACCCAAGTTCTTCCTTATCTAAAAATAAGACATTGGAAGAAACAAATTGAATTAATCCTCACATTCCAGTTACAGCAAATCAAAGTCAAACTGCTCACTCGTCTCACATTTGTTAAACCTAGAGATGCCTTGAGTAATGTTTATCGAACAAAGACATGATAGCATATTTAAAGCATCTTTTTATTGCCAAACTGCCACCTAACAAATTTACCACGTTGTCTTTATAATAAACTCACTGAAATATTAATACAAAATATTAATTACTGTATGCCAGGCATTGTGCCAAGGATATAGAAGTAAATGGTGACCCAAAGAGACGGTTCCTTCCTTTAAGGAAGCTGCCCTTTAAGAAGTGAACAAGATAAAAATACAGCAATAAATAATTCAAATAATTACAGATTCTGGGAAGGACCAAGATGAGTATAAAGGACAGAACGCTGTGCTAGAGAAAAAGATAGTCTCAATGAGGACTCCTTTAGAAGGGGCTATGAGAAAAGGCCTCTAGATGAAATGAGTTTTATGCTGAGCCCCGGGGTTCAGAAGTGGGAGTCATTCGAAAGAGTACGCAGAGAGGTCTGGAAGGAGAGAAGAGTAAGGTAGGCACAGAGTGAAGAAGGGGCCTGCTTGGTTTGCAGATCCGGAAGAATTACGTGTCCATGGAGCCACATGTGGAAGGTGGAGAACGCACAAGTATTGTCCCACAGAAGGCAGGTGGGGTGCTTGATATGGGCTATAAGAAGGAGTTTGACTGTTTCTTTGCCGGTTTGAGCGGATTTTCTATTTTAGGCAACCAGGCAACCTCTACTTAGAGAATGATCAAATCTGAACCAAGACCTTCCCTTGAGGCAGAAGTCCATAAGTAACTGAATGTCACCGTAGACTCTCTGTGCCTAGAACGGAATCCATCAGATTGGATTATTACCAGGCCCCAACACCCACATACGATTTGTTTTTCTTTTTTTTGTCTTTTGTGTTTTGTTTTTGTTTTTCATTTCTTCTCCTGGTGAAGACTATTACTGTGGTAGACTGTGCTATTTTTCTCAAGTGTTTTCTGTTCCTTTTTGTGAGAGATTATACTTACCCCTCACCAATGGATGTCATATTTTCCCATACAACTTGCTTCGGCCAATAAAATGATTGAAAAAACAACACATGCTCCTTCCAAGGAGATGCAATAAAAGGCAGGTGGCACCCCCATTCTCCCCCTCCCTCCACTCCGGAGCAGCATGTTCCATGCAAGGGCTGCCCCTTCGTCTTCAGTCCCATTGTGAATGTGCAACAGAACAAAGCTGGGGCCTTCCCACAGCTGACATTCAACATGAAGGAGAAAGGAACTTTGTTGTGGTGTCGAGACTACTTGGAGGTTGTTTATTATCACAATGTAATTGGCATAAACTGACAAGAAAAGAAATTTGTACCTGGAGGTGGAGTGGTGTCATGGCAGCAAAAAACTCTAAGACGTGTGGTGTTAGATATTAGACAGGGTGTTGGGTAGTGAAGAAAATGTTATTGCCATGTGATTCAGTGGTCAGACTTTGGTAGGACTATTTCCTGTATCTCCAGATGTGGTACACTACAAAGAACTTGTCATCCCTGTGTAATGTTATGACTGAACATGCATAATTGGCAACTAATTATGAGGAGACCTCAGAAACACCCATAATGAAGAACATTCTATTAAAAGAAACTGGGATCTGGGAGCAGTGGCTCATGCCTATAATTTCAGCACTTTGGGAGGCCAAGGCAGGCGGATCATGAGGTCAGGAGTTCCAGACCAGACTGGCCAACATGATGAAACTCTGTCTCTACTAAAAATATAAAAACTTAGCTGGGTGTGGTGGTGGGCGCCTGTAATTCCAGCTACTCAGGAGGCTGAGGCAGGAGAATCGCTTGAACCCAGGAGGTGGAGGTTGCAGTGAGCCAAGATCATGGCATTGCACTCCAGCCTGGGAAACAAGAGTGAAACTGTCTCAAAAACAAAACAAAACAAAAAAACAAAAAACAAAAGGAAGAAAGAAAGAGAAAGAAAAGAAAGAAAAGGGGGAAGAGAAGAGCTATAGCCTTCAAAAGTGTCAAAGTTGTAAAAAACAAACCTGTAGAAATGTTTTTGATGAAAGGAAGCAATAAAGACTTGGAACTAAATGCAGTGCCTGCCCCTAGACTGATGCTGTACTGGAGGAAAAGAATATACTATCAAGGACATTATTGGGCTCAACTGACGAAAACTGAAATAAGAAAAGTAAAGTTTTGTATCAATGAGGAGATCACTGAAGAGTTAGGGATGGAACTGGGTGGTAGTTTCTGTTCCTCAAATAGCACAACCTAGAAAGTTCATTGTGAAGTTTTCTGGTTGATCAAGCCTTGGATATTTTATTATGGGAGCACTGGGTGTGCGTTGGAGAGGAAAGATACAAAAGTATTGCTTCCTGCAGTAATATAAGAATGATATAATGTTAGAACATAAAATAAATAAGTAGAAGTGGCAAACATAATTTTCATCCCTGGACTGGAAAATCAATAGAAGCAAGGGCTGCATTGCCCTTATTCACCTCTGCAGTCCCAGTGCTGGCACATAAGAAGTGGCAATATGTGCTTAATTAATTAATTAGTTAGACAGTTTATCTCAATAGATGCAAATGGACCTTTGATAATATTCAAAATCTATTCTCAATATATTTAGAGGGTTGCATTCTTATATTATAAATATTCTATATAGAAATCCAAGAGCCAGCATCACATTTAATGACAAACTTTGGAGGCACTAAACTCAAGAATAAAGTGCGGTTGATATTATCACCAGTATTTTTTTTTAACATTGGCTAAGAGGTATGTCAACATGATGAGAGAGAAAATACAAATGCATGTTTTTTTCAGGTCAGATTATTACCTAAAAAATCTAATAGCAAAATAAAAACCTATTAGAAATAACAGAATATTTGAGTAATGTGATCTAACAGACATTAGAAAGTGGACATAAAATACTTTTCCATATGAATAGAAAATCCTATAGAATAGCCTATGAAATGGAATTGATCATAATGCTGAAGATATACAAGTGCATATATAGATTTACAGATGGGTGTGATAAAAAAGAGCCACAAAACATTTCAATTGGTTCTGAAGTGGGATTCCATAAAAACTCTAAAATACTGAGGTTCACTTGAGGGAGGAGGGTAGGAGGAGGGAGAGGAGCAGAAAAGATAGCTATTAGGTATTGAGCTTAGTGTCTGGGTGGTGAAATAATATGTGTAGCAAACCCCTGTGACATGTATTCAGCTATGTGACAAACCTTGGGTACTGTCCCCCTAAATCTAAAATAAAAGTTAAAAAAAGTAAAAAAAAATCTAGCATCAATATTGCTACATAGAACAATATTCCTATATGGTGAGTGATAAAGAAAATGATCTTTCATGTTGTAGAGATGGCAAATCATCACAGAATATTTGAGAGGCAGATATTTAGATTACCTGAGAGATTTGTGCTCAAGGGGAGACGACTGAAAAACTGAAGGTTAATCTTGGGTTTTAATTGCTATTAGCTGTCTTCGGCAAGGTATCACAAGAGGTGAGCCCTAGGGTGCATGGGCCAGTTTGCAAGAGAAATGACAAAGGAAGAGAAAGATGCTAGAAACTTGGGGCGTCACACTGTTAGAAAAGTGGACTGCTTATAAGATCCAAAGAGTAAGAGATACAATTGTAAAATGAACCTTTAAAATACAAATTGTTTTTTACACTTTGGCTTTATGGCCAAGTTATGTTTCTAACATTGGGTCATGGTTTCCAGTAGATTTAACATACTTTTCATTAGTTCAGACAAAAAGAAATATGGGCAAGAAAGCAAAAAAAAAAAAAAAAAAAAAAAAAGTCACAGGAAAATGACCTGTCATGGCATAGAAAGCTTGACACATGAAATTGAGTGGGAAGAAATAGATGAGGAGCCCACTAACTTTGATTATATGTGATATGAAGTATTATGTAAAGGATAGGTCTTATGTTCAAATGAGTAGGAGATGTTGATTTAATAAAGTTCAACATGTTTCTCTACTGCAAGATTTCTCAGAAAGAACTTACTTTGTAATGAGCCTTATAGGTCTCTAGGAAGAGACCATGGAATGCGGTGTTTCCCAAAACTTCTGTTCCCAAAACATTCTATACCCCTCTTCTAGTAACAAAACAACTATTAACATCTCAAAGAATATTCCTTCATAAAAGATGGCTTGGGAAATCTTAGAATAAACTAAGAAAAATCTTTTATTAGATTGAAAATAGACATTTCAGGAAGTATAAATATACTGTAAAGAGAATTTAAAAATAAACGAGGCAAGATTCATTTTCATATGACCGAGAAAGCTCTTACCAAATCAGCTCTCTCCCAGATAACAACCATAAACTCTGGACAAAATACAAAACAACTCCCTGAAGGCACTGGAGAAAGATCAAAAATAAGTAGACAAAATATAAACAAAGTTATAGATGGTCTGGATGATATCTTAACCCAATTGATGTTTATAATACTTCACTCAACAACTTCAGACTACCATACACATGTTCTTCACATCCACATGGTCATTCACTGTGATATCCATAAAATAAACCTTAATACATTTAAAAGGGTTGCAACCACACAGTCTATTTCTTTTTTAACCACAGTGCAACTAAATTAGAAACCAGTTACAATAAGACATCTAGGAGAAACTCCCAAGTTACATAGTTACACGAAGACATTTGGAGACTATTTTAAATGGAATGATACTGAAAAGGAAAATATATCAAACTTCCACATACGATGGTCCAATACCCTTCTGAATAACCCCTTGCTTCAGAAAACTTGGACACAATACAAACAAGCAACACTGAAAGGTACTGGGGAGTGACTGGAAGCAGACAGACTGTGATGGGAAATTCACATTTGGAAGAGGAGAGAGGCAGAGCTGTGTAAGTGCATTCCTGTCTCCCCAGCTTAGTTTCAAACTAAGGCCAGTTGGCACAGCATGAATAGTAGTGGCAGGGGCACACATGAAAAAGCCCAGATTTTCTTCCCTGGAGAACCAGAAAAGTGAAACTGGCAAACTGTGAATCCTGAAGAGAGTGGGGACCTTACAAGGAAAAGAGCTGATTAAAATGGGCAAAATATTTGAACAGACACTTCTCAAAAGAAGATGTACAAGTGGTTTTTAAGCACATCAAACAATTCTTAACATCACTAGTTATCAGGGAAATGCAAATTAAGGCCACCACAAAATATCATTAGATACCTCTAAAGACAGCTAAAGTTCAAAAGCTTGACAACAGCAAGTGCTGGAAATGATGCAGAGCCCCATGGAGTCTCAGGCATTACTTGGGGGAGAATGCAAAACAGTACAGCTATTTGGAAACAGTCAAAATACCTATACCTAATTCTATTCTTAGGCATTTATCCAAGAAAATTGAAAACATGTATCCACAAAAAATGTGTATGTGAATATTCATATTAGCATTACTTGTAATAGCCCCAAACCCAAATGACCAGCAGTGGATAAAGAAATAAACAAATTGTGGTATATCTATACTCTGGAATACTACTCAGAAACAAGCAAGAATGAAGTAAATTATACACGAAATGACCCAGTGAATTTTACAAATATGTTA
Organism: Piliocolobus tephrosceles; assembly: GCF_002776525.5. Taxonomy (NCBI): domain Eukaryota; kingdom Metazoa; phylum Chordata; class Mammalia; order Primates; family Cercopithecidae; genus Piliocolobus; species Piliocolobus tephrosceles. The sequence continues at coordinate 100,346,655 of NC_045448.1, forward strand.
AGTGAAAGAAGTCAACCACAATAAAACTATCTTCAGTATGATCCCATTCACATGAAATTCTAGAAATGACAGAAAGATCAGTTGTTGCCTGGGGCCATGATTGGAGGGGGTGGGGACTAATTCCAAAGGGAAACTTTCAAAGTGGGTGAACAGTCTATATCTTGATTGTGGTGGTCTATTACTTAGGCACAAGGAACAACTCACCTTCCCTTGAACACAAGCGTCTGTGCCCTTTTGTTTCTTCTTCAGTGCGTAATTCTCTTCTTTCCATGATGAAGTCTCTCTCATCCATCCAGGCTCAGCTCAAATGTCACTTCTGCAATGGACACATCCAGTCAATCATAGGCTGCTTCCTTAGTTCTCCTTTCCATAACTCTTTGTGCCAAATCCTTATCACTCTGTATTTTAAATATTTGTTTCCTTTATCAGTCTTTTTTAGTAAATGACTGCTCCTTAAGAAATTAGACTATATTTTAGCTAAAATCAGCTAAAATCCTTAACATCGAGAACGTAATACATACATGTATTTTACGTTGTAATTTCTGACTTCTTAAAGAATATTTGAGATTTTGTTCTTTCCTTTTTAAAAAGAAGATCCCATAAAATGGTCTCTTGTAGCCTGAATTCTTTCCATGTTGCTTGCTAACAAACTCTCAAAAATTTTTTTTGAAATGGTTTATTCAGGGCTAAAATATTTGTATCTTTCCTTTCACTCATCCTTAGAAGTAAATATTTTTCTATTACATCCTAAGAGAATCTTTTGTAACACAATTCTATATGTTTTGCATGGAGAGATGTATAATTGAAGAATGTGGATTATCTCTCTATTTGTATTTCCTTTCACCCTTTGCCCTACAGTATAGCCCATGCTACTCTCAATTACCATATATAATTTTGAAAAGGATCATTACACGTTTCTATAAACAATACCTTATCCCAGTTTTGCTGAAAGTGTCTCATAATATGCACATTTCCTTAATTTTAATTCTTTTGGGACCGTCTCTAGTTCCTTCCTATCAGTAGGCATACATGCCTGAATGGCCTACAGTGAGCTTTAGCTGTATTGATATGGTGAAGTAATTACATACCACAATTTTGTTAATATATCACAATAATCATGCTAGCTTCCTTAATAACAGCACAATTTCCAAGAAATCCTCAGTAGGAGAGTTTCTTGTTAATGATAATTAGACTAGCATTGCAAAGGAGTGGTATATTTTATAAACCCTTCATAGATGAAGGAAAACTAGCAACTCCTTTGAGATTAAAGGTAATTGAGATATTGTAGGAGCCATGAGAAACTTTCTGACTAGTCCCCAGGAAATGATGTTAAAAGGAAAATCTTCCTATTATCCAAGTATTGGCTTAGAAAATCTATTTTCTGTTTTATAGGTGAGGCAACAGAGGTTAGTATAAATTGTCTAAAGGAAATAAATAACTTTCTCCAAACCAAAGAATTAATGTTAGGGCTAGATTTGAATTCAAGTCTGTCTGATTTCAAACCTAATGCCTTTTCTGAGATGCTGGGCTGCCTCCATGTGACAATATTTTATAAAAACATTTTTGGAAATTATATTTCCACATAAACACAAAAGCACAGAGAGCAGCATAGTGAATGTCATGTACTCATCAATCAGATTTATTTATCAAAGTTCTGCTGCATTTACCTCGTGTATTTCTGTGTTTCGCCTCCTTTCTTTTCCTTTGCTATGGTATTTTGAAGCAAATCTCAGGTTGTCACATCTTTTCACCCCTATATATTTTTGTATCCATCTTAAAAAATATTTTTTTTCCCTTTTGTAACAGCACTGCCTTCATCATACCTGACAAATTAACAATACTTCTGTGGTATGAGATGTCTCAAAAATGTCTGCAAAAGTGGTTTTGTTCAAATCATAATCCAGAATTCACACATCACATTAACTTGTCATGATGCCTAAGGCTTTTAAAATCTAGAACAGTCTCTATCCCTTGCTGCCATCTTTTTATTTATTTTGATGTCAATGACTTGCTGTAGAAAACACGTAGTAGTCCGGTAGACTGTCCCAACTTTTGGTAGCCCTTTTTATTTCTTTTTGTTGTAATTTATCTTGGATCTTTGCCCTTTACCCCAATATTTCCTGTATTAAAAAAACAGTATTCATATACGCTCTAGAGGCTTGATTAGATTCAGGTTCAACTTATTCCACTCCTGTCCCCCTCCCCCCACCAAATCTATCATAAGCAGTTGCTGTATGTTTCACACAGTCTGGTTGTTCCATTTTTAGAGATGCTGAGATTGATAATTTTCAGGTGTGGAAACCCTGGTCTCTTCCTTGCCAAATTCCTTATCAATTTTTTACCCCTCTGAGAATAGCTCCCCAATTGAATTTATTCATCGGGTGTTGCAAAAATGGTGATTTTTCTGACTTTGTCATTTCTTGCACATGTAACTACATTTCTTCTCAAAAGGAGAAATTCATTTCATCAAATAGCCTTATGTATTTATTGTGACTTATAGTGTATGCAGGAGAGTTGGAATAAATGCTTAATTTTTTTCTTTTCATTGACAATTTTCAATTTTCTGTGTAAGGAGTTGGTGCCCTAGATGTTTCTCTTTCTCTGTCTCCTCCATAAATTTATTATGGACCTATGGGTTTTTACACATTCAATGAATTTAAATAAATTATTCTTTTGATGCTAAAATTTGTCCACCTTTATTTAGTCGATGGAAGACTTTTACGTTGCTTCCTTTGTCCTTTAGGCTCAACCCATCAAGCTTTGATAACGTCTTTTTTTTCTTTTTGGCACAAGACATTCTAAGCTCGACATGTATGTTTCCTGTTTTACATCTGGAATTAGCCACTGCTCTAAGAAGCTCTAGTTCATTTTAGTGGAGAATAAGATATGGAGGAGAAAATGCAGAGATTAGGAATGCTCATTGCCTTTCGGTTATCATTGATTCTGAAGATGCTTAAGGACAGAGCTAGTAAATTCTTTTTCAAACTAAACATGCATTTATATAGATATTTCTCACACATAGAATTTTACTTAATTAAAATCTAACATTAATTTTCCTCAATTTTTTTGATTTTATACTTACATGTTTTTCTCTTGCACTAGAATATTTGTTCTCATTAATAGCAGAAGGTAAAGTTATGGCTCTATTCGTTCTTAGAACATGTTCTTATGTGTACATGTGTGGGTGTACAATGAACATATTGTGTCCTATAGTCGGCTAGAATAATTCTATTCTTCGTGAATTGTGTCACCAACTTGAAAACTAATTAAGTTTGCTAGTTTCAGATTGTTTTAAATTGATGGTTGCTCTTTTCTTTTGAATATGCTTTATCTTTTAAACATGTAATATACTTTAACGTGCCCACAGTAAAAACTGTAAAACAGTATTATTATTTTAATAATAATAATATTTTAATGCTTTAATCCTTAATTACTTTGATTTTGATGTCTAATTATGTTACTTCACTTTTAGTAATATCATTATTTTATGCCATGATATTTCCTCCAAGGATAATCTTAGCCATATTCTACATTCTGTAATATTGTTTTCATTATAAAATTTCTAGGAATTCTGTACTTTTATTTTGTATTTTTCTTTTGCCCCATAAATGTATTCATGGAGGATATTGTGGATTTTTCAAAAGACTTTTCATTTTACTGAGTTTTTGTTTTATTGTTTAGAAGTTAGAAAATGCAGTTTGTATTTTTTTATTAATTTATTAAGACTTCTTTCAGGTCTTAAAATATAGGAAATTTTTATAAATATTTCATATGTACTAACAATTGAAAGTGTCTTGTCTGTTACCAAAGTGTAGTATACATAGGATCTATACTATAAATGGCTGTTGCCTTTATTGATAATGTCTACTTAATCTGTAATTATCTAAATCTGAAAGAGGTAGTTTAGTTCTCCTCTTCTGTGTTGTTATAGTATTATATTTTCACTGTGTATTTTAGACTTTACTAGATGTCCTTATTATTTGTCATGTTAAAATGGTTTGACATGAATTCTAACTTGTCTAATAATAAGTATATGGCACATTTTTTATTTGCTTGATAATTATTTGCCTACCCTTTTATTTTTACTTTTCTGAATCATTTTGTTAAAGGATTATTTATTTAATACAGCATAGAGTTTGACTGGACTTCACTGGCCAATATAAAAACATTTTTCTTGTAGGTGCATTCAACCACAGTTTTCTAGTATGTTCTTGTGTGTTTGTGTATTATTAATGCTATTCCCACCTTTTTCTTTTGATAACTTTACATTTTTGTTGTTGCCTTTGTTGAAAGGAGGTGGATTTTCCTGGAGTTTTAGGAAAAGGCTTCTGGTTGGGGGGTGTCAGGGGATGAAGTTAGCCAACATAGTTTTTCTAGCTTCACTGATCCAGTTCTCCCCATTCAGTTATAATAATTTGGAAGGACTCAAAATATGCCCTGCAGTTGTTTTATTGTTACTCAGAGTTAATTATATTGAGGAAGAAACCTTGTGTCCAGCTGCATGTTTTCTGGGATTTACTTCCTCTACCTGTCATCTGAACACGCTTCCTTCTAGATTTCCCAATCCCAGTGTTTCAACACTGATCATTTTGGTTTCTCTCCACAGCAGCTTTCCTTGATGGAGAGGCTCTGTCTTCCTGGAAGGGAGTGTGAGATAACCTTAACGCTTTTTGCATGCACAGAGCCTGGGAGGATTTTCCTTACTTGGAGTGATCATTTTCAAATCTGTCAGTCCAGGCTTCCAGCCAGGATGGGGGTTCTCTAATATTTTTTGGTATCCAAGGCTGGTAGATGGCATTCGCAGACCGCTCGCCACTCCCAGCTCCAGCCACCCAGTTCCTCTGGTGCAGCTCCACTGCTGGTGGCCTCCCTGGTCCACCAGCATCCTGGGAATCACCTGGAACCTAACGGAGAAGTGGACAGCGCTCCCAGCCCCACCAACTTCCCAGCTGGTTTCTGTGATTTACAGAAGGACTCTAAGCGAGACTAGAAAAGGGTGGGTGCTATGATTACACATCACAGGAAGCTTTTTTCTACAGCATTTTTAGAAGGATGTGTTCTACGTGGGAAGAATTAGCCGGAGTAAAGATGCCAGTGGTGAAGGACACCCAGGAGGACAGCAAATTTGTCCTAAATTCTGTGTTTTTCTACTGGTGTGTGTGTAGATTTCTCCCTGGGGCTAGACAGCAAGCCAGAGCCCTGTGGAAATGTGCAGTGACTTTGGGAAAGGAGTTAGCTTTGGCTAACTTACAAAATACAATTGTGTTTAAGTTCTTAATGGTTTTTTTAAAGTATGTCATAGATCTCAGGAGCAAAAATATGAATCTATTTTTTAATGAAAGTACTAAATAGCCTCAAGCACCCTGTGTATGTGTGTGAATGTGTGTGAATGTGTGTAGGTGTTTACATTAGTATGTTATATAAGACCCTTTTCTAAGCTGTTTCTCGTGTATTTGTTAGGGAGATAATTTCTGAGAGTGGCTTCTAAAATATAATTATTCTAAAAATTATGTGCATATTTAGGAAGTTCAGATTAAGTAGATGGCCCTTAAACATGGGTTCTTAGGCAAGTTTCACAGGGTGTCACTGATTTTATCAGCCAGCGAAGTCTACTTTTATGATAGGCGTTAAGTAGGTATTTTGTGGAACAGCTGGCAACAAAGAGGGCAAGAATAAAGAAATTAAAATGGTTCGGCGTTAGACAACATTTTAAAAAGTGTTCGGATTGTTTAGCTTCTGAAATTGCTGAGAAATGACTAGAATTTTCATTGTCGTGAAGCTTAATTTGAGGAAGGGGATATATTCCTTTTCTTTAAAAACATAGCCTTTGTTTTTTATGGCAGAAAATCCTGGTTTGTTGGGAAGATTTTGAGGAGCCTTTGGAAGAAGACGACAAAATAAAAGGCTTTTCAGTGGATTGTGGGAAGGCAAGATTTGTCTTGCAATGGAATTTAGAACACAATAGTTCCCTGGGCAAACTGTCACTCAGTTTTCAAGGTGGAATTTAAATAACCACATTGTTTTCTAAGAACTCCTACTTTGACCACTCTATTGTGCAGAATTACAACTGCATCGATTCCCTTCTAAAGCATTTACTTTCAGGATTTCTTATTCAGCATTATGTTGTCCTATATGAGACTTCTCTTTCTTATCAAAATGATGAATCCTATAAATAAGAATTCTGTGTTTTAGAGATTTAATTTGACTTTCCAGAGGACAAACTCCAAAATGTAAGTCCTGCCGTATGTTAAAGTAGCATATAATTTAAAAAAAAAATAAGACTTCTTGACAGGGGAAAATCAACATTTTCCTAAATTAAGTAAAGGATTAGCCTTAAAAAAATGAGTTCCTGTGACCCAAAGAATAAAATGATTGCTTTTTTTTTTCCCTCTAGTAGTTTAGAGATGTTTAATAGTTAAAGGAAGGGCACATCAAACACCAATACTTAGTTAATATCTTTAGGATAAAATATTTGAATGCAAATAGCTGATAATTTTTTGAGCATTTAAAGAGGGGTCAAGAAATGGTGCAAGGGGTGGGGTAAGAAGGTGTACCAGAGAAGAAAGAAAATATAACACTCATTTTTTTGAGTACTTGTCATGTGCCCTACTATGATGCATATATTTTAGGTCATTTAATCTTCAAAATAACCCTGCAAGGTATGTACTATTGGACTCCCCATTTTATAGATGGCAAAATATGTTTGTAAAGGGTAAATCATTTGCCCAAGTTCACACCATTAATAAAACATGGGAGGCAGAATAGTTTGATACTAAAATGACAATAGGGGTTACAGAGGCAGCTTTCAGACCCTGCATGCAGTATTCCTCTCTGGAAGTTCATAGCATTGAAATCCAGTGGGATTGAATACATTTCAGTTTAAGGTATTTATTTTAAACCATTATTTGCAAAAGTCATTTTACATACTTTTTTTCATGATATATGTATCAATTGTCCGTCTCTCAAATAATCCTCAAACAGGAAACATGATTTGCAAACTGTGCCTTTTCATTTAGTTTTCTGTGTCTCTCTGTCAATCTATCTGAATGAACATATCCAGACAATCTAAATAATTTGCCTGATGTTACATAAAGAGTAAGAGCTTAGAATTAAACCTTTTTTTTTTTTAAGTCAGAGGCTCACTCTTTTGAGAAAAATTGTGTAAAGTAGGGATAGGCAATGTTTTTTTTTTTTTTTTTTGTAAAGAGCCGGGTTGTAAATATTTTTGTCTTTGTGTTTTATATGGCTGGTAGATCTCTGTCACACTATTCAATTCTGATATTATAGCATTAAAGCATCCATACACAATATGTAAAATAATCCATTTTATTAATTTTTTCATGGATCATGCCTTTGATTCTGTCTGTATCTAAAATGTCATAAAACCCAAGGTTATCTAGATTTTCTTGTATGTTATCTTTTAGGAGTTTTATAGCTTTGTGTTTTACATTTTTGTCTGTGATCCATTTTGAGTTCCTTTTTTTGAAGGAACTCAAATGAAGGGTATAAGATCTGTTGTTGTTTTTTGCATGTGGGTGTCCAGTTGTTCCAGCACCATTTATTGAAAAGAAGATCTTTTCTCCATTGCATTGCCTTGCTCCTTCATCAAAGATCAGTTGACTTCAGTGGATCTCTTTCTGGTTTTTGTATCCAGTTCCATCAATCGATTTGTCTGTCTTTCACCAATACCACACTATCTTGATTACTGTGGTTTATGGTAAGACTTGAAGGCAGATAGCATCCGTCCAAAAGACTTTGCTCTCCTTCAAAATCGAGTTGGCTATTCTGGGTATTTTGCCCCTCATGTTCCAGCCACCTCCGCAGCCTGACACTGTAACCTGGGCTCCTCCCCTCAGGGTAACCATCACACTCTGACTGAGCTTCCCCTCCCTACGCTGTAGCCCAGTAAGTTCCTTCAGGCAGAAAGTGGCGGATATTGAAGCAGTCACCTTGTGAGTCTCCACTCTGTTGCCTATTGTCTAGCATCTGACAACAGTTGTTTCATATACATTATCTAGTATAAGAATTGTTTCTAAAGGGAGCCTACTTCTGTCATGGCCAGAATCAGAAATCCTAGGCTTTCTTCTAAGTTCTTTCTTGACATTAAGTCTTGCATCTTTGAACTACATTTTTTAAGATCGAATTCAAAATATAAACATTTAAAAAAATCAAGACTGTATGATCACTTCCTTAAACGCTTTGAAACAGCAGTCTCTTCAACCTTTTTAATCTCTTTAACTAAGTGTGCATATGCTAATTTAACCTGAGTTGTTTCCTCATTGTTAATAAAAAGTCAATCCAATGTCCAATATTAGTAAAACTATAGGCAATTATTTATGTATTTCTGCCTAAGAAGAAATCATTACAAAAGCTGAGAGTTCTTTTGAAAGATCAAGAGATCTCTAGTTATAGAAAAGCAAAACACCAAAAATCTTTACAAGGATATGATGCTTGATCATGTCACAATTTTACTGCCATGATGTGCCTTTATATGGGTATAGTCCAGTTTTATAATATGTTCATATACATATAATTTTAGGGACAGCCATGGGATGACAGTTAAACCTTTTATCAGTGTTAGTAAAGTTTCTGGAACAAAATGAAAATGGATCTAGGTGACAAGGTCAAACCTCTCTTGTATGACATCATGATATAGCTGTGTTCATCATCTCTTTTCCTCAGTATTGTTTCTGATATGTGACAAAAGAAGCACCTCCATTACACAGAAAATTATAGGATAGGATGAAAGCTATATTTTATATCATTCTTCAAGGAGACCTGGGTGAAGAACTTGTAGTTTTATCACTAATAAAACCCAAAGGAAATTGCGTGACCAGCTGGGACTCTATTTCAAATTTATTTCTGAAACTACACACTGCCCCCCAATTGTTACAGTAATAATTAAAATCAATTTGTTAATATATGATAATTAAAGCTGTTGTGTACATTACATATCAGTATATTAAATAATTTTTTTCAGGGGAAAAGACTTGCCTGTGAAAACATAGCCAAGGGGCCTCCACAGAAGAAAGCTACACAGAGAGTGGAAATCCTGTGTTTACTGGCTCCTGTGGTTCAGGCCAGTGAGGGTCACTGAAATTCACTTCATTTCCTATTCAACTCTCTGACTTCACTCTTTGAAGAGCACCTTAGGGATGGAATCAGTTTTCCTGTCTAGCGAAAGCCACCCGAAGGATCAGCTACTTCCTCAAGCTCTAATTCCCCATTTTTCCATATGCATAACTATATGCAGGCACATGATTGCCATGTAGACATTATAATCTTTTTGAACTAAGATTTTAATTTGTAAATACTAGTAAAATAAAAATTCTGCTACTGCCACCTAAACAGGAAGTAGGTGCCTTTATAAGATGGCTTACTCTAACAATCAAAATTTTTTTTAATATGAATCTGGAATCAGGACATGCCTGTGATGAAATTAGTTATCACTAAGGTAATTGATAAACCAGTGAGAGAACTGTGAGTGCAAATGTTCATTACTTGCCAGATTGTAGGAAAATAATAAATAAATTAAATAAATAAATAAATAAATAAAAAGAAAATGTATAGAAAGTAGAGTAACACTTATGAAAACACTTCTACTTTCTATCCATTACATACTTTCAATTTTTGAGTGTATCATCAAAAACCTAAGTTCACTTTTTGAGTTCATTTGTCTTCTTTTTATTTCAACACTCCAGCTGAACTTCCTCCTGCTACTACTTTGTTATACTCCACCTCTGAGTTTTGCATTTGCTATTTCCTTTGCTTGAAATGCATCACCTCCTCTCTTTCCCATCCTCATGAGCTTAGTTCAAATGTCATTTCAGCAGGGAAGTCTTTCTGCCCAGTTCCCTGTGCATTTTTTAACAGGATGGTTTGCAGCTTATATTTATAGATTCATATTTTTCTGTTACGAATACCTGTTTCCTTCCCTGACTGTGTCCTCCATGAGGTTGCAGAGTATGTTTTTCTCACTGTTTGATTCCGGGACCTCATGTAATGTCTAACACAGAGTAGGCCCTCTGTAGAAGAATGCATTTCCAATGTATTTTATAAGAAAATTATGCATTTTGTATAATATTTTATAAGAAAATTAGTCTTGTATTTCTCTTTCCTTAAGTTAATGCGTTATTTCCTTTTTTGTCTTATTATTGTTTTGTTTTTTCTCTTTCATTTCTCTTTGTTTCTTCTGTTTGTAGACACGCATAGAAGACTCTGCAGTTGACTTTCTGAAAAGGTAGGGTATGAGGTTATCTTCAAAAATAGGTCTTCTTTATGAAGCTAAAAACATGTTAAGTTTAATCACACTTTAAGTTACTGTGGCAGAAAACCTCAACAACTAGAAATGAAAATCTAGAATGCAAATTTCATCTATGTTTCTTCACAGATTAACTGCAATTTTCTAGAACATTATCTGGAACATAATGTTAGAGGTTCAGTACAAATTTGTTAAGTGAATAAATCAACTAAAAAGGCAAAACAATTGCTAACATTAACCACCGTGCTCTTATTGGCTTATAAAACGTACTGTTTCTAGTTAACTATTTTAATGAATATTGGCACTACCTTTTGTCAGAAGTCTTTGAATTATACTAGTGGGTATAGAAAATCTGAAGGCTTCACTGTGGCAGTTGCGATGCCCAGAAAATAATTGTTTCCCTTATATTGTGGCTCTGCAAGTTCTTAATAGGTATATTTAAGCATTCAATACTAACACTGCTAAGTTTCTTTTTTCTTTTTCATTTTTGATAAATTCTTAATATTTCACCTATATTACATCATATGACATCACATTAAAATTTGTCAGAGCAAGTATAGAAATAGGAAAACAAAGCAAAATAAAACAAAGCAGGGGGGTTTTGAAAGTCACTGTTTCCATGACTCAAGGCTGAGGGGAAAATGACACTGAGATAGAGAGAGATGCTTGAGAGCTTTTCTCAACCTGCTTCCTTTTAATATTATTTTACAGAAACACTAGACAGTATAGCCAGCAGAGTTCTTTTAAGTGTGTGTGTGTGTGCGCGTGTGTGTGTGTGTGGTAAGAGTACCTGAAATCTACTCTTAGCAAATTTCCATTATGTAATACAATATTGTTAACAGTAGTCCTCAGGCTGTGCATTAGATCTCCAGGCTTACTTATTCTATATAACTGCAACTTTATAACTTTTGAGAGCCATCTTTCCATTTCTCTCATCCCTGCTCCTGGTAACCACTGTTATACTCTTTATTTCTAATAATTTCACTTCTTTTCCATTTTGTATGTAAGTGGCATTATGCAGTATTTGTCTTTCTGTGCTTGACTTATTTCACTTAGCATAATATCCTCCAGGTACATTTATACTGTCGTGAATGGATCTCCTTCTTTCTAAAGGCTGAATAATTACTCTGTGTGTGTGTGTGTGTGTATCACAATTTCTTTATCCATTCCTCCATCAATGGACACTTATGTTTTTCTCACATCTTGGTTGTTGTGAATAATGCTGCAATGAATATGAGAGTGCAGATAACTCGATTATGTGCTTATTTAATTTCTTTGAGTATATACCCAATGGAGGGATGCTGGGTCAGATGGTAGTTCAACTTTCAAATTTTTGAGGATCCTCTGTACTGTCTTCCACAATATTGTACCAATTTACATTCCTACTAACAGTGTACTAGGTTTCCCTTTTTTCCACACCCTCACCAACATTTATCTCTTATTGCTATAATTAAAGCCATCCTAACAGGTGTGAAGTAATATTTCATTGTGGGTTTTGATTTGCATTTCCCTGATGATTAATGATGTTGAACACCTTTTAATATGCCTATTGACTATTTTTTTACATGTATCTTGGAGAAATTTCTATTCAGGTCATTTTTCCATTTTTTAGTTTGGTTATTTATTTTCTTGCTATTGAGTGGTGTAGGTTACTTGTATATTCTGGATATTAATATTAACCCTTTATCAGATGTATAGTTGCAAATATTTTCTCTTATTCTGCATACTGAACTTTTGGTGTAATAGCCCAAAAATCACTGCCAAGGCCATTGTCAAGGAGATTTACCCCTACATTTTATCTGAGGAGTTTTAAGGCATCAAGTCTTACTTTTAGATCTCTAATCTACTTTGAGTTGATATGTGTGTATGGTATAAGGGTCTAATTTCATGTTTTCTGCATCTGAATGTCTAGTTTTCCCAACACTGTTTGTGGAAGAGAATTTCCTTTCCCCACAAGTATTATTGGTGCCCTTGTTGAAGAATACCTGGCTAGGCTCTTTATTCAGTCTAGATGTTTGTATTCATGCCAGCATCATTCTGTTTTAATTATTGTAGCTGTATAACATAATTTGAAATCAGGTAGTGCAATGCCACAATACTTAATACAATCTTAAGTAAGTATTTTTCTTACTCAAGATTGTTTAGGCTAATTGGGATCTTTTGTAGTTCTTTATGAATTTTAGAATATTTTGGAATTTAGATAGGGATTAGATTAAACCAGTTATATCTCTTTGTATCATATGGACATTTTAACAACATTAATTCTTCTAACCCATGGACATGTATATCTTTTCATCTATTTGTATATTCTTCAGTTTCTTTTATCATTGTCTTACTGTTTTCAGAGTACAGATCTTTTATCTCCTTGGTAAAATATATTCCTAAGTATTTTGTTCTTTAGGTGCTGCCATAAAGGGGACTGACTTATTGATTTCCTTTTTGGATAGATCATTATAGATGTGAAGAAATACAACTAATATTTTGTATTTTGATTTTGTATCCTGCAATTTTACTAAATTCATCTATTAGTTCTAAAAGTTTTTTTAAATGGAATCTAATTTCAGACATACAGGATCATGTCTTCTGCAAATAGGAAGAATTTTACTTCCACCTTTTGAATTTGGATACATTTAAATCTCTTTTTCTTCTCTAACTGCTCTTGCTAGCACTTCCAGTACTATGTTGAAAAGAATTGGTAAGAACATGCATCCTTGCCTTGTACTGGATTTTAGATAAAAAGCTTTTAGTATTTAATTATAATATTAGCTGTGGGTTTTTCATTTATGACCTTTATTATGTTGAGGACATTTTCTTCTATATTTAATAAGTTGAGAATTTTTATGTTGAACTTTGTCAAATGCCTTCTCTGCATCTTTTGTGATTATCAGATTGTCATTCTTTCTTATTCTCTTAATGTGGTATATCACATTGATTGATTTGTGGATGTCAAACCAACCTTGCATTCCAGAGATAAATATCACTTGATCATGATGTATAATCTTTTACATGTGTGGAGTTCAGTTTGCTGGTATTCCAATGAGGAATTCTATATTTATCAGTGACATTGTCTTGCCATTTTCTTTTCTTGTGGTGACTTTGTTTGCATTGATAGAATTTAAGAAAAATAGATAGTAATTTTTTGAATTATTGGCAGAATTCCACCACAAAGCCATCTGGTCCCAGACTTTCTTTTTTGGAGAATCTTGCTGTTTTTTTTTTTTTTTTTGAGATGGTGTCTCACTCTGTCACCCAGGCTTGAGTGCAGTGAGGCAATCTCGGCTCACTGCAAGCTCCATCTCCCAGGTTCGCACCATTCTCCTACCTCAGCCTCTTGAGTAGCTGGGACTGCAGGTGCCCACCACCAGGCCTGGCTAATTTTTGTGTATTTTTAGTAGAGATGGGGTTTCACCATGTTAGCCAGGGTGGTCTTGATCTCCTGACCTCATGGTCCACCTGTCTCGGCCTCCCAAAGTTGTGGGATTACAGGTGTGAGCCACCATGCCCTACCTGAAAAATCATTTTTAACATTTTAAATCATAATTTCAGTCTCTTTGTTTGTTAACAGTCTGTCCAGGCTTTATATTTTATCTTGATTTAATTGTGGTAGGTTGTACATTTCTAGGAATTTATCCATTTCCTTTAGGGTTTCCATTTTGATGACATATTGTTGTTCACAATAGTCACTTATAGCCCTTTTTATTTCTGAGATATCTGTTGTAATGTGTCTACCTTCATTTCTGACCTTACTTATTTGAGTCTTCTCTCTTGTTTCATAGTCTAGCTAAGGGTTTATACGTTTTGTTTATTTTTTCAAAAAAGCTAACTCAATTTTGTTGATTATTCAATAGTTTCTTTCTATCCTGTATTTATTTCTGCTCTTATTTTTATTATTTTCTTCCTTTCAATAACTTTGGGTTTAGTTTGTTCTTCTTGTTCCTTGAGTTGTAATTTTAGGGTGTTAATTTGAGAACTTTCTTCTTTTTTACTGTAGACATTTATCACTGCAGTCTTCCCTCTTACCACTGCTTTGCTGCATTCTATAGATTTTACTATGTTGTATTTTCATATTTGTTCATCTGAAGATTTATTTTGTTCCCATTTTGATTTTTTTGACCCATTGATTGTTCCAGAATATGTTATTTAATTTCCTCGTACTTGTGAATTTTTCTAGGTTCCTACTATTATTGATTCTTACCGTTGTGGCCTGAAGAGATTCTTGATGTGATTTAAGTTGTCCTAAGTTTGTTAGGACTTGTTTTGTGGCCTAACATAGTGTTTATCTTGGGTAATGTTCCATGTGAACTTGAGAATAATGTGTATCCTGCTACTGTTAGAAAAAATGTTTTGTATGTGTCTATTAGGTTCATTTGGTCTAACATGTAATTCAAGTTCAATGTTTCCTTATTTTTCTCTGGGTAATCTGTCCATTGTTTAAAGTGGACTAGTCCTCTATTATTATTGTATTATGGGCTATCTCTCCCTTAAAAATCATTTAATAATTGGTTTATATATTTAAGTGCTTCAATGTTGGGTCACACATATTTACAATTTTTATGGGCTCTTGATGAATAGGCTACTTTATCATTATCTAATGACCCTTTTTGTCTCTTTTTACAGTTTTTGAGTTCAAGTCTGTTTTGTTTGATGTAAATAGAACTACCACTGCACTCTTTTCATTCCATTTGTATGAAATATCTTTTTCCAGTCCTTTACTTTCAGTCTGCGTGTGTCCTTAAAACTGAAGGAAGTTTCTTGGAGTCAGCATACAGTAGGGCCCTGTTTTTTAAATTAATCCATTCAGCTATTCTATATTTCTTGATCGATGAATGTAGTTCATTTATACTTAAACTAATTTTTTTTTTTAGATGGAGTCTCACTCTGTCACCCAGGCTGGAGTGCAGTGGCATGATCTCGGCGCACTGCAAGCTCTGCCTCCCGGGTTCACACCATTCTCCATGTAATTTTGTTCATTATTTTTTTTTTCTATTTCTTTTTTCTTTTTTTATCTTGCTGTTTTCATTTGCAATGTGATGGTTTTCTGTAGTGGTATGCTTTGAATTATTTTCTCTTTATCTTTTGTGTATATTGTCAGTTTTTGCCTTGTGATTACCATGAGGCGTATGTAAAACATCTTGTAGTTATACCAGTTGATTTTAAGTAGATAACAACTTAACTTTAATTGGATACAAAAGTTCTACTATTGTATTGTCCCACATCTTGTTTTTAATGTCACAGTTTACAACTTTATATTGTGTAACTCATATAAATTATTATAGTTATAGTTACTTTCATGCACCTTTCCTTTAACCATTATAGTAGAATTATAAGTGGTTTACATACTACCATTACAGTATTAAAGTACTCTAAATTTAACTATTTATCTACCTTCACCAGTGAGTTTTATAGTTTCATATATTTTCATGTTATTTATTAACTAGTAGCATTCATCTATTTTGAAGATTTCCCTTTAGCATTTCTTGTAAAACAGGTTAGGTGGTTATAAACTCCATCAGCTTTATTTTTGTCTGGGAAAATCCTGTTTTCTCATCATTTCTAGAGGACAGTTTTACCAGATAAAGTATTCTTTGTTGTCAGTTTTTTTTTCCTTTCAGCATTTTGAATATATCATCCCACTCTCTCCTGTACTGTAAGATTTCTGCTGAGAAATCCATTGATAGTGTTATTATCATTCCCTTGTATGTGATATGCTTCCTTTCTTTTACTGCTTTCAACATTCTCTCTTTATCTTTGATATTTCACTGTTGATTCTAATGTTTATTGGTGAAATCTTTGGTTTCATTTTATTAGAGACCTTTGAGCTTTATGTACCTGAATGTTTCCCCCTTTTGGAGACATTTTTACCTACTATTTCTTTACGTAGGCATTCTGTCCCCTTCTCTCCTTCTTCTGAATATCCTGTTGTGAGAACTTCACTTTCTTGATGATTTTACACAGATATCATAGGTTTTCTTGATTTCTTTTTATTACTATTTTTTCTCCTCTGACTATAATTTCAAATAATATCTTTGGGTTTTTCATTTTTTCTTCTGCTTTAGCTATTCTGTGGTGGAAGACTTTTATTTTATTTTTTAGTTTAGTCATTGTATTATTAAATTTTGAAATTTGTTTGTTTTTTCATATTTTGTATCTTTTTGTTGAGTTTCTTGTTTTGTTTTTGTATTTTTTTATTGATGTTATTTAATTGTTTACCTGTTGCTTTTTTAGTTTGCTGAGCTTCTTTGGAAAAATTATTTTGAATTATTTGTCTCAAAATGAGAGAATCTCTGGTTATTTGGGATTGGCTACCAGAAGTTTATCATGTTCTTTTAACAGTGTCATTTTTTATCTCTAATCTTTTGTGATCCTTAAAGCCTTGTGAGAGTGTCAGTATTTGAAGAAGCAGCCCTCTCTTCCAGAATTGATAAACTGGCTTTGGTAAGGAAAAACCTTCACCTACAACTCAAGGTCCGATAGGGGGAGATAGGTCATTGTCTCATCAACTCAGGAAGATGGGGTTCACAACATAAACAACTGTGTGGTCCTTACTGGCAAGAGCTGTGGGAGATCTGTGGTAGTTAAAGGACTTTTAGGAGCCTCAGCAGTGCTTCTGGGCCTAGCAGCACAAGCACAAGGCCAGGGCATACAACAGTGGGGACCAGAGCCAGTGGTGTGCACATGCTCAGATATGGGCCAGCTGCTGGCATGTGCATGGTGGCAAGAGTCAGCTACAGGTTTATGCATGATGGCCTGGGCCAGGGCCAGGGGCAGTGGTCAAGATGAACTGCAGGAATACTTGTGGTGGGGCATGGGGGGGGGCTTATACTATGTACCTGCATGGTTACAGGGAATAGCTGAGGCCTGGCAGTAGGAGTCTCATCATCTGTGCATGCTAGGGCAGCTTAGGACCTGAGCTGGGGGCGTGCATACTCATTTAACTAAAGTGAATTGTGAGTGCAAGCACAGTGGAGGGAACCAGGAAGAATAGTCCAGGCCCTTGGGGGGTAAAAGTTGCAAGGAGTCCTCTGTGCCTGTGCTGGCTATTGGTTTCCTCAGCAGTGAAAGCTGCTGGAGTTCTCAGTGGAGCAAGATGCTGAGGTCTGTGACAGCAGACACTATCAGGGTCCACAGTTGTGAAAGCTATGGGGAGTAAACAGTGGCCATGAGGTTGCTGAGCTCCTCAGTGCAAAAGTCTGCTGTAGTCCTGTGCAGAGCAGACCACTGGGGACTGCAGTGATTCCCGCCGCATAGCTGATACTGATAGCCTCTGTTTCTTCCTAGCTGTCTCCCAATGTCTGAGCTATGTTAGTTTCCCCAGTGATCTCAATGGAAACGAAGGTAATTATTTGGGCAGTGCCCCAAACAGTTGAGTAAGCTGGTTGTTCTCCTTACTGTCCTTTTCCTTATGAGACAGACTAGCAAGTCAGGGAGATCCCTCACCATGTTGAGCAGTGCTGGCCTGGAAAATGGGGTGATGCAGGCAAAATGAAACTGTTCTTCATTTTTTTCATGATTATTCTTGTGAGGTCTTTTTGTTTTTTCCTAAGTGAACTCTTGAGCTCTTCCAGGGTTGCTTTCCCTCATCGATAGCTGCTAAATTGTTGCTCTTTGTAGAGGGAAGGAAAGCTGGGATAGCCTACTCAACCTCTGATGTTACTCTCGCACAGCTAAGTTACTAATGCTTTGCTATTTTTATCATGCTAGAAGGAGAGACATCTTAA
This sequence comes from Piliocolobus tephrosceles, assembly GCF_002776525.5. Classification (NCBI taxonomy): domain Eukaryota; kingdom Metazoa; phylum Chordata; class Mammalia; order Primates; family Cercopithecidae; genus Piliocolobus; species Piliocolobus tephrosceles. The sequence continues at coordinate 100,364,634 of NC_045448.1, forward strand.
TGGCTCAACATTTTATCAATGCTTCTCAGTCAATTTAACCTCTAGATATTGTATGTAATTATTATAATGAGAGGAACTTACAATTGTCTAGTTCTATGTAATTTTCATCGTCCTTTACTTGCATAAAAAATTCAAAGGATAGGATTTATGTTGTAAAATGAGGATAGGATTTATGTTGTAAAATGAGTAAACATACGCATCCTTAATGTTATTAACTATTTAATAATTTCTTCACCACCTTGAATTGCAATGTTACCTATCGCTATGTTAACCCTTAGTAACATAGCAGAATTATTTTTGTTTGCCAGTGAATTCACACAGCATGGTGAATACCGAATTACTTGAAAATAACAAATTGTGTTATTGGCCAATCTTCCTAGAAATCTGCTTTAAGGTGATACCAAACCATTCCTCCTAGTTGCTTTTATTTTTAGAATATTGTGGTTTGTGATAATATTTTTAATAGAGTCCCTATCTTTGATGTTCTGGAACCCTGGTGAGAGGAATGTGGACACATTGTTAAAAAGATATTAATAAGCAATCTTTGCCTTATAAATAACTAATTCAGAGATGTGATCATTCTACCATAGTTTGTTTTTCCTTCATTTATTTTATTTTTATGTAATTATTTTATTTTTAATTTTCATTGGTGCATAGTATGTGTATATATTTACGGGGTATATGAGATATTTTGATACAAGCATGCAGTGTGAAATAAACACATCATGTAGAATGGGGTATCTGTCCTCTCAAGCATTTGTCCTTTGAGTTACAAATAATGCAATTATACTCATCAAGATATTTTAAACTGTAATATTAAGTTATTATTAACTGTAGTCGGCCAAGTGTCCTATCAAATAGTAGGTCTTATTCATTCTTTCTAAATATTTTTTGTAATCATTTATCATCCCTACCTTCCCCTAGCCCCCAGCTACTCTTCCCAGCCTCTGGTAACCATTCCTCTACTCTCTATGTCAAACAGTTCTATTGTTTTAATTATCAGATCCCACAAATAAGTGAGAACATGCGTTCTTTCTGTGTCTTGCTTATTTCACTTAACATGATGACCTCCAGTTTCAAGCATGTTGTTGTAAATGACTGGATCTCATTTTTTTTTTACGGATGAATATTCCGTTATGTGTATGTACCACATTTTCTTGATCCATTCATCTGTTGACAGACATTTAGGTTGCTACCAAATCTTAGCTATTGTAAACAGTGCTGCAACAAAGACAGGAGGGCATGTATCTCTTCAATATACTGATTTCTTTTCTTTTGGGTGTATACTCAGCAGTGGGATTGCTGGATCATACAGAAACTCAATTTTTAGTTTTTTGAGGAATCACCAAACTGATCTCTATAGTAGTTGTACTAATTTACATTCGTACCAACAGTGTGCAGGGTTCTCCTTTGTCCAAATCCTTGTCAGTATGTGTTATTTTCCTGTCTTTGGGATATTATACATTTTAACCGGGGCAAGATGATATCTCATGGTAGTTGTGATTTGCATTTCTCTAATGATCAATGATGTTGAGCACATTTTCATATGCCTGTTTGCCACTTGTATGTCTTCTTTTGAGAAATGTCTATTCAAATCTTTTGCCCACCTTTTGATTGGATTATTAGATATTTTTTTTCCAATAGAGTTGTTTGCACTCCTTATATATTCTGGTTATTAATCTCTTGTCAGATGGGTAGTTTACAAATATTTTCTCCCATTTTGTGGGTTATGTCTTCACCTTTCAATTGTTTCCTTTGCTGTGCAGAAGCTTTTTAACTTGATGTGATCCCATTTGTCCATTTTTGCTTTGGTTGCCTGTGCTTGTGGGGTACTGCTTAAGAAATTTTTGTCCAGACAAAATATCTGGGAGAATTTCCCCAATATTTTCTCATAGTAGTTTCATAGTATGAAATATTAGATTTCAGTCTTTAGTTTATTTTTATTTGATTTTTGTATATGGTGAGAGATAGGTGTCTAGTTTCATTCCTCTGCATCTGGATATTCAGTTTTTCCAGCACCATTTATTGAAGAGACTATCTTTTCTCTGGTGTATGTTCTTGGCACCTGTGTTGAAAATGAGTTCACTGTAGGTGTGTGGATTTGTTTCTAGGTTCTCTATCATGTTCCATTGGTTTATGTGTCTCTGTTTATGGTAGTACCATGCTGCTTTGGTTACTATAATTCTGCAGTATAATTTAAAGTCATGTAACATGATTCCTCCAGTTTTTTTCCTTTTTCTTTTTTTTTTTTTCTATTTCTGTGAAGAATAACACTGATATGTTGATACGGATTGCATTGAATCTGTAGATTGCTTTGGGTAACATGGACATTTTAACAGTATTGATTCTTCCAATCAATAGACATGGAATATTTCTCCATTTTTTTTTGGTGTCCTCTTCAATTTCTTTCATGAATGTTTTATGGTTTTCATTATAGAAATCTTTCACTTCTTTGGCTAATTTCTAAGTATTTAATTTTATATGTGGCTATTGTAAGTGGGATTACTTTTTTTTCACATTGTTTACTGTTAGTATTCAAAAATGCTACTCATTTTTGTATGTTGCTTTTGTATCCTGCAACTTTACTGAATTTGTTTACCAGTTCTAATAGTTTCCTTGTAGAGTCTTTAGTTTTTTCCAAATATAATATTATGTCATTTGCAAACAAGGATACTTTTATTTCTTCCTTTCCAATTTGGATGCTCTTTATATCTTTCTCTTCTCTGATTGCTCTAGCTAGAACTTCCAATACTGTGCAGAATAACAGTAGTGGCAGTCGGCATGCTTGTCGTGTTCCAGATCTCAGAGAAAGTCTTTCAGTTTTCCTCTATTCCGTATGTTACTAGCTATGGGTCTGTCATATGTGACTTTTATTATGCTGAGTTATGTTCCTTCTAGCTGCAGTTTTTGAGGGTTTTTATCATGAAGGGATGTGGAATTTTATTAAATGCTTTTTCAGCATCAATTGAAATGATCTTATGGTTTTTATCCTTCATTCTGTTGATATGATGTATTGCATTGCATTGGGTTGATTTGCATATGTGAACCATCCTTGCATCCCAGGGATAAATCCCACTTTGTCATAGTGAATAAGTTTTCTAATGTATTGTTGAATTCACTTTGCCACTATTTTGTTGAGGGTTTTTGCATCAATATTCATCAGAGATATTGGCCTGTAGATCTTTTGTACTTATAGCTATAAACTTCCCTCTTTGTACTGCTTTTGCTATATTCCATGGGTTTCTGTATGTTGTGTTTCTGTTATTCATTTCAAGAAATTTTTCAGTTTTCTTGTTAATTTCAACTTTCTTCTTAATTTCAACTTTCTTTCTTTTTTCATGTATCTTTGTCTGGTTTTGGTATCAGGGCAATACCTACTTCATATAATGGGTTTGGAAGTATTCCCTCCTTTTATATTTTTCAGAATGGTTTCAGTAAGATTGGTATTATCTCTTCCTTAAATGTTTGGTAGAATTCAGCAGTGAAGCCATCAGGTCTCAGGTTTTCTTTTCGTGGGAGACTTTTTATCAATTCCATTGCTTGTTATTGGTCTGTTCAAGTTCTGGATTTCTTCTTGGTTCTATTTTGGCAGGTTGTATGTATCTAGGAAATTGTCCATTTCTTTTAGATTTTCCAATTTATTGGCATATAGTTTCCTGTAATAGCCACTAATGATCCTTTGAATTTCTGTAGTATCAGCTGTAATGTCTCCTTTCCATTTCTGATTTTATTTATTTGGATCTTCTCTCTTTTGCTCATAGTCTGACTAAAGGTTTGTCAGGTTTGTTTAACTTTTCAGAAAACCAACTTTTTGTTTCATTGATCTTGTGTATTGTTTTTTTAATTTCAATTTCATTTATTTCTGCTCTGATATTTATTATTTCTCGCCTTCTCCTAATTTTGGGTTTGGTTTGCTCTTACTTTTCTAGTTTTTAAAGATGCATCATCAGATTGTTCATTTGAAGTTTTTCCTCTCTTGGATGTAGGCACTTATAGCTATTAAATTGTCTCTTAGTACTGCTTTTGCTGTATTCCATGGGTTTTGGTATGTTGTGTTTCCATTATCATTTTTTTCCAGAAATTTTTCAATTTCTTTCTTAATTTCTTCATTGAGCTACTGACTGTTCAGGAGCATATTATTTAATTTCCATGTATTTGTGTAATTTCCAAAATTCCTGCTGTTATTAATTTCTAGTTTCATTCCATCATGGTCAGGGGGGATGCTTGACATTATTTCAATTTTTTGAATGTTTTAAGACTTATTTTGTGACCTCACATACGGTCTATCCTTGAGAATGATTCATGTGTTGAGGAAAATAATATGTATTCTGCAGCTCTTGGATAAAATGTTCTGTAAATATTTATTGGATCCATTTGGTATATAGTGCAGATTAAGTGTGATGTTTCTTTGTTTATTTTCTTTCTTGATGATCTGTCCAATGCTGAAAGTGGAGTGTTGAAGTCTTCAACTACTATTGTATTGGGGCCTGTCTCTCTCTTTAACTCTAATAATATTTGCTTTATATATCTGGGTGCTGCAGTGTTGTTTGTATATATATGTAAAACTGTTGCTGAATTGACCCCTTTATCATTATACAGTAACCTTCTTTGTCTCTTCTTATAGTTTTTGTGTTGAAATCTGTTTTGTATGATATAAGTATAGTGACTCCTGTTCTTTTTTGTTTCCCATTGATACGGAATATCTTTTTCCATTTCTTTATTTTCAATCTAGGTGTGCCTTTATAGGTGAAGTGTGTTTCTTGTAGGCAACAGATCTATGGGTGTTGACTTTTCATCTATTTGGCTGCTCTATGTCTTTTCATATGAGAATTTAGTCCATCTACATTTAATGTTATTATTGATAAGTAAGGACTTACTTTTGCCATTTTGTTATTTATTTTCTGGTGTTTTATGGTCTTCCCTTCCTTCTTTCTTTCCTTCCTGTCTTCCTTTAGTAAAGGTGAATTCCTCTGGTTATATAATTTTGATTCTTATATTTTATTTTCTGTATATGCATTGTTTGTTTTTTGGTTCAAGGCTTGCCAGTACTATCTTATAACCAATTATTTTAATCTGATAACAATTTAACACTATTTGTGTAAACAAACCAACAAGGAAAAAATGAACTAATAAAAGCCCTATGCCTTATCTTTGTCCCTCAACTTTTTAACTTTTTGTTGTTTTGTTTATATTATCATGCTGATTATATCCTGAAAAGTTCTTGTAGTTATTGTTTTTATTGGTTCATCATTTAGTCTTTCTACTTAGGAAAAGAGTAGTATACACACCATAGTTTCAGTATTATGATATTCTATTTTTTTGTGTATTTACTATTATCAGTAAATTTTATATCTTCAGGTGATTATTTGTTGCTCATTAATATCCTTTTCTTTCTGATTGAAGTACTCCCTTAAGCATTTCTTGCAGGACATGCCTGGTATTGATGAAATCCCCCAGCTTTTGTTTGTCTGGGAAAGTATTTCTCCCTCATGTTTGAAGGATAGTTTCACAGGATATACTATCCTAGTGTAAAAGTTTATCCCTTCAATACTTAAAATATTTCATGGTTCTCTCTCCTGGCCTGTAAGGTTTCCACTGAGAAGCCAGCTTCCAAATGTGTTGGACCTCCATTGTATGTTATTTGTTTCTTTTGCTGCTTTTAGGACCCTTTCTGTATCCTTGACTTTTTGGGAATTTGGTTATTAAATGCCTTGAGTTACATAGTCTTCTTTGAGTTAAATCTGCTTGGTGTTCTATGACCTTCTTGTACTTGGATATTGATATCTTTCTATAGGGTTGGGAAGTTCTCTGTTATTATCTCTTTAATAAAACTTTCTAACCCTGTCTCTTTCTCTACCTCCTCTTTAAGGTCAATAACTCTTCGACTGGCCCTTTTGAGGCATTTTTTTTTTTTTAGATCCTGTATCCATACGTCACTGTTTTTTATTCTTTTTTCTTTTGTTTCCTCTGACTGTGTATTTTCAAATAGCCTATCTTCAAGTTCACTAATTCTTTATTCTGCTTAATCAATTCTGCTATCAAAGCGTTCTCATGGATTCTTCAGTATGCCAATTGCATTTTTCAGCTCCAGTATTTCTGCTCGATATTTTTAAAATTATTTCAATCTCTTTGTTAAATTATCTTATATAATTTTAATTTCTTCTCTGTGTTATCTTATATTTCTTTGAGTTCTCTCAAAACGGCTATTTTGAATTATCTGTCTGAAAGGTTATATATGTCTGATTCTCCAGGATTGGTCCCTGGTACCACACACCATAAGAGGCAGTTTATCCCATTCTTCCCTCACCTTTCCAAAGGTGGAGGAGCCTCACCTGGTAGCCACTGCCACCCCAGGTCATGTAGAGTACTGCCAGACTACTGCTGATGTTCCCTTAAAGCTCAAGGTCTCTTAAATCAGCTTGTTGTGAATGCTGTCTGGCCTGGGACTCATCCTTCAGGGAAGTGGATTCTCCTCTGGCCCAGAGCTAGTCCAGAAATGCTGTTCAAGAGTCAAGTCCCAGAATCAGGGACCCAAAGAGCTTGCTTGGTGCTCTATCCCCCTGTGGCTATGCTGCTACCTGAAGCCAGCAAGTCTCAAAGGCTCACCCAAGGCCCTCTATGTAGTACCTGCCTATCAAGGCTGATTATTTAGGGTTTAGGGATTCTTTGGTTAGCAGATGAGAAATACTGCTCGGACTAAGCCCTTTCCTTCAAGGCACTGGGTTCCCTTCTGGCCCAGAGTGTGTCTAGAAATGTTGTCTGGGAGCTTGGCTCTGGAACAAGGGCCTCATGACTCTAGCTGGTGCTCTATCTTGCTGTGGCTGAGCTGGTATCCAAGATGCAAGACAAAGTCCTCCCTACTTCTCCCTCTCCTCTCCTCACATAGAAGGAAGGTGTGTCTTTGGAGCTGTAAGCTGTGCAGCCCGAGCATCAGGAGGTGTGATGCCAGCACCCCTTTAGCTACCCCAGCTGGTATCTCTGTATATTGCATGCCCTCCAAGTACACTGTCTCTGGGCCTAGTTCAAAACTAGAACTCATCAAAGAGTTGCAGTCTTTATGGCCTAGACTGCCTTTTAAGTTTACCCGGAGACACAGAGTGCTGTAGTCCATGGTGGCAAGGTTTGAGGGAATCAAGCTTGGACCACTGGGATTGGTGATTCCCCTCTGGTTAGGGCCAGTTTAAATGCTCTCTTCATTGGCGGTGTCAGCTGAGTTTGTTATGGTTTTCCTTTGTGCTCTAACAGGACAACACTGAGTTTAATACCTCACAATAGCTGTGTTCTCCCTCCCCAGCACCCAGAGATGCTCTTTGCACCACACTGCCACTACCAGGGGGTAGAGGGTGGTGGCGTCAACCATTCAGAACTATTTTTTTCTATCTCTTCTCTGCCTCTTTCAATGATATGGAGTTAAAACCAGGTATTGTGAGTCCTCACCTGATTTTTGGTTCTTATGAAGATGTATTTTTCTGTGTAGGTAGTAGTTAACTTGTTACCCTTGTGAGGGAAACTATTGGTGGAGCCTTCTATCCTGCTGTCTTGCTCTGCCTCCTTGTTACTTACTTTTTTAGATCACTATGTTTAGAGAAAAATTAAGAAGAAAGTACAGAGTTTCCATATAGTTCCCAGCCATAACTTTTAATTTTCCTTATTATTAACATCTTGGATTGGTGTGGAACATTTGTTAAGCCAATATTGACATATTATTATTGACCAAAGTCCATTGATTACATTAAGGCTCACTTTTTGTGTTGTACAGTTCTTTGTGCTTTAACAAATGTACAATGACATATGTCTATTTCAGTATTATAAGGATAGTTTTACTGCCCTAAAAAATCCCCTGTGTTCTACCTATTGATTCCTCCTGCCTTCCCTCTGAACCCTTGGCAACTGCTGATCCTTTCACTGACTCCATTGCTTTGCCTCTTCAAAAATGTCATATAGTTGGAATATTACAGTATATAACTGTTTCAGTTTGGCTTCTTTCACTTAGTAATATGCATGTAAGTTTCTTTCATGTCTTTTCATGACTTGATTTCATGGCTCTCCCTTCCTTCCTTCCTTCCTTCTTTCCTTCCTTCCTTCCTTCCTTCCTTCCTTCCTTCCTTCCTTTTTTGACGGAGTCTTGCTCTGTTACCCAGGCTAGAGTGCAGTGGTGCGATCTCGGCTCACTGCAACCTCCGCCTCCCAGCTTCAAGTGATTCTCCTGCCTCAGCCTCCCGAGTAACTGGGATAACAGGTACCTGCCACTGCACCCGGCTAATTTTTTTTATTTTTAGTGGAGACAGGGTTTCACCATCTTGGCCAGGCTGGTCTCGAACTCCTGACCTCATGATCCACCTGCCTCAGCCTCTGAAAGTGCTGGGATTACAAGTGTGAGCCACCATGCCTGGCCACATGTCTCATTCCTTTTTCAACCAAATAATATTCCATTGTATGGATGTACCATAATTTATGTATCCATTCACCTCCTGAAGGACATCTTGATTATCTTCAAGTTACAGCAACTAAGAATGAGACTTCTATAAACATCTGTGTGAAGGTTTTTGTACAGACCTAAGTTTTCACCTGATTTGGGCAAATACCATGACATTGTGACAGCTAAATCATATGGTAAGGGTATGTTTAGTTTTGGAAGAAACTGCCAAACAATTTCCTATGTGGTTGTACTATTTTGTATTTTCACAAGCAGTAAATGACAGTTCCTACTGCTCCACCTCCTTGTCAGCATTTTGGTGTTGTCAGTGTTTTAGATTTTAATTATTCTATTAGGTATTTAGCAGTGTCTATCTCATTGTTGTTTGAATTTACAATTCCCTAATGACATATGATATTGAGCATCTTTGCAAATGTATTTGCAACAGAGTTTTAATGATTATCAAGACTATTACTAATAATTTTTGAGGGGAACCATTAGTAGACCTGAATGGTTCTGAATAATCACTGTGACTTTTTGCGTAAAGCTTCTTAGTCACTTTCTATATAAAAAAAGTGCATTTAGCAACTATGTCAAGTTAATCTGACATGCACAGTACAGTTTTTAAAAATATAAGACTCTGTTTTATGTCACCAGACTGAGCCTTCAGCACATGCTTTTGTATGAAAAAATCCAAGAGCTGCAAATAACTGACCATGATAATATGATGACTGCTTCTCAAAATACGAAAGGGATTTTAATATAAATGACACCCTTTATAAGTTGGTAATTCACTTGAATAGCTTGTGAGTGACCTTTCTACCCGTTTCCCTACTAATGTCTTATTCCTGTAAGTGTATCAGGACTGCAAATGTGTTACTTTGACCTCAGTGAAGAAAAAGACACATGCTCAGAGAACTGAAAACCAGCATCCCTAATCTACAGCCTCAGTTTCCCAAATAGCTACACTGATGTCAAAATATTACTAATAAGACTGTCTCTGAAAAAATTCCATTTTTGCATTAAAGTGTAATTTGGACATCTTGCCTCCCTGAGGGAAGGTATGACACATTTGAATATGTTTCTTTGTGAAAATGCATACTTTTTTTTTTTTCCTGGAGATCTTAAGAATGAGGTTAAACTATTCTGGCAGAGTTTAAATGCTTTCTGACTTGGATTAAATGGCGACCAAGGTCACTTTCTGCCTTGTGATTCTTTTAAAGTAGCTTTTATATTTGAATGTCAATCTCATGCACTGTATTTAATAGCAGAGTTAATAACTTCTTGATTACCTTAAGGATTATTCACAAACATTGGGATAAATAAAAGTAAAAAGGGATTGGAGATCATCTTTCAATCCCATGAAACACCTGACATGGTTTATCCTTCTAGCATAGCAAAAGGCTCTTAAAATATTTCTGGCAGACTATTGTTCTTAAAAACAACTTTACCATCCCTTGTCAAAATAAATCAAAGCATGTTAATCTCCACATGCAGTTAAAAAGAGTGCAAAATTATGAGAGACCATATTATATACCAGATTATTCCAAGTATTTCGTCTTTCTTGAGCAAGAGGAGAAAAATGAATCAAATATCAAAAGAGGGAACTATTCCCTTTTATTACAATCGTTTTCTCTTCTACAGAGATAATTAAATATAGCTTAAGAGACAAGAGTGTGAGTCAGAGAAAGAGATAGTGATTTCAAAGGCCAGAAGTTAATGTTTGCTTGCAAGATTCATCTATTAAGGCACACCATCAGTACAGTGCTAACATGTATGTTATATTATTATGGCTGATGAAATTGCCTAAAAGAGATATGAAATGTGAAAATACACTGTGTTAGAACTTAGACTATCACCTGATGTATCTTAGTCAATAAAATTTTATTGGAACAGTTGTGTTGTTATTTTAACTAGGTTCTCCTTCCCACACCCTCTCTTTTTGTTTTTTCAAAAAAAGATAATATGGCCGGGCATGGTAGTTCACACCTGTAATCCCAGCACTTTGAGAGGCTGAAGCAGGTGGATCACGAGATCAAGAGATCGAGACCATCCTGCCCAACATGGTGAAACCTCATCTCTACTAAAAATGCAAAAATTAGCTGGGCGTGGTGGTGCACATCTGTAGCCCCAGCTACACAGGAGGCTGAGGCAGGATAATGGCTTGAACCCTGTAGGCGGAGTTTGCAGTGAGTTGAGATTGTGCCACTGCACTCCAGCCTGGTGACAAGAGAGAGGCTCCATCTCAAAAAAAAGAAAGAAAGAAAGAAAAAAAAGATAATCCTTTTTATTGTTCTTTGGTAAGGCTGTGATGGTAGAGGATGGGCTCAGATTAGGTTACAAATAGCAATAATAACACAACTTTGATGCAGTAAAAACTGTCAATCAAATTGTTTAAAATATATCTGGTAATTAAAACAAATTAACAAAAGTGACTGTAGAAGAATCATACATGTAAACTATGTACAGATACATTTTCAAATTTCTCACAAACAAATAAGGTGGATTTTGCACTCAAGATCTTGAGGAAACACACATGTCCAAACATACACACACACACGCACACATGAAAAAAATAAGCAAGGAAATTCTTTCCACTAGTAGGCTTCATGAATACAACTGCTCTCCTGTTCCAGTAGCTATTGCTCGCCAAATAAAACATCAGTGTTCCACTAGGAAATGGCTAGCTAAACAGAAAGTGCAATGAATCTGCCGCTGATGAATATACGGACCTCTCCATGAAATCCCCTGTGTCAAAAATTGTTATAGAGGCTTTTTTGTTGTTTAGGACATTCCCAGGACTGGTTGCTTAGTGTTATGTAAATGACAAATGACTAGAAAAAATATTGGCATAGGTAAATAAGGAAATCGGTTTCCTAGTGAAAGGATCCAAACAGGTTCAACAGTCATCTGAATGCAGCTTCTTAATATCTAAGAGAACTTGCTTGTATTCTTTGGTGAATTTGGATATTATTTTTTAAGCAGCATGAATTTGAATAGATGGATCCCTTAACGGGGAGCAGAGAACTCCAGCAACTTGAGTTAGGATCCTTTTGCTTACAATTCAGGGGACCTGCTAATTTAATTTTCACCTACAAATAAATTGTTGAGAATTTTGTGACCAGGTAGAATTTTGTGACATAATAGATCGCTTCTTGTATAGTTATCTCCTTCTATTGACAACTGTTTTTAGAATTGATTTCATAAAGTACTAATGGTGGTGCAAAGATTCATTAATATCTTTTTTTTGCAAAATTTGTGGTCTGTGCTCCTTTTCTTAAGGATTTCAAATGTATTTTTAATGCACTATATCCAGTAATTTTATTTATAATTGTCAAATATTCCAAGTATATGTAAACACATAAAATAACATTATATGTAACCACTACCTGTATGAAATATATGTTAACATAAATATTCTATTTCTTAAATAGTTGGGATATGTTTTTTAAAAAGTTTCAACAAAGTTTCCATTGTTTTTATACCCTAGTCCCAAGTCCAGGAAAGAAGTGAAATTAAAAACATAGACACCTTCCAAAGAGAATGACATTTAACCACACAAGAATGAATTACCACAAACCTTAAAATAGTGCAAACTCGAAGTCGAGGATGGAAAACTTTATATTAGAAATTTCTTTTAGCTGAAAGAATCTAATATGTAGGTGAATAACAGAACTGTTTAACTTGCAGATATGTGTGCAATTCAAAATATAGGAACTGAAATAAGTTTCCCCACATCGTATTTTCTAATTAGGACCCAGGAAATTAACTTTCTAGTTCAAATTTTGTATTTGCTGTTCTGATGAAGTGAATTCAAATACAAAGTTGTCTAAATAAGTGGGTCTCTACGTTCCAGAGGCTGTCAGTAGGAAGAGGCTATTAATGTGGTAAGGATTTGGTAACTGAGCCTGAGAAATTCCTCATTATCTTTCTTGGTCTTTCCCTGAGGAGTATTTTTATTGCCACACATTTCTAGGCAACTTCCAAACCACACAAGAAGATTCACCTCATTCGGTTACTATTGCTTTGAGATGATTCAAACATACATTATGAAGCTTATTTGCCCTTTCTTACATTTGACTATGTAATGTAAAAACGTTTTACCAATATCAAGTCCATCCTTAAAAACTAAAAGGCATGACACCGTTGTTGAGAATAGTGGAAAGAAAATGGTCACTGAGAAAAAGGTTTCCGAAGGTTATGAACAATAGTAGCATATTTAGAATACACACACACATGCACATACACACTCACACAAACGTTAGCTTCCTTCGGTAACTAACATAGGAGGACAGCAATCATTTATTTATTATTTCATTTATTCAATGGACATGTAGGGAAAGGAAGACAAAGTTGTTTTCCCTGTAGAATTCTACCATCATTTGGCTGGACAAATTAAGTGCATGAGTTCATTAAGAAAAGTATTCGACTCTATAGTCACTGTGGGATTGCACTACTCCCTGTCACAGCCTCCACTCCATGTAGGAAGCGGCCTCATTGTCCTTCACAAGCTATTCTCATTCCAGACCCTCTGCCTTTGAGTGTGTTTTGCCTTGAAGACAAGAAGTCTTCAACGTGCTTTCTAATTATCCAAATCCTTCATAATCCCCGTCCTAAAATTAGGTCACACTTTCTCCACAAAACCTTCCCCAGTTTCTCTGACTGCTGTTTACTTTTTTGTTATCTAAATTCCTTGAGGACAGATAGCTCGCCTCTTCCTGCTTGGCACTAGTGGACTGAGTGTCTGGAATCCTTCTGCGTGTGTACAGTGTGACTTAACCTTGTCGCCTAAGGGGGCTATGAAGGCCAAAGGCAGAAACCCTGCCCATCTTTTTATGTGTTCAACTCCCCATCCCCTCCCCCAGCCCCTATTTCCCTTGACTCATCCTGCAGATCCTGTAATTGTGGCGTAGAAATATCTGTGGACTGAAGGGCCTTGAAAACTAGGAAACAGGAGACTAGAGATCTGGAGGGAAAATCTGCCACAACTAAACAACAAAAACACCATTTAATCAACTCAGAACTTAGAATGCAGTATAAATCTCTATTTAAAAAATTCTAGCCTAATAAAGTCATTCCTGTTTTGTCTTTTAAAAAATATTGTTTATATTTTCAGCTCATACACTGGTTAATACACCGCCACTAAGTAATTAATTTGGTGATGAACAATACGTGATTTACATAAGTGTCATTGTGAAGAAGCAGGGAGGAATTAATTTAGCAGATCTTCATTGAAAACCTACTGCATGTCAAGCACTATGCTAGGTTCTGGAATAGATAAAGTGAGGAGATGATAAAATAACCCTCGTGGAACTGTTCAGGGACTTGAAGAATTTTTCTAACTCATTAACTTACTATAAGGTTGTGATGATATCTAGAACCAATATACTTTCTATTCTGCATTCTATTTATATTCCATATTCTCTTTCTATTCTCCATTCTGTTCTCTGTATTTCTATATTCTATTCTGTTTCTCACACAAACACACACACACACATATACACACACACACTTTCACTATGTATTCATTTGAATTGCTGTTGTCACTTCTTTTTATTATTGTCAAATTCTGTGTAATTTTTCACACTTAAGCCAAGTTGTACCTTCATCACGGAGCCCGGCCCAGCATCACAGATCCCATCGAGTTGGTCCCTTTTCTCACCTTTTGCACTTACAATCTATGCCTCTCCTTATCCCTTAATTCTTGAATATCAGCCTCTTTGGCTATTCGTTATTCTTTTTTTGTTTTCAAAATGATATTATGTTTACTAAAAATTATAAAGATTTAAAAATATGAAAGGATCCATATATTCAATAATTAAACTTTTCAAAAAATGGTGACATAAATTTTACAGATATATATAGCCGTTAAAATGGTGATTAAAATAATGTTTGAACCATAGAGAAATCTTAAGATAAAAAATGTTCACTTTTATGCTTTATGTGTATGTTATATGATCTCAAATTTTCCTGTAAATCAATCCTAAAGAGATAATGAGATAGGTTCTATCATTACTTATAAAAATTTTTAAATTAAATAATTTATAATAATAAAATTGTAGTGATTCCATTATAATCATCAGAAGGAAGAAAATTACAATCTTGAATTTCAGAAAGAAGGAAAAGTTACAGAATTGAATGTATGCAAGTTATATTCAGAAAGCATTGACAAGCATGTTATGAAAATATATTTATTGCTTTGAAAAATAGCCACTATATAAAATGAATTATAAACATTAAACTGATTTTATATGTCTAATATGTAATATTTTTAAAATAAATATTTACATAAATGTAACTCTACATTTGTATTACATACCTTTAATAAATAAGGGCTTTAGAATACATATAATAATTTTATAGTAAGTAAAATATTAATCTTATTTTTGAAATGCATATCTGATCTTCATATGCTATATGTACACCCTCATTTCTATATAAAAATGTCTGGAATGATGCATCCAAATATAAATGAAGTTCATTTTTGACAGATTTATTAAAGTTTATTTTTTCCCTTTTTCTTTTTTTTAATTTTATTTTTGGTTGACACATAATAAGTGTACATATTTATGGGGTAGACAGTGATATTTTGATACCCATATATGCAATATGTAATGGTCACATTATAATTAGCATATCCATCAGCTCAAACATTTATCATTCCTTCATTTTGGACACATTCAAAAGCCTCTCCTCTGGGTATTTGAAAATATATAGTAAATTAATGTTAACTATAGTCACTGTATTGTGCTATAGAACACTAGAAGTTATTTCTCCTATATAGCTGTTAAAATTTTGTATTAGCTAACCCACCTCTTCCTATCCTTCGCCTGTCCTTCCCAGCCTCCAATAACCACAATTCTACTCTCTATTTCTATGAGCTCAAATTTTTTAGCTCCAACATATGAGTGAGAACATGTGGTATTTATCTTTCTGTGCCTGACGTTTTACCTAACACAATGTCTTACAGGCTCATCCATGTTGCTGTGAATGATGAGATTTCATTATTTTCTGTGGCTGAATAGTATTCCATTGTGTGTGTAGATCACATTTTCTTTATCCATTCATCTATTGTTGGACACATAAATCAATTCCACATCTTGGCTATTGGGAATATTGCTGCAATAAACATGGGGGTGTAGATATCTCTTCAATATACTGATTTCCTTTCCTTTGAATAAATACCTAGCAATGGGTTTGCTGGATAATATGGTAGTTGTACTTTTAGTTTGCTTGAGAAACCTCCATGATTGTTTTGTTGTTTTGTTTTGTTTTGTTTTGTTATGTTTGAGATGGAGTCTTACTCTGTCACCCAGGCTGGAGTGCAATGGCTTTATCTTGGCTCACTGCAACCTCCGCTTCCCGGGTTCAAGTGATTCTCCTGCCTCAGCCTCCCAAGTAGCTGGGATTATAGGCACCTGCCACCACGCCCAGCTAATTTTTGTATTTTTAGTAGAGATGGTGTTTCACCATGTTGGTCAGGCTGGTCTCAAACTCCTGACCTCTGGTGATCCATCCGCTTTGGCCTTCCAAAGTGCTGGGATTACAGGTGTGAGCCACAGTGCCCGGCCCATGTTGTTTTCCATAATTGCTGTACAAAAATATATTTTCACCAACAATGTATAAGAGTTTCCCTTTCCTCCACATCCTCACCAGAATTTGTTATTTCTTTTGTGTCTTTTAGTAACAGACAATCTAAGTTGGGTGAGATGATAACTCACTGTGGTTTTGATTTACATTTCATTGACAATTGGTGATGTTGAGGATTTTTTCATATGCCCATTGACCATTTGAATGAATTCTTGACAGTAATGTCTATTCAAACCGTTTGTCAATTTTTTTAACTGGACCATTATTACTATTATTATTAATCATTTTTGCTGTTGAGTTGTTTGAGTTCCTCGTGCATTCTGAATATTAATCCCTTGTTAGATGAATAGTTTGCAAATATTTTCTCCCATTCTGTCAGTTGTCTATATACTCTTGATGGCTTCTTTTTGCTGTGCAGGAGGTTTTTGGTTTGATATTATTCCACTTGCCTATTTTTGTTTTTCTCACCTGTGGTTTTGGATTCCACTTGCCTATTTTTGTTTTTCTCACCTGTGGTTTTGGAGTCTTAATCCATAAAATCTTTATCTAGACCAATGTACTCAAGCATTTCTCCTATTTTTTAAAATTAGTTTTATAGTTTAGGGTCTCACATTTAAGTCTTTAATTTATTTGAGTTGAGTTTTTTATATGGTGAGAGATAAGACACTAGTTTTATTCTTCTGCATATGGATATCCAGTTTACTCAGCACCATTTATTGAAGAGGCTGTTCTTTCCTTAATGCATGTTCTTGGTGCCTTGTCAAAAATCAGTTGACTGTAAATAAATATATTCATTTCTGGGTTCTTTATTCTGTTTCATTGGCTTATGTGTCTGTTTTTATATCAGTACCGTGCTGTTTTGGTTACAATAGCATTGTAGTATAGTTTAAAATCAGGTAGTGTGATGTCTCCCACTTTGTTCTTTTTGCTCAGGATTTCCTAGGCTCTTTGGAGTCTTTTAAGGTTCTGTACAAATTTTATTTGTTTCTGTGAAGAACGTCATAGATCACTTTGGGTAGTATTAATATTTAAACAATTTGAATTCTTCCAACCATACATTTGGGTTGTCTTTTTATTTTTAAGTGTATTCATCCATTTCTTTCATCAGTATTTTGTAGTTTTCTTTACAGACATTTTTCACCTGTTTGGTTTAATTTATTCATACGTATTTTACTTTGTAGCTATCATAAATGGGATTGCTTTCCTGATTTATTTTTCAGGTAGTTTATTATTTTTGTATAAATTTTTCTGATTTGTGTGTTGATTTTGTATCTTAAAACTTTAATAAATTTGCTTATGAAGTCTAAGAGGTTTTTAGTAGAATCTTTAAGATTTCCTTTTTACGTAAAATATTATGTAATCTGAAAAAAGGGACAATTTGACTTTCTCCTTTTAAATTGGATGCCCTTAATTTCTTTCTCTTGCCTAACTGCTCCTGGCTAAGACACCCAAAAGTGAACAAAAGTGTTGAATTGGGCATTCTTGTCATGGTCTAGTTCTTAGAGAAAACACCTTTAATTTTTTTTCCAGCATGGTAGTAGCTACAGGTCTGCTTCTATTATGCTAACGTAGGTATATTCCTTCTCTAAATAATTTATTGAGAATTTTCAATTATGAAGTGGTTGAATTTTATCAAAAGTTTTTAATGCATCTATTGAGATCATATGGTTTTTGTCCTTTATTTGGTTGATGTGATGTATCATTTATTGATTTGCGTATGTCAAACCATCCTTGCATCCCTAGGATAAATCCCATTTGATCATGGTGTATAATCTTTTTGATGTTCTGTTGGATTTGGTTTGCTTGTAGTTTGTTGAGGATTGTTGCATACATGGTCATCAGAGATATTGGCCTGTAATGTTTTTCTTTTTGTATCCTTATCTGGTTTTGGTCCTCTGTCATTTTCTCCCCCTCCTCCTTCTCCTTCTCCTTCCTCTTCTTTCTTTCTTCTTCTTCTTCTTCTTCTCCTTCTCCTTCTCCTTCCCGTTCCCCTTCTTCTTCTTCTTCTTCTTCTCCTTCTCCTTCTTCCTTCTATCTTCTTCTTCCTTCTCCTTCTCCTCTTCCTCCTCTCTTCCCCCTCCTCCTTTTTCCCCCTCCCCCCCTTCCTCCTCCCTCCTCTTCCTCCTCCTCCTCATTCTTCTTCTTCTTTTTCTCTTTGTCCGACTGGATTGTTTCAAAAGACCCGACTTCAGGTTCGGAAATTTTTTCTTCTGCTTGACCTAGTCTATTTTCTGAATTTTCAATCACATTTCTTAAATACACATGCCAATCTTAGTAATTAGCCATGCAATTTGGGGCAATTATCAACATTTTTCAGTCTCATAGATTGTGATTTAAAAATTATTTTCAATAAGAAAGTTGATTCTACTAAGTCACATTAATAAGACTTAAACTTCAAGTTGATGTTTTCCTGGAAGTACAATAGGAATAGATTTATATCTGTTAATCTAGATTCTTTCTTTTCAACTTCCTAAAGGGAAATATTGCTAAAATTTACATAGCTTCTGAAGGTTTAATCTGACGTCATGAAGAAGAATAAAGCTAAGTGCTCCATGACAGATACACAGGTAGGACTGGTGGTGCTGTCTTTCTTACTGACTGACTGTGACCAGTGGGATCAAAGAAGCTATAGTTCTTCATATGGAGTCTTGAGCAAGAAAGAGTTAATGCAGCATTCTCAGAGGCTACTTTGCTCTTAAAGAGTTTGACTTCATAAATGATGCAACCAATTCCAGGACAAATAACTTTGATCAACAACATATTTTTGCAAAAGTTTGCCCATTTTGCTAGTTGTTTTCCATGTACCCATTCAGTTCCTCTAGATTTCCTACACCCTGCTCTTTGCCCTGAGGATGTGGCATTTATGGGCTTGTATCCATGGCTCCCTTGCCCTTTGAGTCTGCTTTTTTTTTTTTTTTTTCTGTCCAGTAGGAAAAAATTCCAGGCAATTGGTAGGAAGGAAGACAGTGACTTCAGGTCATGAGTCCTCTTTTTCTTTTCCATGGGGCTAAATTTGATCATTGTTTTCCTCTCTGAAAGTCGTAGCTCCTCTTGCTGGATTCAGGAAATTATGCACTCACCTTGCCCCGATGCCCAGGTGTGGGATTGTCTTCCTGTTGTGGCCAGCCCCAGAGTGTCCACTCTCATTTGTTTCCTTATCTTAATCCTCTCACACCTTTGTAAATAGTTCTGTATTCAACTTTCCCCAGTTTTCTTTGTCTGCGTGATCCATCTAATTCTGGCACCCTGACTGACAGCCCATGTTGATCACACTTTTTGGTTCATGGCAGGATAATTGAAAACTATCAACCACCCACCTTTTTGCTCCTTACAATTAATTTGTTTCAAGTAATCTGGGCTTCATTATCAGAAGAGCTACATTAAATAATATATTTCTCGCAAGTCACTCCCTCAATTTCATTTAATTAATAAAAAAAAGATATGAGAGTAATTTTTTTAAACTGATGATTCTACAAGGCTTCAGTTCTCTCCTTCCAATCTCCTGAATCACCCCATTGTAATTTAGACTTAATTGTTCATGTAATTCTGTGGGATTTAGGATTTCATTTAGGTGCACAGCACTTAGACTGTCCCTCTTTTAAAATTTAAAACCTTAACTTTTAATATTTATAAGCTATACTTTCTACTATTCAGCATATAGTATTTCCTTAACATCTACTCTTTTTTTTTTCTTTCCCTTGAGCACTGCATTTGCTATCTCTTTGCTTTTCCCCATCATAGCTTCTCTCGTTAGTACACCTTTTCCAACCTCTCCTTCCTTGCTTCTGTCAGAGATATTCTAACTCAAATTTAGCTTATCTCTTTGGTTCAGTTGAGGCTCTTTGAAGAAGGTACATAAAAATACCTCTGCAGACCACCTTGCTATACCACGGATCTTATGTATGTGCTGTGGGCTGAGGGAAGGTTAATAAGCCTCATGTTCTTCAAAACTAAAATCACTTATTCTGACTTTGCTTCTACCAGAGGTTGCTTAAGGTGAATATCTACCATTTATTTCCATATACATAAGTACTATAATTTCAGATTCCTCTCTATTTTCAATGGTTTATTAAATACACAGTTATATGTGTTTATAATGTGTGAGTACATGACCTGCATTGCCTTTGACAACAAGGCAAGCTTCCAGAGAGGAGAGCTCTAAATGCATAATCAGCCTTCTCTGCAGCCCAGATTTGAGGCACAAGAACTTAGATAAAATGTTTTCATGATTATATAAATTGTTAGGACCTGATATAAAATTTCACTTAAAGGCTCCCATGGAGTACTCCATATGTCAAACTGAACTCACACAATGTTATCTTGGTATCTGTGGCTGCCATTATAACTGTACATGATGTATTAGCCCCTCGAGTGATAGAGATAAATCACTTTTGGGGCGCCATTCATTCTTACTTTTAACAGACACTTTGGGTTTTATGAATATACTTTGTATTTCAGAAACAGCAAAGGAAATAGAGGATGAAATGTTTTATCAAATGTAAATCTGTTTTTCCTAAGGAATCAGCACAAACTGAAGGTTATAAAAATACAAAACTAATATCAAGTTAATACTATTTAAACAGAACTGTTATATTAAAAGTATTTTTATTAGCTGACCATGAAAAGGATAGCAAGGATAGACTGTTGTTGTGTATTATTTTAAGTGAGACTCTAAGATTTCTGAAGCTTGAATTGCTCTTTTAGTAAATTAAAATGTCATTTGTCATTATCATCAATATCAAATAGCACTTCTCAAGTGCTACACATGCCTGGATCTCTTCTGGGAATCTTATCAAGCAAGGTCGGGGAAATGACACCCTTCTTCAGGTGCACACAGTAGATGCTAATGATGTGGACAAATATCCAGAAATACAATGTATAGTATCTTGCATCTAGTCAGTTTGCCTAAATATACTGAAGTGAGCCTAGACAGGAATAGATCAGGATTTAGTGCTAGACAGGGCAGTCAAATATTTGTTTAGAAACCTAAGAAATTTTATATGACATTACGTTGGCGTACATTGATATAACATTATGGAAGACAATTTGGTGCCATTTATTAAAATTTAAAATGTACAGACTTTTTGATTCAGTTATTTCACTTTTAGAAATTTTTATCCTATAGAGTTCATTCAGTGAAACACTGTTTGTAAAAACAGAAAAGTTCAGGATAACTTACTGTTAATCACTAGGGTCCTGTTGAATAAGTTATGCTGTGTGTATACAACAAAAACTATACAGCTTTTTTAAAAAATGAAAATACTGTTTATATACAAATACAGAGGGTTCTTCAAGTGAAAATAAGCAATATATGGGGAGATGTACAGAATATGCTACTCCTCCAACCGCCCCAAAAGAATAAAAAAGAGGTTGTGTGCCTATGTATTTTTAAAGTTTAAAATAATGATTTATAAAAATAATAAAAAGAGATTGTATATAGCTCAAACCATGAATCTCTTTTACTTAGTGTTTCTTTTGTTTGGTTTAAAAAAATTTTAGAGTGAAATTTTCAAAGTATCAATTACCAAATATTGTTACAGTTTCATCATCTTTTCCTCATCCCAATCCTGTGAAAACTTCTCATTTCTCCCACCCCTGCAAACTTTTTCCTGCAATAACTTATGCAGATTACTTCAGTGCACCTCATCCCCCACCTTTGGAGTCTACTTCTGTGGTCAGTCCATATAATCTTTATGATTAACAAGTTCCTTAAATTTACTCCTCGCTTGATTAAATTGCTTGCCTTTTGTTTGCTCTGTGGTATTTTTTCAATTAATACTCAACCAATAAATATATATCAAACATCTGCTGTATATATGTACATATGTACACAATGCACACACCCATGCACATGCACGCATGCGCACGCGCACGCGCGCACACACACACACACACACACAAACTTCAAAGCTAGCCTTTCAAGTCTATCTAGAGTTTCATGGAATAATCAGTGATAAATCACCCATATCCTTTACGTGTGCATAACCTTTACTAACCCAGGTGGTGTACTTTTCCATTTCTGCACATAATAATACTGTTTTATTCACTCTGTTTTTATATGGCAGACCTCTATGTCTCTGGGTTCCTCACTCAATGAATGTTTTCTGGGCCATGAAGAGGCAAACGCTGCTGTGCCACTGCAAATACAAGAATTGTTTAACATTTGATTCTGTCTTCTGTTTTCATTTCCAATAACTTTATTAAGTATGTCCTAAATTTTAGAAGTAATTTTGGGAGATGAAGATGGGCTGGACTGGTGTACAGTTGGATAAGAGATTAGAATCACTTCTGGATGATCAAAAGGAAAGACGCTAAGAGCTAATCACTGGAAGAAGGCCTTGGCTGATTCCCCTGCCACCACAGTTTTACCTTGTCTGTCCTTGATTATACTGAAGTTCATTGGCCATTTTTCTACTCATTCATGGGGTTTCACTGGTAACATTTCTCACTACTTGGAGTGGCTTATTAGCCTCAGCAACTTGGAGATTTCACTATATTCTCATCATTCCAAATAGTTTCAAAGTAAGTTTTTGGTCACAGAGCTCAATTTTCTATAGTGAAAATTCTATTTTTTGATTCTTTTTTCTGAGCTGGTTACTTGTCGATAACCAAGCATTGGTCTGATGCCAGGCTACCTCCATTTTGAACATTTATTTTGCACAGAATTTTTGCAAGACATTTTAAATCTAACTGCATTAGGGCCACCAGCTGTCCCTTGTTTAATTGCTTATTTATAAATACCTCCTGCCCTCATCAAAGAGCTCTGGTAAGATTAGAACGTAAGATCCCCGAGGGAAAGAATTCATCTCCAGCATTTATTACAGGGTCTGGCAGCGAGCTCACATTCAATAAATATTTGTTGAATGGCTAAATATTTGTTGAATGAATTAGTCAGACATGATTCCTCTTTACAGAAAACATGCTCCATATCACATTATAAATCACACTAGATTTTCTCTTATTTGGGATGGAATTATTGAAGAAGGTTCATTTCCAAAAAGTAATTGAAAGAGTGGGTACATTAGAGTCCTAGGTTTGCCATAAATGTTACCATAAATTGGGTGGCTTAAAATAGCCAAAATTCATTATTTCACAGTTCTGGAGGCCAAAAGTACATCAAGATGTCAGCAGGGGCATGCTCCCTCTGAATGTTCTGGGAGAGAATGCTTCCTTGCCCCTTCCAGTTTCTGGTGGTTATCAGCAATCCTTGGCCTCTTGGCCTCCTTAGCTTGTGGCTACAGCATTCCAGTCTCTGCCTTTATCTTTATAGCACCTTCTTCTTCGTATGTCTTCATCTGTTCTGTTTCTCATAAGGACACATCATTGGATTTATGTCCCACCTGAGTCATCTATGATGATCTCATCTCAAGATCCTCAACTTAATCCGAAGTCTCCTTTTCCAAAAATGATGGTATTTATAGGTTCCAGGGATTTGAGCACAGATGTGCCACATTACACAGGGATTGTTCAGAAATAGCATTCACACTTAAATGAGATACAGTTAGAATATAGAAACTATCAATGAACTGGTTGGTTAGTTTTCTTTTCTTTCCTTTTCTTTTCTTTTCTTCTTTTTTCTTTGAGATGGAGTCTCACTCTGTTGCCAGGCTGGAGTGCAGTGGAGCGATGGCTCACTGCAACCTCCGCCTCCTGGGTTCAAGTGATCCTCCTGCCCCAGCCTCCCGAGTAGCTGGTACTACAGGTGCTTGCCACCACGCCTGGCTAATTTTCGTATTTTTAGTAGAGATGGAGTTTCAGCACATAGGCCAGGATGGTCTCAATTTCTTGGCCTCATGATCTGTCAGCCTCAGTCTCCAAAAGCGCTGGGATCACAGGCATGAGCCACCATGCCCGGCCTGGTTAGTTTTCTAATAAGACATAAGGGGGACTCCTGCAATGTGCACATTTGGGAATTATTCCATGATTGGCAGAGGCATGGAACCCCCCTAAAAAATTGGTTTACAGGATGAATAAGAGTGCTGTTTCTAAGGGTTTTGATTGAAGAATAAATCACAACATGCAGTTGACCTTCCATTCCCTCCTCCTCCTCAACCTTAATGAAGATGGTAAGCATGTAATTTGATGAAGAATGTGGTCTATACATGCTGGAAGCTCAGTGGGTTTTATTTATTGTAGCAAGACCAACAATAGGTAGCTTCAGTGGAAAAGGAAGGTCAGGGAGAGAGAAGTGAGTCAGGAGGTGGAGAAATGGTGGGCACTGAATTTAATAGGCCAAGTAATTTTGAGTGATGAGGTAATCAAGTCATAGGGAGGGTGGGATCCAATAAAATCATCTACGCCTCTCGTGCCTCCACCCACACATGTTGGAATGGCAGCTTCCGGCTCTAATGAGTGTCCAGGGTATGTATAATAGAGAATATTAGCTGCAAAACTTTAAGAAGAAGAGAGATGAGTATACAGAAGATCATTACCTCCTTTGCCTGGTAAAATGGGGAGTGCCTTGACTTAATTTTACATGCCTGGAGCCAGTCTTTTTTAATGCATTAATTTTTTAAAGAATGAAACCAAACATCCGATGAATGCTGGCTTTCTGCTGGGCATGTACTACACTAGGTATCTAATTTCTGCAAAGGAGCTGGAATGGGGCGTCCTGAGTTTCAACATCTGACTCATCAGCTATGCTGCTCAACTTCCTGTTTTTCATGAGATGTAATATGTGGAGAATCTGATGGAATCTGATTAATTATACATGGTGTGCCTTGGCACGATATCACACATTGAGTTTTCCCATCAGGAGGCCAGAAGAGAAGTGTACTATGGAAAAGATTTTTTGGAAGCTCCATTGATCCTGAACCACAGACAGAGCTACTGGTATCTCTGAGAATTGTCTGAAATGTCTTTCACTCTCCCATGGTCCATTTCAGTTAGCAGGTATTTCCAATTCCACAAGAGGTTTCATATGCTAGAGCAATGCATGAATCTTTGCCTATTTCCAACTCCTGACTGTCAGACTGAGGCTGTATCCATTCAGACCCCAGGCAGTGCTTCTGTGAGAGGGTGTCTTTAATGATGATGGGCCCCAGAACACCAATAGACCACAATCAGTTGTTAGGCCCAGGTCCTTAGCTCTCAGATGACCATACAGCCTTTCCTCTGCTAGTATCCTCTGTGACTCCTGGTTAGCAGTTGATCTGATTAGTAGTTTTTCTACTGGTTAGTAGCTTCTGAAACACTTAACACTTAGGCAGTTGTGAGAGGATGGTCTACCAACTCTTCGGTGATTGACATATGGCGATTTCTGGCCACTGACCAATAGATTTGGCATTAATCCTATTCTGGGCTCAGAGGCCAAGAACAAAAAAACATCCTAAGACCGGTGAATTCCCTTGTAGTGAGAAGCAGTCCTTTCTGGAGAGGGCTCACTGGAGAGAAAAGCCTAGGATAGAAGTTAGCCGTGCAATCCCCCAAACTCCATATGCAGTCAGGCAAGTGGATAAAGAGTTTCAGTCTCAGGGGTTGTTAAATTTGACATTTTTTTACAACTTCTAAATTTCCTAAAATAATAAACAAATATTTTTCAGCCTATTTATATTTTGCACCCAAACATGAAGCACATCGCTAGCAAAGAATGTGTAAATACTTCTGAAGACCCTCCTCTGCTGTAGCCCAGTAAATGGAAATCTTTGTACCTTGTTTGGCTGATTTGACTCTCCAGGCTGTGGCAGGCCTTAATGTTTACCTTGGAAAAGCTTTCATGAGGTGGGCCCACCTGAGTGGCCTCCAAGGCCAGAGCCAAGATCTACCTTGATTTTGAGTTGAAAATTAAGTTGAATCATATGAAATTTTCCATATTTGAACATTTTGTACTTACAATAAAGTTAATTTCATATGGTTCATCTATTACCTTTCAAAGCAACGCTATCCTAATGTGTTTGCAGCTACATAAGGTGCTTGTCTAATTTGTATTCAATGTATACTATTTGCAAAGGAATATAATTCTTTAATTGTATTTTCTTGCTATAAAAATTGTGGATAATCAAAGAAGTTGAGAGTAACCACGGTTAAGATTTTAGATTCTGGAGTTAGACAAACCTGGGTCTCAGATGATCTGTTAGACTCTGGGTGATTTACTTTACTTATTCAGACTCAGTTTTTGTATCTGTGAAGTGGTGTGGAAGCAAGACTTGACTCTGTTGTGAGAAGTTAAAGCACAAGTGGCTAGAAAGTGTTCAGCAGAGGGCCTGACTTAGAGAAAGCACACACTAAATGTTGGCTTTTACTCCCGGTATTTTCTTCCTCCTCTTCATTTTTCCTCCTCCTCTCCACCTTTTTTCCCTGTTACCAGTGTAGCAGTATTAATAATAAACACAATGAACAAAAGGAAACATTACCAGACCGGATGCCTACGGGCATATTGATATTTTTATAACTGTAATCTTGGCATGTACAGTTACATGTTGTGCTTTCAAAATAATTTAATACTGCGATTCCTATATTAGGTATATGTACCATGCTTCTGAATCAGGGGTCAGCAAATGATGGTCCATGGATCAAATACAACCCTTTGCTTATTTTTGAAATTAAGGTTGCACAGCTATTATGGGTAGAATTATGTCTCCTTAAAATTCATATGTGAACACCTTAACCCACAGTGTGACTGTATTTAGACACAGGGCCTTTAAAGAGATTAGTCAAGCTGAATGAAGCCACAGGGGTGGGGACCTGATCCAATAGAATTGATTTCCTCCTAAGAAGAGAGCAAAATGTATGTGCACGCAGAGAGAGGCTATGTGAGGACACGGCAAGAAGGCAGCCATCTGCAAGCCAAGGAGAGAGGCCTCAGAAGAAACTAGATCGGTCAACACCTTGATGTTAGATTTTCAGCTTCCAGAATTGTGAGAAAATAAATTTCTGTTGTGTAATACACTCAGCTTATGTTATCTATTAAGTCAGTCCTACCAGGCTGATACAACAGCCATGCTCATTTGTTTATATATCATCTATGACTCCCTTATGGCCTTCAAAGCCTAAAATACCTTTTCTCTGGCCCTTTACAGAAAAAGTTTGCTATCTACTATTTTACATAGTCTTTGCAACTTATCATTTTAATGGCAGCATAATATCTGCTGATGAACTTGTAGGTACATCAAATTTCTGGTTTTGACAGACACTGCAACACGTGTTTCAGAGCATGTAGTTATTTTCTTTTGTTTAATTACGTTTTCATGGAATAAATTCCAAGTTATGGTATGACCTACATGAAAGATACGACTTTTATAACTTTCTACATTACTGTTTTTCATTGTAAAAATACTGCCCCTCTTGTTCCACCAGCAGTCTATGGATGTGAGTCTCCCCAGTACCTCTTCCCCCACAATGGCCATTGATTTTTGCTCTGATTTGCATATGAATATACTTATTGTCTGAACAAAGCAGCTGCCTAAAGCTCCTTATGCACAGATGCCCTATAAATTGCTCCCATCATTTGCTATAACTGTTGCTTCAAAGGATGACTTTTGAATTCACATCTCGTTCTTCCTGTGGATTCTCTCTTATTCTACCTTTCCTGACATGGATTTGACAGTCTGTCCTGACTTACTGGGTGTGGCCCAGGAAACTATATTGGTTCTATATATCGTATTCTCCATGCCCCAACCTCACAGACCAGGTCCATCTACGCTCACACTAAACCCATGCTCATGGAATCCCATGCAAGAGTCTTCTCTCTTATTCTGGTAGGGAAGTTGAGTCAATTATGGAGTTAGTGACTTTAAGGATACAGATCCTATTCTTGGATTGTACATGTACCAAATACTATCAGTATCTCACACTCCTCGGCATTTTCATTGCTGACAGGCTCCATTAGTGCTTTCAGTCTTTTCACATAATTCTTTTTCTCTAGAAATGCTTTGATTTAGAGATAGGCTGTTCTTAATTTCTTTTTCAAGTTGGTCCTGACACCAGCTGGGGAAATTCATTCATTCACTTTTTCGTTAAATATTTATGAAGTGCCTATCATGTCAGGGCATACTTCTAGGCACTGGGGGATTCACACTAACCAGCGTTTGGAAGAAAGAGATCATAACCAACATAAACCAATAAAATATACGGGATATTTGAGAGTGATAGACAAAGAGAAGAGTGAGGGAAGGAGATTGAGAGTGCTGAGGTGGAGGATAGGTAGTGTCATTTGCAATATAACATAGATTGTCAAAGAAGCCCTCACTGAGAAGACCTTGGGAAGTGAAAGAATGGACCATAAGGGAATTTTGGGAAGATGATCCTCATCCGAGTATACAAAAAGTGCTAAATGTTGAGAAGTTGTGGGGGCAACCTTGAAATGTTTGAGGGAGCATTTGGAGGCCTGTATGGCTGAAGCAGAAGCACTAGTGGGGGAAGCAGAGGAAAGGGAGGCCAGACAAGGAATGGGGGCCAGATGATGAAGGAGTTTGAGTGACGGGAGGGGCTTTGGTCTCACATCAGAGAAAGATAGGAAATAGAGGTGGTAAATAAACGAGTGAAATATCTGACTTGAATTTTTAGGACATCACTGTGGTCACTTGGGGGAAGGATGGGTACTGAAAGAACAGTTGGGGCTGTCACAGTCATCCTGGACAGAGGTGATGATAGCTTGGATGAGTGGAGATGATCAGATTCCAGAAAGAGTCTAAAGGCAGGCCGGGCACGGTGGCTCAAGCCTGTAATCCCAGCACTTTGGGAGGCCGAGACGGGCAGATCACGAGGTCAGGAGATCAAGACCATCTTGGCTAACACGGTGAAACCCCATCTCTACTAAAAAATACAAAAAAAAAAAAAAAAACTAGCCGGGCGAGGTGGCGGGTGCCTATAGTCCAGCTGCTCGGGAGGCTGAGGCAGGAGAATGGCATGAACCCGGGAGGCGGAGCTTGCAGTGAGCCGAGATCCGGCCACTGCAGTCCAGCCCGGGCGACAGTGCGAGACTCCATCTCAGAAAAAAAAAAAAGAGTCTAAAGGCAGAGCCTAAAGGATCCACCACCAAGATCGCTGTGGAGGTAAAAACAAGAGGAATGAAGGGTTTTTGTTTGTTTCTTTGTTTTCAATATATATGCAGGTGAAAATAAGGTCTTGCCACTGATGGAGGACAAGGAGTTTTGGTGCAGTAAGTTAGAGCTCAGTTTAAAGCATGTTAAGTTTAACAGGTCTACTAGAAACTGAAGTGGAAAAGTTGAGTAACTGATTGGATATATGGATCTGGAGTTTCAGAGAGACATCTGAGTTAAATATATAATGTGGGCATGAATGTAGGTAGAACAAAGACAGTCCAACTTTTAGAGGTTGAAGAAAGAATAAGGAACCAGCAAAGAAAATTGAGAAGAAGCAAACAGTGAGATAGGGGAAATAAACCAGAAGAGACTCATGTCCTGGAAGCCAAGTAAGGATAATATTCTCAGGCAGAGCCTGCTGGCAGGTCCAGTACGATGAGAACTGAGGAATAACTATCACGTTTTTTAAGGTGGAGGTCACTGATGACCTTGATGAAAACAGCTTTGTTGGTATGGGGCAAACAACGAATTATAGTTAAATTTAAGAGAAAATGAGAAGAGAAAGGCTAAAGATATCACTACAGATGAGTCTTTGTAGAAATTTTGCTTCAAAGAGATAGCAGCCGATTAACGGAATAATCAAACAATGGTCAGCTATTAGCAATAACCAGGCAATATGTGGCAGACACAAAGCTAAGTGTATGCCCAATTCTATGTCCTTTTTCTTCTTGGCATACAGCTGGGTCAACCTTTTCACGATCACTATGACTAGATTCAGTGCATGGAGTGGACCTGGGTCATCACTGCCCAGCCTGAACTTTAAAAATACTTTCCACCCCACCCTCCAGCTCTTTGTCTTTCTTGCCTTCCGACCGGTTGCAGTGGGTCTGGTGCAGGACTCACAGGCCCTGAAAACTGTGGGACGTTTTGTTTGAAGGCACTTGACTTCATGAGTATCTGCATAGAACAGAGCTCTCCTACCAACCCACTTTGAGCTTTATGACACGAATCATATGATTCTGGGGGGTGGGATGCTGTTTATAGCTATTAGCTTACCATGACTAACCGACTTTCAATTTATCCATCTCAGTGAAAGAACCCTAGGAGAGTCTACCAAAGATTGGGATGTCTTTACTCTTTTTAGCATTTTGCGATGACTTCAATATTACAGTGTGTTGTCTAAAATTTACCTGATTTGACTAATGAGTTACAGCAGGAGATGCAAAAACGTATAAATGGATGGTTTTGGAGGAGTTCTTAGATTTTAAAAGCTCTTTGTCTGTGTGGTTGATTGGGTGAATTTGCTGAAGGAAAACACCTGTTGGCATCCTCATTGTCTACCGACTGGGTTTACACATTTTGGAATGAAATTCAAGGCTTTCTACAGTCTATGCACAGAAAATTAGTTGGATATTTTGTTTTAAAATGTGGTTGCCTTCTCCCACACTCAGTACCCCCAAAGCACCATTACAAATCCTTAGTAAAATCACAAAGGAATGAGCACCTATCTTCTCAAATCAAGTTATAAATTATGGATCCAGCAGTCAAAAGAAATAACTTTTATTCCTCTTATAACTCTCCATAAACCTTTGTTAAGATTTTCATTGATTTAAATTACTATAATAATCCAATACTTCAGGTAGTCTGGTTTTGAAAGGAAGCGTTTTACATAATATACATCAATTACTTGAAAAGACGTTTCTGTGTGCAGATCAGAGACAATCTATAACTTTCAAATGCAGATTTTATAATGTCCATCTCAACCCTGGAAATGCAATGGTGTAGGATTTCAGCTGGAAGACCACATAATAATAGGTATCATTTTTTTCATAACCGTCTTCATATCATCTGGCATTGTGATTGTCACTATAATTCTTTAATTTTAAGATGCCGTGAATTGAAATATGCATTTTTTTTCTGGGGGAGAAAAGAAACGTTATTACTTTACATGAAAACCTCAATTGCAGGAAACGTCGAGGCTTTAAAAGCCATGAGAAGTGGGAGGAAAAACTGTTTTTCAGACTTGAGGAAACAGACTACTGTCTCAAATTTACACAACACGGTGTGTAGAAGCACTGAGTTTCAGGCATAATCTCTCCAAGGCCACCACCTTGAGAGACGCTGAGCTCAATACGTAGACAGGATTGGTGGACACGTGAGATGGCCCTTTTCACATCACCATCTTGGCTTTTCTCCCTGCCTTTACTCTTCAAATCTTAGACCATTACTGACTCATTTGAATTCAACAATACTCCCCAATATAGCTAAGTCTAGTGAGTGAATGTACTTTAAAGAGTGGGGGAAAAAAAAACCCCACACATTTTACTCCATTGATAATTTTCTAAATCTTCTTTACTCAATTCATGCAGTTAGTGATTTTTAGCCAAGCATTTAAGGCTTGGTTGAATCTGAAGATAATGTTAACACTTTGTCAAGCATTTGAATTGCTTCCAGCATATTGTAGTATAATCCTCTGTCCACAAACATCCCTTCATTATTGCCTAATTACATGCAAATTTCATAAAATGAATGAGTTTTAAGGACTTGTCAATCTGTCATCCTAGGAACCACTGAAACATTTTGACTGCTAGATAAATAATCAGCAATAATCACACTATGCAAATTTGATATTTTCTGTACAATTATCTGAAACCATAAATAACTGGACACAAAGACATTTGGCATTCTCTCGGTGAGACTTGACCTACAGGGCTTTTTTCCCTTTTTCCTCTTCTGACAAATGTGCTAGTGGGAAATTTGCTGTTTTTGTTTTTCTTTTTTTCTAATTCCAACTGTGCAAATGTACCCAGTGGAAAAATTATGAGTACAAAAATGCAAAGAGAATTTTGTTTATTTTTATCTGAAGTGTGTTTCCCCTTGGCAAACATTTCTTGTTTCCACTTTAGTTTTTCCTTTCTGTAATTTTTACCTTCACTCTCGTGGAGTTTTCTTTCTTTTTTTTTTTTTTTTTTTTTTTTTTCTCACTAGTGAAGAGGATATGGGTAGGAGTATTCAGTGTAAGGTTATTTGTTTTGTTCAAATTTATTTTCTCTATATTCTGTATTTTTTTTTCCTATGTAAGTCATACGAATGTCTAATACACATCAGGCACATAGGACCATCCACTATCCAAAGGCTTATTATCATTCCATAGCCAAGCCTGGAAACTGTAAACAGCCTATTTTAGTAAATTCACTTAACTTAAAACTAAAAATGATTTTCCTCTGTGGTTGATGCCTGTGTCTCTGTAAGACTGTGAGGATCATCACGTCCTCTGTACCTTTTCATGAAAGTCGTCTGATGAGTCCTAAGAAATAACAACACAGCTCTTTATTAATGTTTTTACTATGGAAGACCCCGAAATCGAAACAGCACTGGAGTATTCCGGAGCCACGTTTACCTTTGTTTTGTGAATATTGTCAATGACTTTTGCTCGGACATTCCACAATTTTTTTTAGAGTTTAATGTCATGTTAAAGCCTTTATAATTATTTAATAAAAGCTTTGATTGACTGATTGACTGTAGAAAGAGACACTTGCTGATTATCATCTGGCAGTAAGTCACCAACAATGAGAAGAAATGAGAGGAGACCTTGCTTCTGTGGTTTGTTAATGGCTGGGCTCGTTAACAGAAGTAAATCCAGCATACCCCCCCCCCTTTTTTTTTTCTTTTAACTGCTACTGCTGAAGAATCATCTGATATGAATGTAGGGTATTAACTTTTTTCTTAATCTTAAGATACATAGGCAAATAAGGTACTCTGGTTGATTTCATTTAGGAGGATAATGAAAGAGTGCCATTCAGAAACTCGGAGTTTAAAAATGATTAATAAAGTGCTTTGCACCACATCCACTCATTTTCTTCTGTAAGTAAGGCCATCAATCAATAGAAAGCCAGCCTGACTCATTGATACTATTATTATTCCTAAGCTTCTGTTAAACGTGAAAGCATCTATTGTGTTTTGCTGCTCCTAAAATGCGGAAGGTTACCTAAGTTGTTTTTAATGCTAAAAGCAGACAACCAAGAAAGCCGAGGTAGCGGTGCTTTGGTATGCCCCAAATCAAACACGCTCTGGCAATTCGGGAAGAAAACACGAAGTTCTTTTGAAATGTAGCTGAAAAGTTCAAAACTAGCTCGTGGAACCCCTCTTCCTTGAGGGTTCTTACTGCCAGTATTGTTTTTCATTCCATTCTTCAGTATTCCAGCAGCAGCATCCAATGCAGGCATGTTGCAATGTGCATTTGCAAATTGCTTCAAGACCTGAAAAGGCAACATTCTCAACTTATAAACGAAGATGAAATATGTTTCATGAAAGCCATCTCTACAAAAAATAAGTAAATAAAACTCTCCATATGAGTAAGGTAGAGAAATGAATGTTCAGAGGTTACAGTCACTGATGCTATTTAATAATGATGTTATTTACTGATTCATAAATGACACTGAGGGCAGCTATAGATGTTGTCTATATTATTATATTGTATGTTATCAGTGAAGCATAATTGCAGCTTGCACCTTGCAATGTCTTACCATTTAGTTATATGTTTAAAAAAATTAAGACATTAGTACAATAGTTTTATTGTTTCTTTACACAATGCATGTTTTGTTGCACAAACTACAATGTCTATTCCATACATACTACTAAGTGATTATGCTAAATAGTATTAAAATGTTATGCTTTGGTTTAACACTGGATTTAGAACATGTACTATTTGAAGCCTGTCTAAGCTATCCATAAGGGAGTACAAATTGTTCATAGATGTCTTATCACACAAACTCTTCCCGTAGGTTTGCTGTTACCGAAGTTACTAGGGACTGATGATAAATAACTTGAATGTGTGGTTCTCTGGCTGAAGATATATAGTAATAATGTGGGCGTGTCTCGTGTGTGTGTTTGTGTGTGTGTGACTATCTTCTTGGATTCTAAATATGAATTAAAACCTAAAAAATTTGGAATCATACAATTTTAACTGCTAAATTATCTTTGCAAATTGGCATATACCTAGATGTTATATATGTAAAAAAATTCAGAGCCCTGCTTTGGCATTTTGGACCCACAGGCCAGGCTGTTGATGTGAAAGGCTATAATTGCAGGCAGAACTGAGAAAAGGTTGTGGGGATACAGATAGGGTAGGAAACAGTCTGCAATTGACTTGAAAAAGTCAATTAAGAGAAACAGTCTGCAATTGACTTGGAAAATAATGGATTACTTTTGCTTATGCTTTTTAAAGCTAATGAAAATGCTATTTTTATTCCTTGAGAGATAATAGAATAATATTATCCACATGATTTTAAAAAATAAGGCCCTTCTATTTTATGTTTTCTGATCCTGTTCTTGAGTATATGCTACTGATTAACCAAAGTGACTACTGCCATTTTAGTCACTGCAAAATAACTGTTTATTCAGAACATTATTTCTGAATTTCTGAAGCTTTTGCTTAGTTTAATTGATAGGCTGATTTTAAAAGTGGGTCTAGGAAATGACAGCGGGCCTGAGCTTTCTCTTTGCTTTCCTCTTCAGGCCAGTGTTAGGACTTCATTAAGCTACTCCTTAAAAGAACTCTCTGTGAGTCAGGATGCTTGACTAAGAATCAAATGAGAATATTGGCATATTGGCTTATAGGTTTGGAAACTGTCATTAGGACCGTCGTTATTACTGATGCGATTTGGAGTTAAAAAAATACCTTTTCATGGCATAAATAAAGTGAAAGAGAAATCTTTTTCCTTTTGAGCATTTACATCACAACATTATCTTGAGTATATTAGAGCTTATTTTAATGAATTATATTTAACTTATTCGTGGTCAATTAAAAGCTATGAATATGAGCTAAAGAAAGAAAAAGAAAGGTACCATTTATTCTAAAATATGCCACAAATTATAGTTCCTTTTTTTTTACAAAACATTAGAACAAGTTCCTTTTTCCTGTATAACTGAACATACAACCAGAAAAGTGCAAAATTGTGTAAGAGTGGTGGTAAAACAAACACCCATATAAGCCACCACCACATTGAGTATTTCCAGCCTCTCAGAAGCTCCCATCCTTCCCTTCCCATTCTCCTTTCCAAAGGTATAAGATATCCTTGACTTTATAATGATCTCCTTGTTTTGCTTAATAGTGTTGCGTTTCATTTACATATTGATGTATGAAATGATATGACGTAGTTTGCTGGAACATGAGAAAAAAAATCAATCCATGGTCCATTTGGTTCCATGAAATCCAGTCGTTGTACCTGACCATCTCTTCCAGCATGCTGGATTTGAAGGCAGAAACTGATACCCTCTGTTGGGGGAATGACACCTTCTACAGGTGTTTTATAAGTATCAAATAGTACAATATTAGAAAGCACTTAGTAAACCACTAGTCCTGATAAGATGTGTCCAGTACTCCATGATAGAACTCAAGATGGGCATTGGTCACTGAGTATAAAACCAGAGATAAATGGCCAAGATGATTGACATCTGGAGTGAAGAAAAATAAGTGAACATGGATGCTATTTTCCAATATCTGAAAATTTCTCATGGTGGAGAATCCCACTGATGTTGCAGTGGTCCAAATGTCCTAGGTACTTGATGGAAGGTCAGAGTAAAATTTCAGAATTCTGAGCAATTACAGTTATCCAAAAAAAGAGAGTGGGATGATAAAAGCATGGGTTTTGAAGTGAGGTGGCTCTAGATTTAGGTCCTGTTTCTAGCTCTTGCTGACTGCATAAATTTGGACAGATCCTGGAACATCTCTACGCATGTGTACCTCATGTACCATAAGAGTAACCTGTGTACCATTTGTGGATTAGATAGTATATGCAAATCACTTAGGACAGTGTCTGACATTTATATGACAATTGAATGAGTGAGTTCCCTAGGGGACAAAGAACTCAAGATGAACTGAGATGACTGCTAGTCAAGGCATCATCAAAGAGAAGAAGCCAAATTTGTCTTATTCTTGGTTTATCCCCAATCTTAGCACTTAGAAGGTTCACACAAGGTTTTTATAATACATGAGTGACCGTAGGGATGTCTGTATTGAGTTGAGCTTAAAATTTATGTTTATGTCATTCTTCCTTTTTAAAAATTAATCTTTAATTCTCAGATCAGCTAGTCCTAACTGGGAAGCTGGAAAACAAATCCAAAAGAGAGAACTTGTTCAACTAAGTGTACCTTCCTTTGCTAAAGCGTAGCTGCAAAACTTCACCACTCTTCATTTTCTGAATTTCAGACATAGGAGTACTTGGTGCTCTTAGGTTGTGCTTCAGCAGAGTAGTTCTCAAAGTTCACGATACAATAGAAGCATCAGAGGTGCTTTTAAGAATCCTTATGCCAGGCCACATCCTAGACTGATTAGCCAGAATCTCTGAAGGGACCCTGGCATTCCTGTTTTTACAAACTCCCCAGGTGACTTCAGTGGGCATCCAATGCTGCTAACCAGGACCTTAGCATTTACTGTATGTTAGGCCCCGTTCCAAGTGCTGGACAAGAAGCCACCAGAGCTCTGCTTAAAGAGCTGACGATCCCCTCAAATAGCCCATGTGTAGAATGCATTGCTGGTGTTGTCCATTACGACCCACCGTAGGTCCGCACTGCAGGCTTCCTTAGCCACCCCAGGAACCGGAAGATTTGAAGTGGATATTCACATAGCAGGACGGCATTTGACACAAATACAAATTAGAACATTTTTTTTTTCAATAAATACAGCTTATTTTACTGCATTTTAACCCAGGATACCTATAAAGCATCTAACTGCTGAAAATCTAGCACCCATGGGTCATTGAAGCAGCCATGTGTGGAGTTGAGGGGTGCTGGGAAAGTTCCTTTTATCTCAGCATCTTTCGTCACAAAATTGTGTCATGCTTTAAAATTTCACCGTTGATTATTGTTTATCATTTAGGCATTTATGATTGCATCAACCATTTCTAATTAACTGGCTTTCAATCCAAAACATGATGTGATATTCCATTTGAAGGAACTCTCAAGTGAAAGAAGATATGAGAGAAAACTTTATAAACTGTAAAGATTTTTGGGAGTCATTGTTGTTGCTATTCATTAGTTGATCATAGTCACTATAGCAAGGATTGGACAATGGAATGTCAATCAGGCAGATTTCGGGGAACAGTGAAGCCTGGGGCTCTGAAAAGCTGTGGAGAAAAACCCCAAGGAGGAGTTACCAGTACAGGAAGGAAGGTGAAACAAATTCAGAGGTGATGGTGTGAGCGTGCCATTATCTGAACGTTCATATCCTGATTTACACCGGCCTTGTGGATATCTCCTCATAAAAGGGAACTCCCTTTCATGTGATTGAGGACACGCTACTCTTCCTTGGATACATTGCAGGTGCTAATTTCCTCTTAGCCCTCCACTTTCAAATTGGGAAGGTACTCCATGGATTCAGCTGTCTGGGAATCCCTCTCGTCCATGAGTATGCCTATGTCATGGGTTCTCAAGTTGGACTGAGAATCATCTGTGGATTTTATAAGAAATGCAGATCCCTGGCTCAATCCCAGGTCTACTGAATAAGTATTGCTTATGAATGGAGCCCAGTGATCTGCATTTTAACAAGTTCTCCAGCCATATCTGATACGTGGAAATGTCTGAGACCCATTGGCTTATGAGGTATGTTACTTTCTAAAGAATAGGTTATTCTTTTTATTTGAAATAAGTGATAAACACATGTAATACTGAAATACTAAAATTGTTTCAAATGAAATGCAGAATCATTAATCATTGGTAATTTATCTCACTACTATCCCTCTTCTAGGGAGAGCCAGTGTTACCAGTTTCTGGTAATGCTTCACTCAGTGTTAAGATTACAATCTTGACTTTCATTTTGTTTACACTTGCCAGGCATTCCTTTTCTCATCTTTATGTTTTTGAACATTCTATGTCATTTTTTGGGCAGTGAGTGGTTTGGGAGCATCTTGTATATACTTTACAATTGGGTTTTGCTTTGAACCCCAATGAATCTTTTTACGTTCCATAGACTAGTTTAACCCACTTTATCTTTATATGGTAGGTATTTCTTAGTTTTATAAGCATATTTTATTCAATGTTTTCTAGTTTTTATTTTTAATAATTTTCTTTTTGTAGTCCATTGTGTTAGCATAGGGTTTCTTTTTGAGAAAATGAAAGTTTTGTATTTTAATGTTTTATAGCAGTGGGATGGGGATAAATGTTTGACAACCTGCTCTTCAGAAAAATGTATATAGAATTTGCCAATTTCTCTTGTATAAATACTACCACAGCTGCATTGCAGTTACCTTTAAATACATGTATATGTTTGTATATATATTCATAATTTAACTTTATAATATATATTTTCTTCTCTAGACAATATCTTGTGAGTAATGGCAAAATTAATTTATTTCCACTTCATCACTCACTTAAAAATACCGTCTGTTGATTTCTTATTGTATATAATATGCTATTATTAAAAATATCTATTTTGAGTAAAAGTAAAATAAACCTGCTTTTCTTCTGAGACAGGGTCTTGTTCTATTGGCCAGGTTATAGATCAGTGGCTCAATCATAGCTCACTGCAACCTAGAACTCATGGGCTCAAGCAGTACTCCCATCTCAGCCTCCCAAAGTGCTGAGATTACAGGCCTGAGCTGCCACACACAGCCAAACATGCTCTTGTGTGAATAGGAGAGATGCTCCTAAGAGCTGCTGAGTTGAATGAGCTCACTGTGCAGCACACCTGTTTGATGAAGATATCACGGACTTTGGAGTCACGCAGACTTGGGTTTGGCCATTTACAACCTGCCTTATTTTGGGAAAATAAACCAGCTCTGTAAACCTGAGGCTCCTTATCCATAAAATGGGCATAAAACTAGCCACTCCACAACGTATGAATGAGATGACATGTAAAATACTCATCACAGGCCTGGCAAATAGTATGTACTACAAATGTGGAGGTGTGGTGAACCGAAGAGGAAGAAGGAAGTCAGCCAATGCATTTTCTTCTCCCTAGCTGTTAAGGATTAAATGTGATCCCCTCAGATTAATATGTTGAATTTCAACTCCCAGTATCTCAGAATGTGACTGTTTGGGAGATAGGATCTTTAAAGAGTTAATTAAGGTTAAATGAAGACATTGGGGTGGACCCTAACCTATATGACTGATGTCAGAAGGAGAGGAGATTAAGACACAGTGAGACAGAGGGAAGACCAGGTGAAGACGCAGGGAGAAGATGGCCTTCTATAAGCCAAAGAGAGAGGCCTCAGAAGAAACTGGCCCTACCAGTACCTTGATTTCCAACTTACAGCCTCCAGGACTGTGACAAAATAAATTTTTGTTGTTTAAATCACCTGGGTTGTGGTACTCTGTTATGACAGTCCAAACAAATGAATACAATAATTTTGCCACTCTTGAACTTATATGATTTTGTTCTGTTTACTAAATGTATCTATTAAACGTATAACTAATTACAGTTTAATGTATATCTCATGTGGTTTCTCTCTCTATCCTACCACGTGTGCTCATTATTAGTTTAGAAAATGTGGCCACACATCTCATGTGAAGAGTACCGCATAATCAGGAATTCAGTAAGGGTCCTGCTGGTGTGAGTGTAATGATCACAGGCCTCTCACACCTTTGTGAATATGTGTACCACATATCCACCAATTAAGGTAGCAGGTCAGAGGGTCATCCTTGTTCCTGAAGAAAGCCCATGACTGTACTAAAGGGAATAGACAATGGGAGAGCGACAGACTCAATATATTTTTTCCATTGAGTTTTTATCATGCGAGGCTTACGCAGGAATTAATTTTGCTGTTCCAGAATGGAAGGCCCCAGAGGCATCATTATTAATGGAAAGTATATTATTATAGTCAAGTAAGAGATTATTCTTATGGACAAATATTTATTTTGTGTGTTAGGAATTAGTGCTACCGTCTGTTCCCTTCATCTATTTCTAAGTGTCGAGTCATCCCAACACTCAGTGGCTTAACACAACACAAACATCACTTATTTTATTTGACAAATGGAAAATCTGGGCTTGGCTGGTGGCAACAGCTTATCTCTGCTCTTGTTGGATTCAGCTAGGAAGCTCAAAGGTAGCTAGCTGGCACCATTGGAGGTTTGTTCACTCCCGTGGCTGGCTGTGCCTGCAGGCTGTGGCCACTGGCTCTCAGCTGGCCCCTTGGCAATGACTATGGCTGGAATAGCTACAAATGGCCTTCTCACGTGGCTGTTGGGCTTCCATACAATACGGTGGCTGGTTTCCAGGGACACAGGTCCCAAGAGGGAGAGCTGGTGGAAGCAATGCTGCCTTTTCTAACCTAACCTCTGAAGTCATGGCACGTCACCTCTGCTGAGTTCCATTAGTTAAAATGAGTCACCGAGGGCCAGGCACAGTGGCTCATGCCTGTAATCTCAGTATTTTGAGAGGCCGAGGTGGGCAGATGACTTAAGGTCAGGAGTTCAAGACCAGCCTGGCCAACATGATGAAACCCCATCTCCACTAAAAATACAAAAAATTTACTGGGTGTAGTGGCACTCACCTGTAGTCCCAGATACTCAGGAGA
Organism: Piliocolobus tephrosceles; assembly: GCF_002776525.5. Lineage (NCBI taxonomy): Eukaryota > Metazoa > Chordata > Mammalia > Primates > Cercopithecidae > Piliocolobus > Piliocolobus tephrosceles. Next base: position 100,405,136 of record NC_045448.1, read on the forward strand.
ATGAGGCATAAGAATCACTTGAACCCAGGAGGCGGAGGTTGTAGTGAGCCAAGATGGTAGCCCTGCACTCCAGCCTGGGTGACAGAGGGAGACTCTGCCTTAAAAAAAAAAAAAGAGGTACTGATGAGTATTGGACTCCATCTTTTAATGGGAAGAGTATCAAAGAATTTTTTTAAAAATGCTTTAAAACCACTGTATTGACCTGTTTTCAGTTGCCTATATGCTTTGAAGTGTTTTTTGTTGTAGTGCCTACAGGCTTGTGCATTCAGCAAACCTTCTTGATCTTATGGTAAGCAAATGACTCCTACCGATAAAAGGCAAGCCAGGAGTTTAGACATATGTCCAGTTTGAGACCAATAAGTGGGGTAGGTGTTTTTCTTAGAGAAGCAACAGCCTTGTATGGACATTACATTTTTACTTTTGTGTCATTAGCTCCACTTTCTAACCTCGTGGCCTCTGTCCTTCTGTGGCAAGCATTTTGCTTGTGTTCTCTAAGGACAGCTGAATTTTTTCTTTTCCTGGGGATTTTGATAGGAAAGTGAATACCTTTAAGAAATAAAATGGTCATGTTGATAACATAGATGGATTTTCTCAGAAATTGGTAACAGAAATATTATGATAATGACCTGTGTTCTACCAAAGTCTCAAGGGCTCTACAGATAATGGTTATACTTTCATTTTGTCTTATAATCTCAGAAGTTCAGATATGTGGTGTGTATTTTTTATGGAATCAATTAATTATTTGGCATTTACTGAATATTATAAGGTTGTCAAAGGATGCATACATACATATATAAACATATACTTACAAATATGCATATAAATACATGCATGAACATTACAATTGTGTCAAATCTCTTTGGAAATAAGGTAGTTAAGTTAAAAAGTAAGTGGTTAAATAAATAAATAAGTAAGTAAAGCAGAACAGTATGTTCAGGAGAAGGAAAAATACTTTTCACATATGGAGACTAATAGAGTCTAAGGGAACCAGCTATAGTTAAATTGATAGATTTAAAATGAACATGTGGCTGCTTGACTTTCCTCTAAGAATAGTAGTGTTCATAACTTTTGATACTTTCTATCTGATTCACTGGACTTTGGACCCCTGTTTCATCTTGGGTGGAGATGAGTCAGTGAATTTTAAGGAGAAATTGTGTTGCTTGGATGTCAGGCAGACTCAGCTTCAAATTCTGCTGTGATCACTTCCCAGCTCCCTAAGCTTGGGTAAGTTCAGTTTCTCTTCAATTTTCTACAGAGCAGGGATAACATGACATGAATAAACTGTGAGGATCAAATGAAATAATATGTGTGGCATTGAGGCTGGAGGGAACACTCAATGCATCACTGTCTCCTTTCCAGATTTCCAGTATCACCACCTCATATAGAAGCATGTCCTTAAAAACTATCTGTAGAGTGAATGGCTGATTGAATAAATTGTATGCAAATTAAATCTTACTTTTTATTTTTGGATTTTAAGGAGCAGGGTTTAATAGGCAAGAAGTGGCAGGAAGGAAGGGAGAAGGAGGAAGCTCCCCTGTACAAAGAGAGGGAGGGGGCCTCCAAAGCCGAGAGGAGAAACCCCACTTGCCATAGACACTAGCTAGGTATATACACAAAGGTTGGAGGAGGCGGTATCTGATTTGCATAGGGCTCAGGGGATTGGTTTGACCAGGTATGTCATTCACATAGCCCTCGAAAAAGCTGGCCCTCCCACCTTAGCCTTTTAAAATACAAATGCAGGGCACCATGATGTTCTACACACGCGGGGATACATGGGGGCGGACATGCTGCCAGAAACATGAGGAGAAAGGGCAAGAAGGTCTCCGGAATAGCCATGTTTGGGTGGACCCAGTTTCTAATGGCTGGCATTTTTGGTATTTGCATATCAAAGGTTGCTGGCCTGACTCTAAGAGCCGGGTCTTTATAAGAAACTTTTCCGGAGATGCTTTAAAAAACGAAAACTTCCCAAGGACCCCTTTTTCCTCTCTATCTGCCTAAAATAATTTCTTAATACCTCCTACAACATTCTCCCCTGTAGAGATGCCACACTAACTGCTGTTAGGGGGCTTTGGGGGACGACTCCTTCTGGCTACTTCTTGCTGAAAGGGGGCATCAAATGGGGAACAGCAGTTAGGACTCCTCCTAGGGTCCATCTAAGGGTCCTCAGAAGAATGGCGTGTCCATGTGTGGTTCAGTTTAGGGCACCATTTGGAGTTTGGTTGCTTCTAGGCGAGAAGAAACAATTCGAGTTATGGTATTGTGTATACAGGGTCCAAATATCAATGAAAGATGTGTAAGCAAGAGAGGGCTTAATAAAGGGGTTAACCAATTCCAGTAAGAAGACTGGAATTTATTAAAGAGGTATTGTAGCCACTCACTGAAGCCAGCATTTTCCCTGAGCCTGTCAATAATTTTGATCTGATTTTTAAGTACCTGTAGATTTTCCTTTACTTTACTAGAGGTGTTAATCCAAAAGCAGCATGTTTCATTTAAAAGTGCATCACTAAACCCAATTAAAAGTCCTAGCAGACGCAGTGATAGTAAAACTTTCATGCTTCCTTTTTGTTGTAACTATTATCTCTGCTATAAGGATAATAATTAAGCAAAATACGACAGCGATGGAAAGTCTCTGTTTAATATTTCAGTTAGAAGGTGCTACCTTGTATAATCCTATTGCAAATAATAGAGTGAGTATAGCAATTTCCATAAGTGTGGTGTGGGAGATAATTTCCATCTAAAATTTTATTGTCAAGATACAGAATTCCCATTTCGGGATCTATGAAGTTCCTTGGTTTTATTTTCCCAAACAAAGAAACTTCTGGGTTATGGGCACCCAAGTCACTTTTATTACCTGGCAGAATTTGCAGGATAATTGCCCAGAACTAGTATTTTCATCCAGATTTTTACATTACCCATCCCTTATTTTTTCTTCCATGCTGCAGGAGATCGCTACTTGATTCACAGGAATAAGTAGGGTTAGTCTAAAATGTAAGCGAAAAACTTGAAAACAGTAAGACTAGGACTTAATGACAAATGTATGATAAGCTTTGGAGCACAATTTTTCTCTCTAGTCCTCATTTTTTGGGAAAAACAAATCTTACTTGTATTTATGGAAAGTGAATCTTCTCTATATTTTACCTGATTGGAAACAGATTTGCATTTCTTTTTCCTCTTGTAGTGTTTCAACTTGAATTATGGTTCAGGTTCTCCTGATTATCATTGCTTATGCCCTGTTCTAAAGGATAAAGACCTTTATCAACCAACACATGCAGCAGAGCAACTTCTGTTTACACATAATTCTTCTAAATTGGATTTATAATTTAATAAGACAATAAGGACCAATAAATCAATACATGTAAAATGGCTACAATCCCAGAACTCCTTTGGTCATTTCACCTTCCTTCAGAAAGAAATGCCTTCCTAGGATATTAAAATAAATCGCACGTGTGTGTATGTGAGCGTTGTGTGCATGGTGTGTTTGTGTGTTCCTATCTGTAGGAAAAGACACGGGGAGACATGACGATAGTCAGTGTAAAGCATTTCCCTGTCTAAGGAGAAAATCTGCTCCCTGTGCACCATGCTGCGGGGGAATGCCATTCTCACTACCCTGATTTCAGGCACTGCCTTTGTTGAAGTTCAGTTACACTTGACTAGCGAAGAGGGTCTTGTGGCTGCCAGCAAGGTCAGCAGCTCTATCCCACATCACCTCCCTGAATTCATAGTTAAGTCATGTATTTTTATTTCTCAAAAGGATGTCACAAATTTCAGAAAGTAGTTAAAGTCCCTATATACATCTTTCAAAAGGGGCTTCCTCAAGAAGTGATTTCAGGACTGTTTCCTGTGGTGGAACCTGGAAATTCTAGTGCTGGAATTCCAGAGACGCAAGTTACCAATCATAGAGGCACTCTTAATCTTATCACAGCTGTGACGGCTACTGACATTAAATGAAACAAATTTGGTCAGTGTGATCTGCTTGGTAGAGCATCTTCATGTCAATTATATTTTTGACGTTAAGAATCATCTCTCTTCTAATTTTCCTTTTCCTCCACTCTCACCCAGACTCATATTAACCACCTCATTTCTTCTACTCTGGCTCTCTCGTTTCTGGCCGAAAGGCATTTACCCCAGGACGTTAGGATGCCACTATGTTTTTGCATGGGTTACTTGTGCATATACATTTTAGATCCACCTTTTCTGTTTGCAGAGACCATTCTAAATAAAGAGATGATCCAGAGTTGTGCTGACAGTAGTTCTTGTGGAGATAAAGAAAACTGGCTGGATAATGATGAAGACATTTCAAGGACATCCCTAGAATGCAATAGCTTTCTCTCTGGGTGGTCAGTGGTTTAGATTGCTTAATTACTGCACATTCACGCAAGTAGCAGCAACGCACACATGAAAAGACATTGGGAGGTCTCTTCTATTGTTTAACAACATAGTGGAAATGTTGCATACTGACAAGGGGTCCTACTCCAGCTTTCTTTAGAACACCCTTCCATGTCCAGAATGATGAATATTTAAAATTCATTTTGAAACATTTCAAATACGTTTGGTTGATAGTCAATTAATTATGATTTTCTGTCAATTTGGCTGACTTTCCAAGGTGGGATTCAGATTTTCATTGTAATTAACAGGGTTGAACACTTGGGTCCTTTGGAATATTTCTGTAGTACTGGGCTTGATACAATTATCATTCAACTCTGGATTATATACAGACAACATAGGAGATATTTTATTGGTGAAGATCAAAATGAGGATTATACAATCTCGTTTCTTAATTGAGAAGAAGAAAAAAGTGTAAAGACAATGGGGAACTGTGAAATGGGTGAAACATAGGGAAAATAAGTTTTATAAACATTGGGACGTAAGAGGAGTAAGTTGTTGTAATAGTATCAATGTTTGATTTTATTCCCAGATGAATGAACCTAAGAAATTGCAGTATAGGGAATGTCCAGTTATCCAAAAGCACTGAGTTCTGAAAATGGAAGAGAAACAAATAAATTCAGTTCAACATCTAGTTTAAATTTTTCTTCCTTAGCATTCTGGGAAGATTTATATAGAAACTTCCTATTATAGACTCTCCTTTTCTTTGAGGACAGTTATTTAACCACCTCCCTCCCCCCAGCAGCCATCTGTTCTCCAGGACACATTGTCCCAACACATTTCATCTTTTATATTTTCCATATTTGTACTCACATTTTTTTTCTTTTTTCATAGGCTTAAATAAATTATGTTTCCCTCCCCAATTCTACAGGTTTTCTATGAGAAAAAACTGCAGGTAGAGTAATAACTATAAACTATCAGCGCTTACCAAGAATTGTTATGAAATTTCGTACTGTCAAACTAAATGCAAAAGAAGCAACATATTTAATAAGATAAGTCAGTGTTGACCTTTCTGCCCTGAACTGATCCTCTAATGTACTCTGTACATCTGCAATGGTAAACATATTCAGACATACCTCTGAAACACACTTACCTATAACATTTGAATACTGTGTAACAATGCTGCTACTCACCAGGTCTATGTCATTTAGTTTATTTGGGTTTACATTGCACATGTGGCACCCAGAAAGTGGAACAATCTAATTTGTGAGACTGGGAGCATGACACTGCCATTCTCTGAGAGAGGACTGTGGAAGGTGAGCATGCTGGGGAATGGGAGGTGAAGAGGAGTTGAGCTTGTAGGGAAGCAGTTGTGCTTGTGTGATATTCAGGTGGAACTACGAAGAATCCAGAGGAGAGGATTCTGAAACTCAGCGAGGTATCTGGAGCTGAGATTATGGATTTGGGAGTTATCAGCCTACAGACAGTAGTTAGAACTATGAAGATTGATGAGATCACTCAGGAGGAGAAAGAGGCGTTGAGAAGGGTAGGAAAATAGAGTCAGGTGATATAGTTTCGATATTTGTCTACTCCAAATCTCATTTTGAAATTTGATCTCCAATGTTGGAGGTGGGGCCTAACGGAAGATGTTTCAGTTACAGGGGAGGATCCCTTGTGAATGGCCTTGCCATAATGAGTTAGGCCTTGCTCAATTAGTTCACAAAAGAACAGATTGTTAAAAAGAGCCTAGTGTCTCCCTCTCCTCTCTCTTGCTCCTTCTTCCACCATGTGACACACCTTCTGCCATAATTGGAATCTTCCTGAGGTTCTTACCAGATGCAGATGCTGGTGCTATGCTTCTTGTACAGCCTGCAGAGCTGTAAGCCAAAGAAGCCTCTTTCCTTGATAAATTACCCAGACTGAGAGACTCCTTTACAGCAATGCAAAACAGACTGAGACATTAGATGTGACAGAAATCAAGGTGGTGGAGAACTTTGAGCAAAAAAGGATTGACAGTGTAAAATGCAGAAGGAATGTTGCATAGGATTAGGGCTCGAATATTGGGCTTGGCAACTAGGAACTTCTTTGTGTCTCTAGTAATGCTAGAGTGATAGAGCAAGAAGTTGGCCTATTAATTGGGTCTTATAAATGAGTAAAATTCAGGGAGTTTTCCTATTTCCTCTTTTAAAGCTGGCCTTTATATTGTCCTTGGAATATCAAAGTTACAATCAAGATGATCATGTTAGTTTAAGGAGATCACTGAGGCCTCCATTCTAAATAGAGATATTTTTCAAACTCCTTGCTGTGTTTTAACAACATGCAAATAGAGGATGGAAGCCCTACCAATTAAATAAATCAGTGGCTGTGAGAATATAAAAGGATACTTTATGTGGCCTTTTGTCATTCACCTTTTAACTTTAGTGTCACCTCCTCAGAGAGGACATTATTTACTTTCCAATTTAAGGTAGATTCTTAGACATCTCTATCATATTATTTTGTTCAAATTTTCTGCATAGCAACTACCACTATCGGGATTTTCAAAATCTATCCCTCCCTCCCCTTGGTATGAAATAGGAGCTAAGAGAAGAAGCTTGACTCTCTTGTTCTTTGCTGAATCTCCAATATAGAGTTTCTTCCTTGTGATATATGAGCATTGAAATCAGGGATATCAACAAACATGCATTAAATAAACAAATGAATGGATACAGGGTATCCAATCTGAACTCTCTTAGAGTCTGACCTGAGATTTAAAAATATAATAAAGCAAATTGAGTGATTACAATGTGCCACAGTCTCGTGTTAAATACATATCGAATTTCCACAATCAGAATCCATTGAGATGATCATGAATTTGATCTTCTTAATAGAAAAAGTATCTGAGCCTTAGAGTAAATATTTTATCTTATAATAAAAAGCCATTAAATAAGAGAGCTTGGATTTAGCCAGGTTTATCTGAGTCCATGAACATAACCACTATACATCTGGCCACCCTTTCCATAGAACGTTGGCACCAGGATAGTGACATAGCTGCAGATACATTGGGCTGAGGATAGATGTATGAAGACTTCCACACAAAGTATATCTATTGCTCCATGTGCACTGTAATGATGAATTAACTTATAATCTTTACTTAATATTTGTTTGAAATATGGTGTGATCAGGTAATTAGACCTGGAAGCAAATCATCAAACTATTCAATACAAATAATAATGAATATACAATAATACGATACTATATCCACTGCTCTAAACTTCTTTATATATATTAACCAATTAAGCCCTCACAGCAACCCTAAGAGCTACATAAATATTTATTCCCATTTTACAACTAGGATAAAGAATTAAATAATTATCCCATTACACAAACAGGACATGGTAAAGCCATAATGGGAAACCCAGTAGGCAGTTGCCAGAGAGCTACAAAGAACTCAGGCTAACAGAAGCAAATCTGTACTGGAGAATTTGGTCTTCTTCTGAAGTTGGTATAGACCAGGTCTTGTACAAAATGTCATATTAACTGAAAATATATACCTATACTCAATTATTACTTCAGGCTAGATGAAGCATTTCTCATTTGAAAGATCTTATCTCATTTTTTAAAAATGAAAAGGAAAAAAATAAAAACGGCTGCTTCTCTCAAAGTGTTATACTTCAAAGTCACCAGAGCATTATGTAGGTAAGTGGGCTGAATCTCCTACTTTGGCAAGTTTTATGTCTTAGCAAGTTATCTGTGATTGAAGTAGCTGTCTTAGCAAGATGATGTAGGACTATAACACATAAACCATGACTAAACTGTCCAAAAGAGCTTTCTGCAATGATGGGAATGTTCTCTAAAATGTACTTCCATTGAGCACTTGAAATGTGGCTTGTGCAACTGATGAACTAATTCTTAAATAAATGTAATTTTAACTAATTTAAGTAGCTACATGTGTGTAGAGGCTATTTACTATATCAGGCAGTGCAGACTTAAGACTACTTTGGATCATATGAAGTTGTGAGAATTATCTTATACAATTATAAAATATAGAGATATTAGGAAGATGGACACTAAAAATGTTATTCCACAAAACGATGGTGAAATAGGTAAGTTGGATAATCCTATAAGCAAGTGTTGAAGGATTTAGTACATGGAATTGCAATAATCTTAAGTGAAACTGAGGCTTGTTGAGTTCTATTGACCTGTTCATAGGGAAACAGAAGCTGTTCTGAATGCAAACAATAGTCACTGAGAAAACTGGATCTCATCAACCAAATCTACAAATAAGAGACCAGTATGTGTAAGTAAAGAGTAGTCATGTATCATAAGCATGATGACTAAAATCACTTATTCACAGTAGAAAAAAATTGTAGTATCAAGCACAGAGGAACACCCATTTTGGCTGAATATTAAGCAGAAGCTGATTTCTGGAGAACATATTTTCTCCTCAGCAATGCCTTTTGTGGAAGCGAGGTGAGGGATAAGGAAAATCAGAACATTAAAGAGATGGGTTAGGAATTGGAATCTACCCTTTCAAAGCCAAGGAAAGCACAATGCTATAATCAGTTATGTTGTTGTCAATGATCAATCCAGAAATGATGATTTCACTAATGGGGGTAGGAAGTGTCACACACAATTCTTGGGAAATCCTATAACACTTGCTTATAGGATTATCCAACTTACCTATTTCACCATCGTTTTGTGGAATAACATTTTTAGTGTCCATCTTCCTAATATCTCCAGGTATGTCTATAGTTTGACATTACTTAAGGAAACTTTTTGTGGTATAATGTATTGTAACACCCTTTTTGGAATGTAAATATTATTTTAGCACATTGCATTACACATGTGCTATATCTAAGTTTAGTTTATAAAAAAAAATCCATTCAAAAATACTACAAATTAAAAATATTTATTTTTTGTGCTAAAAGAAACACTTATCAAAGCCATTTATTTTAGTAGTCAATCATTCATTTTTCCATTTGTTTCTTTGAATTCAGTAATATTCCAGGAAGCAAGGAAGGTACCTAAAACTTCTAAATTACTATTTTTATTATAATTATAAAACAGTTTTCTTTTAATTCTAAGTCATGTGTTCTCTATAATATATAAAGATATATGATGAAAATAATGAATTTTCATTATTCAATTTTATTTTCTGCCTTCTTATAGAGGTAGAAATGAAAACAACAAACATATGTTAAACTTTGCAGTGTTACAGGATAAAGATATAAATAATATTTTTTTATTCTTGAGACATACCAGCCATTGAAAGTTTACACTAATTACCTGTAGTTTTGTTAATGTTAGAAGCTGCCCTTCATCTCTCCTATCCAGACATACCACTCAGTTTCCTCTGCAGATATATTCAACAGCTTCTGTTCACACCTGACATCAATTTCCTTTGATGTTCACAGCCTAAATGAGAATGCTACAGCAAGCTGTATTTGTAAAGTATACAAGATGCCTTTAAAATGATGGCAGGTATTTTCCTCATTAAAGCAGCCATAACAGATAGTTAGATATGATGCTGTCCCTCACCTTCCTACTAATTAATGACTATGATTGCAACCCAAATAAGATCAGGCAATTAAGTGTGATAACATTTCAGAAGCAAAGAAAATATACAACAATCTTGGAATAGCTTCTTACCGATAAATAAAGTTGATCTTTGGAAAATTACCATATAAATGTACTATTCTATCAAAAAAATCACACAAACTAAGGAACGTAATAATTTTGCTTTTAATTGAAACATGAGTTACATCTCCCATTAAACTAAAATGTTATGAGTTGGCTTGTAGGAAGGTATTGTAAACAATCTCTGTCATATTCTGCAGCAAGATACAGTAGGTAGGCAGGGGCTCATTTAAGCTTGTCTTGAGAACGCTTTGGGGAATATGTTATGCTCATCTTAGCAAAGTATCTAAGTGATTTTTTTCAGTAACAGATTTGTGACCAGGCCTAGATAAAAATGAAAAGCTACCAAGGAGAAACATGCAAGAGAAGTCACTGACCCCACTAAGGTTCGCAGACATGCAAATACCACAGATACTTAAGAAAACCTTCTAGAAAAGCTAGCACTTTCAGAAAACAAAAGCAAACACACTCCTTGGTAACCAACCAACTGCTTTCTAAAATTTCATTAACCATAATGCAATTTAAATTTTAGATATATTTTTACTAAGATATGCAGAAGCCACGTGCAACAGTTAATGACAACAGTCCTGTTAGACTCTAAGCTTCCTCTTCTGATTTGAGAAGGGGTTAATGGTGATACAAATATTGATATTTCATTCTCCAGCTCATTATTGGAACCATGGGAAGATGTCAAGGTGCAAGGAGATCTCTTTTCTCTGTGGGTTTTCCATATTTCTCACTTGAAGCCTGGCTAGAATAGACCCTAATCCTAGCATTGAACGAAAGGCTTTATTTATTGTCTGGTCTACCTAAGCTCCCATGTAGATTTCTTAAACGTTATAATGACCTGCACGTTATAATAGCAACAAGGAATATCAATCAAAATAATTTGCTTGTCTGAAGTGCTCGGTATGAGAAGATTCTGAAAAAAAAAATCTCATAAAAACACACTTTTGTACCAACTCCTTCCGAGCATACGTCTGTGATTTGAAGCATTTCTGTGATGCAACGAATGATGGTCACTATTATGATTGGTGCTCTGGAGATGCCAGGTGCTACAGGGTGGGTAAAGCTGTTTCCCAGAACATGAGAAGAAAGAATTGTTCCAGGAATGACCTTACTTACCCAAATATAAATAATTAAATAGGTGTGAATATATATATATATTTATGCATATTTATGTACGTGTACACATACATTATTACATATGTGAGCCTAATAGAGATGTGAATTATTTAAAGAAGAGGGCCTTATACTAGTTGTATCCTCCTTCCACACAGCACAGAGCAGTGCCTGAAGATTAACAAAACGTACTCAAGAGTTGTAGAAGGAGCACATATACACCCTCCTACACAGGCACACGCTCCCTGGGTGTCAGTAGGGCCATGTTCCCTAGGAACAGTATCTCCTTTGTGTGTGTATGTAAAGCTCTCAAACCTTGTGATGCCTTTGAGATCGCCTCTCCCTCTTCTTGTTTTATCTCAAGGCTGTATTCTCTGTACTTCCCTCTCTTCCTCTCTCCCCGTGAGGCAACTTTGAGTATATTGCTCCCAAAGGTGTGACAAGCTTGCAGTTGATCTTGGCTTTACGTGAAAACAGAATATTCTTGTACTCCTTTGGATTTAAGATATTAGGCAACTGAGGAGTATTCTCAAAGGAGGATAGAATGCCTATAAACAAAACTATAGGTGAGTTGCATATTTTCAAATAAAGTAAATACTAATTTTTATTGTAAATCATTTTAATTTTAATGTTTAAATACTGATCAATAAGCAATGGTTATTTAAGTCAATAAGAAATGATTAATTTTACAGTTGATCTGGCAGACGCCAGAAGAACTGGTTTGCCATCCTTGTCTGCCCCTTACTTGCTGTGTTGCCTGACTCAGCTGAATTTCACCAAACCCTGGTTTCTTCAATGAAAGATTAATACATAACTCCAAGGTTTTGTGCACATCGAATGAGATAATAAACTACTAAGTGTATATATATCTATATCTAGGTTTCATTGTAGAAAGAATAGCAAAAAGCCTGGGCACGGTGGCTCATGCCTGTAATCCCAGCACTTTGGGAGGCCGAGGCAGGTGCATCACCTGAGGTCAGTGGTTCGAGACCAGCCTGGCCTACATGGCAAAACCTCGTCTCTACTAAAAATGCAAAAATTAGCCAGGTGTGGTGGCACATGCCTGTAATCCCAGCTACTCAGGAGGCTGAGGCAGGAGAATCGCTTGGACCTGGGAGTGGGAGGTTGCAGTGAGGTGAGATCATGCTATTGCACGTCAGCCTGGGCATCAGAATGAGACTCTGTCTCAAAAAAAAGAATATTAAAAAATATATAAATCCACAAAATAGAATTCTAAGAGATCTGTAACTACTGGTTTGTGGGGAAGTTAAGTTTTGAGGGAGAAAAATATGATGAACTTGAAAACTGTCTTCAATGGTTTAAGATATTTCTATACGAAACAAAAAAATTTTTAAATTTCATATGATAGAGCCATAAGCTATAGATCAAATTTTCCAAGAATGTGATTGGAGATCAATGTAAGGTAGAATTCCAGCAATTGGAATCCACAGGGAACAGATCACTGCACGGAAGGGGTTTGGAATGAGATATACCTGAATTTCAGTTTTAGTTCATTCATTTGCTGGCTGCATTACATTGAGCATGACCATTAGTCTTTCTAAATTTCAATTTCTTCATCCTTAAAAGGAGAGTGAGTACCTGTGTAGAACATTAATAAATAATAAACTAGGTAATATAAGCAAATTACTTAACATAATGCCTGAGATAATTATCTGCTTATAATTATATTTAACTATTCCCTAGGAGTGGGAGGATTCCATCCCAGTGATATGGTCACTAGTCCAGGTTGATTCCAAAGGTCACTGACCATGTCTGTTTTGTTTATGGTAATATTCCCAGTCCTAACAGAGATTTGGTACTCATTTACTATTTCTTGAGTAAATGAATGAATAAAAGAGATGCCTCAATTGAGTTGAAGGTTAAAACAATGACCTTTAATCCTATCCAAATTCAAGAACTTGATTCGGATTTGGTGATCCTCGTTGGGGAAGAGAAAAAGTAATCCTTAAGTTGAAACTAAATCAAGTAGATAACTTTCTACCTCTACCTTTGGCTAAAAGAAACTGTAAGCAAACAATTACCCTTGTTCCTGGAAAAGCTTGCTTAGGCATTCTTAATAGTCTCAGACGAATTTGTGCTTTGAAAATCAGACAGGTGATGCTCTTTGGTGGAAAATAATATAATGACATAGAATTTTATTTAAAATATCTTTGAGGAATGAAGGTCAAGATAATTTTTTTTCAATTAAAATTGTTTCCATTGATTGGGAAATCATAGATAGCAGAATGTTCAGATACAATATTTGGTGGAAAATGCAACTGTCAATGAATTCTCCTATTTCTTCTAGTAGCAATTAATCAGTATCATTTCAGAAACACATATACGTTAACACTGCACAAAAAGGCAGTAAAAGGCTTCCAGACTTGATTTTATTTCTATTGTATGTTTTTGTTTTTAAGTGTCTATGTTTTTTCATTGCTGAACCATCACACTTAACACGTTTCTATGCATACACAATACTAATAGCAAATCCCTACAAAGGCAAGGCTGGCAAAAAGTCATAACTGTTAAAAAGTTCTTCTATAAAATGCCATGAGATTATTTAGGTTAGTAAAAAACTAGCAAGGATTGTTAAAAACTCCAGAAGGATCTAATCAAAGTGTGAGACTGTGCAACATAATGACAGATGGAATTTAATGTAGATAAGAAAAAGGTAATGCATTTGGGGAGAAATCATTTAAACTTTTCATATACATTGGTAGGATCTGAATTAGCTGAACTTCTCAGGGAAAAAATAAGGGGTAATTATGGCTGGAGTATTCATTGAAGACATCTGCTCAGTCTTCAGAGCAGTTAAAGCTAATAGACTGATGGTTATATTAATAAGGCAAGGGAAAATAGTATGGAAAATATTATGACATTATGCTATATAAACCACTGATTTAATTTCACTTTGAACGCTGTGTTAGTTTTTGGATTCCTAGCATTTTAAAAGATGCAATGTTTACAAAGTAAAAGTTAAAAAAAAAAAAAGAAAGAAAGAAAAGAAATGAGAGCAGAGCCAAGGGGAGCATCAGACTCAGAGCAGGTAAAGTGGAGACCTGAATGTAAGAGGAGGTATGTTTCCACCTCCACCCTACATAACCTTGTTGAATTCATAATTGCAGCTTCCACGAAATGTAGTTTTTCCCAGAAATCATTCCCAGATGATTATTAACCAGTGAGTTCTGAGCAAAATATTTAGTGCTTTTTAGTCCAAAAGAAGGATTTTGATCCTCTGTTTGCCTGATATGTATAAAAATAGCTGCTATGTATAAAAATATTTGTGGAAGTGAAAAAACAATCCTACTATGAAAACACTTTTTTTCTTTGTGTAGGTATTACTTAGATAATCCATAAAATGATGACTGTTTGTGTAGTATTCCCATTGGTTCTTTGTTGTTGATTTTGTCTCTTCTGAACCTCTGGGAAGTCATTCAGTGATGTCCCTTTGATGCAAAGGTCTGGGGAAAGAAGTCTCTAAAGGTAGTAGTAAGATGCATGTAATAATTAAACATTTTCTATTTGTCTTAACGTTTCTTGTTTACCTCATTTAAATGAACTGTTCCTAAAGGTGCAACTCCTTTTGTTGAAAATATCAGACCCCCAGGCCTTTCTACTATGGGTCCTAGCACAGTTAGAGGTAAGCGTTATGTTAGCCAGTACAAATCAACTGTACGGGCTTTGTCACCATAAGACTTGTGATCTTAGGGAAGAACTTTTATTCCCTGGGTCTTAATTTATTCTCTTTAAAATAGCAAGAATATATACCATATGACCCAGCCATCCCACTACTGGGTATATACCCAAAGGATTATAAATTATTCTACTACAAAGACACATGCACACGTATGTTTATTGCGGCACTATTCACAATAGCAAAGACTTGGAATCAACCCAAATGTCCATCTGTGACAGACTGGATTAAGAAAATGTGGCACATATACACCATGGAATACTATGCAGCCATAAAAAAGGATGAGTTTGCGTCCTTTGTAGGGACATGGATGCAGCTGGAAACCATCATTCTTAGCAAACTATCACAAGAAGAGAAAACCAAATACCGCATGTTCTCACTCATAGGTGGGAACTGAACAGTGAGATCACTTGGACTCCGGAAGGGGAACATCACACACCGGGGCCTATCATGGGGAGGGGGGAGGGGGGAGGGATTGCATTGGGAGTTATACCTGATGTAAATGACGAGTTGATGGGTGCTGACGAGTTGATGGGTGCAGCACACCAACATGGCACAAGTATACATATGTAACCTGCACGTTATGCACATGTACCCTAGAACTTAAAGTATAATAAAAAATAATAATAATAAAAAAATAGCAAGAATACTATCTTGTGCACAGGGTTATTGTAAGAATTAAACAGGATCATATGTATGGAATTCTTTGTACATGAAAAGTACTCCATGTTAGATAGCATTGTTACGTAGTACCAAATAAATGGTGGGTTTAAGATAAAAATAAAATAATCATGTTAGCATTTGCTCTCAAAATACTTTTTTTGTCATGTGATTTAAGTTCTTCACAGATTTATAATTTCGAGAGGCTGTAATTCCTAAATTACATGGTTCTCCATGATCCAATCCCAGATTCCCATTATAAACTCTCTGCCACTAATCTCTGATGATCATTCCATTCCACAGCTACAAGGAGTACTAGTGTGTATTCCTCTATCAGTGTTCTCCACACTTGTGGACACTCAGGACACTCAGGCTTCTCCACTCAGAGCCTGGCACAGCTCTTCTATAATGCCCAGCCTCCTCTCCAAGGCCTGCTTCAGCCCAGCAAAGGAAGGCTCAGCCAACACTTCTTTCCTCCTGGAAATCTTTTCAACAACTCCAAGAGAGAATTGGTCAGTTTATCCTTGGAATTTCATAGCACTAAATCTGGACTTCTACTTGATCCAAACACCATGATGTCTTGTGTTATTTGTATTATTTATGTAATCATTCCCTGTACGGCTGTAAACTACTCACCCTTGTGTGTTCAACATTATCCAGCATAGGACAAAAGAACATACTGAATACATTAATAAATGTACACAGTTATAGATCCATCTCTTACAATGAACTCACAGACACAGCAAATTCAAGGGATAAGATGCAGACTTCAAAAAGAAAATGATAACCTTTCATAGTAAACATAAAAATACAGCAAATATTCAGTTTTTCTGATCTTAGCTTTCCAGAGAGCGATTATTAAAGAAGCAAGAATTTATGGCTTATTGAAAACACAGAATCAGTTTCTAACAGAAGGACTACATTCCCTTCTCTGAGTTTGAACCTGAACATATTAAAGTATTTGAAGTTAATTCAGAGAAAAAGAGTACCAATCTGCAATACGTGCAAAATTCTATTTTTCTGTAAAATTTCACTGTGAAGAATAAACAGAACAGAATAAACAGAAGAATAAACAGAATAGAATAAACTATTAGTAACAGAAGGTTACTAATAGTTTATATCCTCGCGTATTTTGTTTCGTGGGACAATGTACTCTTTTCAAATTTAAGAACTGTTTTACTTCATTTCCTATCCCTTATTTTATAATAACTAGCCATGGAATTTCAGTGTTTCATATGTGAAAGAAGGGAAAGAAATAACATTTTAAAGGATTGTTTCTTTCATTGAATTTTCCTGTTCTTTGGCTAGCATGAATTACACATATTCACGGAAGAGGACCATTATGTTAGTCTGTGGTGAGTGTTATATGAGATAAAAGAGAAGGGATGAGATCAGCTCCTATACAGCTGCTAGACATCCTTTTATTGAAAAATGTATTTAAAATGTCCCATCTTCGATGGAGGGGCAATGATTTAAAAGACACAGCTGCTAGTTAAGTATAACAGAAATGGCACCTGGGTTCCGACTGGGCTTAGGTATGAGTAATTTTGAGAATAGGCTTGGAACAGAAAGCAATGAGGTGGGGGTAGAAATTCTTTTGCCGTTAAAGGCAATGTCATCATCAAAGTATATAGAGATCCCAGTTTTCAAGGTATCACAATTGAAAATTCAAAGTAATTTTGGGAAAAGATATGCACTATTATGTTGAACTGTCTTTTGAGTTAAAAATATTTAGCTGAATTAATGTTAGATGATTGGGAGGGGTTTTTAAATCATGCAAATGAAAGATGTATTTTTCTCAGGGCAATGAAATTCACACACAGTGGAGCATTGCTGATCATTACCATGGGGAAGGCATACTTCTGCCTAATCAAATGTCCATTAATACTGAGAATGTCTGTCCTTTTCATTGATTGCAGTTTAAAAAGGAACACATGAAAAGGTGGTCACAGAAGATAGAGATGCCTTCATTAGTCAACATGAATGGCATACTCTTCTTTTTAATGTTCTTTCCTTCTCTTCTCTTTTTCCTCAGAGCTCTGTGAAAAGTGGTGTGTGTAAACTCTCTCTATAAAATGCAATTAGTAAGTTAGGGATAAATCAATCACATTTTCTGTTAAAAATTGCCTCTCCTGCTGCATCCTCTTTACAGTGTCTTATATAATACCCTTGGCCATGGAGATAGATTAGACCCTCCTCTTGTTTTTGTTTTTGAATTGGAGGTGGCCTGAAGGGCTGGATAGAATAAAATGTGAGGCCACTCTGAGGTCAAGGTTATTGATGGAAAACACTGTTGGAAATACAAGCAGTGACATGGGCACAGTGGAGGGATATGCACTTTACGTAATGCAGAGCTTGGTCTAAGTCCTGTTTTTTCTTCTTATTAATTGTGTAATCTTGGGTAAGGTAAAGTATTTGATTTCATATTTTTTATTTGTTTATTACACAAATGTTTTTGGAAACTCTATTCCATGGTAAGCACTGTTCTGTGGTTTGGCATTCCAATGATAAGCCAAACAGGCAAAATGCTCACCCTCATGATACTTAAGTATTAGAGGGGACATTGATGGGTAATGCACATGGGCGGATATATTGCAGTGCCAAGTGGTAATAAGTGGAATGAAGAAAGATTATGGAGAAGAAATGGAGACAGTGACAGCAGATGCTATTAGAGATAGACTAGACATGGAAGGCCATGCTGGGCATGCTTAATTGATGAGACCCAGCTGAATGAAATGAGGTTACCTCACTTCATTTAAATTACTCTCTATAATGGGAATATTAGCAACTACATTGATGGAGTCTAAAACAACATATGGAAAGCATGAATGTGGCCTAGCAGCTCAACAATCAGCTACAGCTCTCAGTGTTGTGACTGTGAAATATGTGGTCACCTGTCATATGCAATACTCACTTCAAAGTTTGGGTTCACATCCCAATTACTCGAATTTCATCCTTACACGTTGTATACATATATCAGCATATCACATGTATCCCCCAAATATGTACAGATATATCTATCAATAAAAAATTTTAAGAAAGATTTGGGTTCAAATATGATTTCCATTTCTTTGGGTACACATTTGATACTACAGAAGTCAGTCTTAGTTACATTTTTGAATTTCATTTGATTCTCATATTCACCATATAAAGGTTGCTCTACCTCTGCCTTTGTTTTAATACCACTTATTTTCCTCATCATTTAGCCTCATGATTGCATATATGTTAGGAAGGATTTGAATAATTATAACAACATTTGTGCTGTCTTCAGGTCTTAAATAATTTTCAAACATAAATTTCATAATTCATGGCATTTTTTTCAGATGTCTTTTGCAGCTTAAAGGACATGGAATTCTGGTTGCTGGGTCTATAATTCAACAAAAGAAAATATAGGTAAATAAGGCAGGACAAACATGGTAGGATTTGGAAAATGAACTAGAATTTACTGTTGGCTTCAAGAAAATCTTTAAGGTCAAGAAAGAAAACAGTGTATGACAAGAGAAGTGAACAGAATTGTCTAGGACAGACAATGTGAAATCAAACTATTAAATGGATCAGAGACAGCAAAGGAGTCTGGGCTGTCAGGAGAAAGAGGACCACATCCAGGGACCCAGAAGACATTTTAATGTACAATAAACAAGATGTTGCAGAGGACAGCAATGAAGTACAAGAACATTTAGGTTTTGTTGATTCATCTTCTATAATCCTCGAATGAATAGGGGGCAAAAATGCCACCCATTTGACATTGATAAGTGAAATAAAGCAATTATTGAGCACTTAATGAACACACTTAACACTTACTGAAAGTAATCATGTGTTCTGAGTCTTTTAATTAATTATTAAGCCTTTTAATCCTTGGAAACATTTTATCACATAAGTGTGAGGATCCCCGTTGTTCACAGAAACAAACTCAGACTCAGAGGTGACGTAACTTTCCCAAGGTCACACAGGAATTTGGTCTTCAAGCAGGGAGTGTGGCTCCAGACGCCTTGCTGTTTGTAAACACTACAGCACTCTCATGCTCATGAATTTAGCTATCCTTTCAAAAAATCTCTTTATTGGTATTACTATCCTACTTTCACCATTTATGAAATGAGGTACAGAGAGATTAAGTAACTTTTTCACGA
The DNA here is from genome assembly GCF_002776525.5 of Piliocolobus tephrosceles. Lineage (NCBI taxonomy): Eukaryota > Metazoa > Chordata > Mammalia > Primates > Cercopithecidae > Piliocolobus > Piliocolobus tephrosceles. The sequence goes on from NC_045448.1 coordinate 100,424,681, forward strand.
TGAAGCAGGTTGAAAGTGGCATAGAAAATAACAACTACATTCTCTAGGTTATGCATTTTACTATACCATGCTGGGTGAAGACTAGAAACCCAACATACCAGCTCCTGCAGTTTGAGGGCAAAACTGGTTCTCCTGACTCACTTTATCAGAATGATATTACCAAGGCACACGCTCTTTTGAAAGTCAAAGCATCTGACCGAACAAGCTTATTTTCCCTGTACTATTTCTCCTCCACTCCCCACTGGACAGATTACACAGCGTTAGAGGTGGAGTGAAGAGGTAACACTATCCATTCCCCTTATTTTATAAGAGGAGGAATTACTATTTAACGGAAATATTCACAATTTGTCCCAACTCACCCAAGTTAAGGACTAGTCATATGTTTCTTGCCATTATATCATATTCATATTAATTCTTTGATTCATTTATTCATATGTCATATATTAGTGAAGCACTTACTATATTCAACAAGTCTCAACTGTCATCCTGTGGAATAAAAGAGTTGACAAGGCTCTTACCTTCAAGGACAGGAGCAAGTATAAACCAAGCACATAAACAACATTGTAGTGGGAAAAGAAACGTAGAGAAAGAGAGAGTCCAAAACATATGGCAGGGATACAGATTCAGAAACAAGAGTTTGCTTGCAACTGATGAAATCAAGAGGGAAGGTTTTGTGTTAAAGTTAAATTGAGAGCTGAATTTGAAAAGATTATCAGTCATGCAATCAGGAGAGACCTGATCACTCAAGGTAACAGGTGAGTTAAAGTCCAGAGACAGGCAAATGTTTCACTTTAATGGGCACCAGGGGTAATCTCTCTTGGCAGGAAAACTTAAGCGCAGGAAGGAAAAGTACCATCCCTGCAAGTTGGAGAGCCAGGTGGATGCCCGATACTGTTTTAGCAATGACCTCAAATGACAAAATATGAATCATTCAGAATTAAGAGATACTAAGGTTAAGATATATTTATTGGAAATAGAATGAAAAGAGTATCTACACAAACTGAAATCAAAACCTGAGGTATTATAACTAAGGTACTGATTCAAAAGACTCATTGAGGCCATAGCCATAACCAACAATATGAATAATAACTGGCCGAATCAAAACCACTCATGCATTAAATTAGAACATTTGTATTACAGTGCTTGAAGCAGAATGAGCTTTTCTATGTTAGATATATGAAAGGCACAATTCACGATAGAGCCATTACCTGGACTAAGGATGTACTTGGGCAGACAGAGTCAGTCCACACAGTGGAACAAGAACACAAATTTTGATAGAATATAGTAATTTTCGCATTCACAATTAAAGGTTACAGGTGAGCCCTCAGTTTTCTCTCTCTCACTTTTGATGATCTAACAACGTGAAAATTGTTTCTATCTGGTATTTATTATGACTGATGCTGTTTCATCTAGGTCAGTCCTTCTTGGCCTTTTCTGCAGTTCCTGGAACACTGCTCTCAAAATATTCAAGCTGGTAGTGGGGAGCCAAAAGAGCAGCCAAAGCCTCAGGATCCCCAGTGACTAGCAGCAGGTAGGCCACTGGAACACACCCCCAGGACATGCACACACGCACCTGAAGATGTTATCAGAGAAAATGAAATACCGCTTTGCTAATGGGAATGTGTCCAGGTTGAAGAAGTCCTAGCCCCTGCAGCAGTATACATCCTCCTTTGAGCAGGAATTTTGTTAGCTGTTCCTTTACTCATTTGTCATGTAATCTTAATGTGCGTATCTTTTTTTCAACAAGTTATCTTTTGAGTGTGTGTGTGTATGGTTGTTACAGATTTTCTTAAGAAAGGATCAGTAGCCATGCAGGGATTCATAACAACAGGAAAATGCCAACAAGACCCACTTGAGAAGGGTCTCCTTCTGAAGAAAATAACTCTACCTGATGGAATATTAAGAAAATATACTGTTAAGCGGATGTGCCATACTAAGCAATAAGCATATGTTATTCAGGAATTAAAGCAGAAACTGAATAAAGGCAGAATGAGAATGTCCATTCTAAGATTTCTAAAATATCTGGGGATTATGTTTCCTTATTTTCTTTCACAGCAATGAGACTTTATTTTGGGGAGGAAACAGAAGAATTTTATTTGGGGAAGGAATTTGTTAAGCATCCCAAATATGAATTTTTTGATTGATATATTTTGAGAGGTGACCTTGTAGTAGATAATAGTGGTAGAGCTGGATAAGACGGTCTTGAAAAAAATTTATCATCTTATGCATAATTTATACTGTGAACTATACAGAAGAGAATTTTGTATAAAAATATTAGATTTATTAGAGCATTCTTTGACAAACAGAAATTTAAAACATGAAATGAAGCTCTATATTAGATATAAATTGTAAATCTCAGATTACTAAAGCACAGCATCAGATAGTTCCAGAGACAGAAAACGTTTGGTCCTATTCTGGAACCTTCAAAATTATCATCATAGCATATTGCCCAGCAAAATGTTGAGTAGGTTATCTGTTTGTCTGTCTGTAGAGCAATGGTTTATCCAACAATTACATATTGAGCGGTCATGATGGAGCAGTATTATTCCAGGTAATGATTCTACAGGAGTTAAAAAGTTAAAAAGACAATCGTTTGCCCTAATTCAGATTTATAATTTGAAAACATGACATTTTTATTTATGTATTGAGTAAATGTTTAATTGTCTGTATCAATAAACCAAAAACTGAGTATTAACTGGGGATTCAACTAACAGTGGGATGGAATTCACATCACTGGGCAATATACAGTGTTATGGATAAGATGCAACTTTAAAAACACAAATATAATACAATCTTAGCAGCTTTTTAAAATTTTTAAAAACTTTATGGAGATCTAATGTACATGCCATAAAATTTACCCACTCGAAATATGCAATCTAATGTTTCTGAGCATATTCACTGTTGTGCACACATCACCACATTACAATTTTAGAACATGTTTATTACTCTAAAAAGAAATCTGGTATTCATTTAATTTCTTTCAATAATGCATTTTAGTTTTCAGCGTTCAAGTCATACTGTCCTTTATTGTTATATTCCATACGTTTTTTACTATTTTGGATTGTACTGTAAATCAAATTGTCTTCTTTTAGATTCAGATTGTTTATAATGAATGTCGAGAAGTACAACTGATTTTTGTACATTGTTATTGAATCCTGCAAGATTTTGCATTCTACTTTTTTGGAAAAGTTTTCAAATGATTGATATTAACTATTCTTAAACGTTTGGTAGATTTTATCATTGAAGGCATCTTTCCCTCTGTTGCGGGAAGTCAGGGACCCCAAAAGGAGGGACCAGCTGAAACCATGGCAGAACATAAATTGTGAAGATTTCATGGACATTTATTAGTTCCCCAAATTAATACTTTTATAATTTCTTGTGCCTGTCTTTACTGGAATCTCTGAACACAAATTGTGAAGATTTCATGGATGTTTATCACTTCCCCAATCAATATTCTTGTGATTTCCATGCCTGTCTTTACTTTAATCTCTTAATCTTGTCATCTTCGTAAGCTGAGGATGTATGTCACCTCAGGACCATGTGATGATTGCATTAACTGCACAAATTGTTTAAACAATATGAAATCTGGGCACCTTGAAAAAAGAACAGGATAACAGTGATGTTCAGGAAACAGGGGAGATAACCATTAGGTCTGACTGCCTGAGAGCTGGGTGGAACAGAGCCATATTTCTCTTCTTTTGAAAGCAAATAGGAGAAATATCACTGAATTCTTTTTCTTAGGAAGGAACAGCCCTGAGAAAGAGAATGCATTCCTAGGGTAAGGTCTGTAAAATGGCCGCTCTGGGAACAGCTGTCTTTTACAGTGGCAGATAAAGGATGAAATAAGCCCTGGTCTCCCATAGCGCTCCCAGACCTACTAGGATGAGGAAATTCCCACCTAACAAATTTTGGTCAGACTGGTTGTCTGCTCTCAAACACTCTCTCCTGATAAGATGTTATCAATGACAATGCGTGTCTGAAACTTCATTAGCAATTTTAATTTCTCCCCAGTCCTGTGATCTCGCCCTGCCTCCATTTGCCTTGTAATATTTTATTACCTTGTGAAGCATGTGATCTCTGTGACCCACACCCTATTCATACACTCCCTCTCCTTTTGAAAATCACTAGTAAAACCTTGCTGGTTTTGTGGCTTGGGGGCCATCATGGAACCTGCTGACATGTGATATCTTCCCTGGACACCAAGCTTTAAAATTTCTCTCTTTTGTACTCTTTCCCTTTATTTCTCAGACAGGCCAACACTTAGGGAAGATAGAAAAGGACTCACGTTGAATAATTGGGGGTGTGGGTTCCCCCAATAGCCCTCAGCTTTTCTTTGTGGGAAATTTTAAGAGTCCTAATTTATTCTCTTTACTTTACTTATTATATGTATGTTCAGATTTTCTATTTTTTGAGTAATTTTCAGTTTTTTTTTTTTTTTTTTTTTTTTTGAGATGGAGTCTTGCTCTGTCACCCAGGCTAGAGTGCAGTGGCCGGGTCTCAGTTCACTGAGTAATTTTCAGTTGTTTTTATGTTTATAAGAATTTATTTCTTTCATTGAAGTATATATTATAATTCCTGATAGACTTTAATGCAAAGTCTCTTGTTTCTCTGTCCTGTATTTATTTCTAATCTAATGTTTATCATACTTGTTGAAATCTGTTTGTCTAATATTAGTATAGACACCCCAGCTCCCTTTAAGTTTCTGTATTCATGATACATCTCCTGCCATCTTTTTACTTTCAATCTATTTGTATCTTTGGATCCAAAGTGTCTTACTTGTAGACAGCACATAGCCATGTCACACATTTATCCATTCTTCCAATTTTTATCTTTGATTATAGGGTTTTATCCATTTATATTTAATGTAATTAGTGATAAAGTAAGATTTATCTCTGTCATTTTGGTGCTTATTTCTATATGTCACCTTTGTTACTTTCTCTGTCACTGCTCTTTTATGCTAAATACATATATTCTAGTATATTATTTTAATTATATATAAAGTTATATATGTATATACACACATATATAACTTTATAAGTTTGAATCCAGCCTAGGCAACATAGCAAGACTGACTATCAAAATAAATGAATTTAAATATATATATAAAGTTACATATGTGTGTATACATATATATCCAGCATATATTGCCTAGGCTGAATTCAAACTCCTGGGATCAAGTGATATTCCTGACTCAGCTTCTTGAATAGCTGGGACTACATGCACATGCCACTGCACCTGACTAGTGTACCATTTAATTTTCCCTATTTTTTTTTTTTTTTTGTATTTGTGTATATATATTTTTTTGCCTCGATGGTTGCCTTCGGGTTTACATTTAGCACTCTAACTGAAAATAATCTAGCTAGATTAATACTAACATAATTTAGATAATAGAAGATTTGTTCTAACATTGCTCCATTTATCCTTTTTCTGTGCTATTATTGTTATGCTAATGAGATCTTTAGACATTATATGTCCATCAACACATTTTTAAAATAATTGCTATGTAGTTGTCTTTAAATAAGAGAAGAAAATATAACCAAAATACATTTACACTATTTCTGATCTTTACCAAAGTAGTAACCTTTACTGGTGCTTTTTATTTCTTCCTATGGTTGAATCTATTAGCTAATTTCCTCTTATTTGAGCCTGAACAATGTCTTTAGTGTTTCTTTTGGAGCGGTATGCTAGCAAGGAATTCTCTTTTTAATTTGGAAAGTTAATTTGGTGGAATATAAGATTCATGATTAACATTTTTCTCTTTTAATACCCTGAATGTCTCATTTTATTACCTTCTGGGCTGCATGATTTCTGATGAGAACTCAGCCATGACTCACATTGAAGAGCTCTTTTATGTGATAAGTCATTTTTTTTCTCTTACCAGTTTCTCTCTTTGCCTTTGACTACAAAGTGATTAGGTGTGTACTTCCTTGAGTTTATCCTACTCGAAGTCTGTAGAGGTTTTTAGATTTTTAGATTAATGCTTTTCATTAAATTTGGGAAGTTTTCCACAATTATTTCTTCATTTTTTTTTTCTGTTCCTCAGACAGAATATTCTCTATTGTTTACGGTGAGTTCACTGATTTTTTCTTCTGCTACTATTCTCTGCTCTTCTGCCTCACTAGTGAATTTTCATTTATTATGCTTTTTAAGCCCAGGATTTATATTTAGCTCATTTGTATAATTTACATCTCTTTATTGATTTTTTTAAAACAGTAAGACTTCATTATCATACTGTCCATTAATTATCTAGACATGTTTTTCTTTAGTTCTTCCAATATGTTGGTAATAGTTGATTTAAGCTCTTTTTTCAGTAACCCCAACATTTGTCTCTCAAGAATTGTTACATCAACTGCTTCTGTATCAGATTTATGTTTTCCCCTCTATATAGGGGCCATCCTTTCTTGGTAGTTTGTGTATCATATACATTTTCATTGAAAACTGGACATTTAAAAAATATCATGTACACATTTTATAAAAGAGATTCCTGCCTGCCTACTCCCTTCTCTGGCATTTATTACTGTTGCTGTATTGTTTTTGCTATTTGTTCAGTGAATTATCTTCCCCCTTTTGCCAATAAGTGTGTGTTGGGCAAGTGTTCACCATGTAGGCAGTTTACAACTGTGCCTTACCACTCACTTCCTGGGTGTTCAGGGCCTCAACATGAACAAAATGAGAAACCGTAGCTCTCTCAGGTCTCTCCTGGGCATGCATACAAATGGTTCTGCATATGTGCATGGTTTTCTAAATCCATATCAACACTTTCAAAAGTCCCATTGACATCCCATGCACCATATCATAGTCTCTAAATTCTGTTGTGTTTTTTTAAGATTTTGTGCAGATTCTTATTTTCCCCACTGATATTGTAGCCTCATGAAAGTTGTGATATTAAACAATTGTTGCTGATTGTTTGTGACAAACACTTGGGAAACAGGGCTTTTCCCATGGAGTAAGCATGGAGATTTGTCAAATTATGACATACTCTGCAATAGGGCTTCTGATGGAGCTGGGAGATTGGTCAAGAGTGATGATGCTTTGAGAATAGGACTGTTTGTGGAACTGTAAACCCGATCTTCGCCTTCCACTACAACAGGGCTGGTAGTTTTCACAGCTACCATTGTTTTGAGGCTGCTGGTTCTCAGACTACTGTAAAGCTGAAGAGAAGAGAATGGGAGTAGGTCAAGCTACAATACTAAAGACTGTGTTGTTCTCATAAAGATTCAGCAGTCTTGTTTTTTTAAAATAAATACTTACCAGATTGTTACAAGACTTTGGTCAATTTTGACTGCTATAAAAATGGTTGACCTTTACAATTTTTGCTGGTATTTTTGTTACTTTTATGGATGAGTTGATTTACATAGGTTCTCATTCTGTGATTCTGGAAGTCCTGCCTCCATTTGTTTTAAATGCCTGTATGTGATGTGCTCATACACAGATGAGGAAGGTACTAATGCAGTCCTCAATATTTTAAAGTGTAAATCAGATAAACTATAGTAACAAAGGTATAATGAATCTGGAAAGGCATACCCCTCTACTTTACAGGTTTTACTATTTGATTTCTATATGGCTGTGTTTGTTTTGAAAATTTAAATTTATAATATGAATCCTTCATCAATAGTCATTTTGATTTAGTTAACACTTGATGTTTTTTAGTTATGGGATATATGTGATAATGGGAGTATTCCTAAACATACAGGCACTACATTTTATTACTAACTATTAATATGTAAGACTACCTCACATTTTTTCATATAACAAAAAATGATGTCAACTCGTTAAACATTGTTACAGTTCTTTTTTTTAATGATGACTAAATACTTCTAGTTTTTCTCCTAACAGGAAAATTCACTTACATTCAAAGATTAATAGCAGTTATTATTGACAAACATGATCCAGGGTTTTCTGCAATTGTGTGGTATGTAATAAATAAAATTGGGCAATGGTAAAGTACCCTATTTTTCTGTATATTATCTTTCAAGAGAAGAGATAAAAAGTAAGGCATTCAACGTTTATTGCTCTTTGCCTTTGTGCTTTTCTCCTCTTATAGGTCAAAAGATAGTAATTACATAATGCCTTCATAAATCCGTTTGACTTTATGCTATGTGTTTTGGGCAGCATAAGAGTATCTGAATAAAGCTATGTGGTTTTAGGAGGGCAAACTCAACAGAATATTGTGTATGTGCTGATAAAGGTAGAGCACTAATGAAGGCATTGGCTGAAGCTTCCTATCCAAAAATGACTGTGTCTTGTGTGCTGTTCTAATCCCAAGGGAGAGAAATCTGCCGCAGAGAGCAATGCCCCCCCCACCCCTAAAAAACCCTCAAATTGCGTGATTTAGGATCAGTAGTTCATTTTGTTTGTTAAAATAAATTAAAATTAAAAACTTCTTTTTCAAAAACAACTTACTCAAATTTATTCTTAATGCAATCTTTTCTTTTTTATACCACAAATTTGTTCAAGGATAATTTTGCACTAGTTATACTCTATTTTAAAATTATTATTTTTTACTGCTAACATTACAACTATTCACATGAACACATTCGTTGGCAGCCTGAGAAATGGCCAAGAATCACCACTGGAATTGTTATTTTTTAGTACATTGACTCCTCTAAATATCAAGGGCGGTGGTAGGAGTATGTATAAGAACTAAAGTTTATTTTAAAAAATTGAAAAGCAGTATGTAACAGAGGCTGGGCAGAACCCTGTGGGAAGTTCAACTGCACATTTTTATGTCATAGTGGTTTCATAATCAGAGGTGGGTTTACCAGGTTAGAAAGCTGTAAAAGAACAGGCACAAGTCCATTTGGTTTTATGTTCATTCATTTTCATTGAATTTAATGAGTGTTTCAAGGAGCCCATAAAGGATTTTCATAGTATATCTCAATATGTTAATATCAAATTTCATTATAATTTACTTTTTGTCATAGAGGAGTCCATGCTTTAGTAAATTTAAGAAGTTAATACCTAGAGAAATAAAGTTCTTTCAAAATGTGATTTGGATCAATGTAAGACGGACATAAAGTCGACTAAGTCTGTTTCTACATAAGCGGTGTTTTCATTTTAATAGCCATTCATATTTCTAAAAGTTATTTTATGTGTAAATACATGCCATCATCAAATGAAACTACGGTATTGTTGATTGAATGAGGGAAATGAGGCAAATACTCAAAGATGGTTGAACAGGTGCAAGGTGAGAATGTTAGGTAAGACAAAGCAGCCCTCCCCTGCTGGTGTCCTCTTTGCTACTTCATTCTGCCCTAGTGACTTGTCCTGCCACCATTCAACAAACTTTTGTTGGGGAACTGCTCAGTATGACCAGCCTTTGACTGATGCTGCTGCATGAGTGGTACAGAGGTGAGAGACAGAGTCCTCTCTGCCTGGTTGCTAAAAGCCTAGTAGTCGGGAAACTAGCAAACAATCCTCTGTGATGAGTGCTAAGATAGAGTTAAACAGAGTCCCCTAGAAGCAAGAGAAAGGCTTCCAAGAGAACTGCCATCTCCAAGAAGCTTCATGAAAACGTGCAAGGCTCAGTCACTGAAGTGAAAGAAACACAATGTTTGTGAGGAAAAAATAAATCAGTTTGGTATGGTGGGAGCATAGGGGCTCGATGTGTGTCAAAAAAGGAACCCAGAGAGAATGTGCTTAAGTATACTCTAAGGCAAGGAATTTGTTGAAGGACCTGTGGAATATTCAAGGGACAGGTCCCACTGGCACCTGTCTGTATAGCTCTGAATAGTCAAGGTGTGTCTAGAGAGCCAGATGAATAATTCCCTAACATAGGAAATGATGGCAAAAACTGTGGCCCTTGATGAGTTCAACTACAGTGAATGTATTATAAGAAGACAGTTGAAGGTCAAATTCTATAAAACACCAGACGGAAGAAAGGCGGGGAAAGCAGTGGAAAGAAGCTTGGAGTGAAAGTTGCAAAGAGACAATATTAAGTATACCAGAACATCAAATAATTTAAGGGTTGGAACTAATCCTTTGCACTTGGGAACAGAGGTTACCTTTGGAAGATTTATTTTGGCATGGACCTTCAGCAGAGATATTTTTGTGGAATGGTTGCAGTAGGAGTGGGCTCGTGAAGGAAGAGATGCTAAGAAACGGGGAAAATACTGAGTTTGCTGTAACATCTTCTCTCCAAACTTTTTCCTTCTTTCCTTTCTCTCTTTCTTGCTTACTTGCTTCCTTCCTTTCATGCTTCACTTATATCTTTCATTTTTTCCTATTGTTAGTGCAAAGAGAGAAAGAGATAGCTTAAGAGATAACTAATTGAATCTTTAGTACTTTAGAACCACATATCGCTTTGAAAATATTTTTAAAAGTATTCCTCTTCCACCAAGAACAATGCACACATATATAACATTTTATAAACAATTCCAGGAAATACATAGTCCTTTTGAAATTCACTCACTAAGTGTGAAGCTTTTAATGGGTGCCCAGTTAAAAATCTCTGCTAGCCAATCTTTGCAACCACGTAGTGTGGGTGTGGACATGTGGGGTATGTAGTTATGTCGGGGTAGGGGAGTACAAGGATCTGAGTTTGGGTGTGTTTGAAACATAAAATTTATGCTCCTTATAATATAATTTTACATACTAATTTCCTATAAAGAAAATAAATTTTCTTTTATTTCTCTATTTTTGTAGGCAATGAAATATAATATAAATGACTTTTAGCTCAGTAGATTGGAAATATTCATTCATTTAATAAGAATTTATTGAACAGTTTTTTAAAGCCAGGTATTAGCCTGAGAGATGCTTGGAATACAGATAAGAATAAAATATAGCTATTGCCCACAAGCCCCTCATAGCCTTCTGGGCAGGATGCAAAGTAAACAAACAATGATGATTCTACATGAGATGCGCTGTATCAAATATAGGTATGTGACAGATTCTCATGCAAATGAAGAGCTGCCTCATTGGATCACAACGTTGGTTCTTTGAATTATTTTTGGTTACAATGCCAATTTTAATACTATAAATTGAATTTGACAGTAATAAAAGTGTTTCAGAGTCGAAAGTTGATACATCTCTACTGTCTCCACCAATCAGTTAACAAGAGAGAATTAAACAGGAGGATGAGCTCTAGGTACAATTAGACTTGGGTTCCTATCTGGGCAGTGGCATTGTCAGCTCCATGACTTTAAAATGGTAGTTGATCTATGAAAGACTCAGGTCCCTGATATGTAAAGTTAGGCTGTTAATAGAAATGTTGGTTTTCTATGCACATTCAATTAACTAAACATGTTTAAAGCACCCAACTCAGGATCTGATCCAAAATTAGCAAAACATAATTCCTTAAGTAACTGTCATTATTATTATCATCATCATCATTACTGCCTATATAGCTGTGGTTGTTTTTAAATATGAAATATTTTATTTGATTGGAAACCACTGGAAATGTTGTTCAGATTCCCACATTGGTCAAGAAAATCAGAAAGCAAAATGAAAATGAGACCTTATTGTTAAACTAGTTGGGAGATAATTAAGATTAAATATTTTTTGGTAAGAGACAATTATGTGTTTAGATTACAGGTTAAACTCTAAATAGACATATGTACTGAAAAAATTTAAAATCTATAAAAAATAGGATATTTTATTCTTTAAAAGTCCATTATTTGGGGCTTCTACTTTCAACCAAGATGGAGTGACAGAGATTTAGCTGTCCCTTGAACCAAATGAAAAGCAAGACTAAATACATGTAGCAATACTTTTCAGAAATCAGGTATCAGGCAACACAGGATGGTAGTTCCTGAAAGAAGTGATGGAGATGAGGTGAGCTGAGCTCTATGATTGATGCAATTCCTGCCTACTGTCTGGAAAACTTTTTCCCAGGATGCAGCACAGGGAAACAGTACCTTGTCAGAGCCTGGTAGACTATCGGAATTGATGAGACAGAGCGTGGAGTACAGGAAGGCTAAGACAGCTAGAGTGCAGAGGGCACCTTATTATAAAGGAAAGAGCTCCCAAGGGTGGGGGGAGAGTGGAAAGAGAGAGAGATGATAGAAAGAAGACACACACAGAGAAAGAAAGAATACAAGAGTGCTACAGAAATATTCAGAAAGTCTTTGCCAAGTTTTCAGCTGATTACCAGATAACACATGCATGTGAGGAAATTATCTGAGGATTGGGAAAGTACCACCTGAAAGAAACAGGAAACGACCACAGAGCTTAGGTGGCTGGGAATGTTTGTAACACCATTCATAAGAACAGAAAATTTCATCATTCAAGGAGTCTTGGTTAGAGTACTTAGAAGGACACTGGCTCAGCAGTGGGGCATAGTTAGCCGTAAATGAAAGGTTTCTCTATATCTACCAATCAAAGCTTTAAAATAAACCTCAAGAGATCAAAGTATAATTAAATAATTTACTGCAACCCAGGACAAAAATCAAGCACTACTACAGGTATACTAAAATTTCCAGCATCCAACAAGGTAATTTTCCCAATGTTCAGCATCTGATACAAAATTACCAGGATGCAAAGAATTGAAAGGGTTATGACTCAAATGACAAGTTAAAAAAATCAGTAGAAATAGAACTAGCAATAAGACAGATGACATAATTAGTAGAAAAATAGATTAAAACTTACTGTAACTATTATCTTCAATAATTTAGAGCAGAAATTCAACATTTTAAGTAGGGAAATGAGGGAATTTTTAAAAGATTGATATCAAATTTTAAAGATAAAATATACTGTCTGAGATTAGAAATACATTAGTTGGAAGATTTATTTTATGAGTAAGATATAGTGAGTACACTCCACCCTGTCTCACCTATTGAACACAGATTAAAAACAGAGACAGAATATATGAAACAACTGTGTTAGAACTGTGGTAGATCCTACCACAGGACCTTTTGCCTCCTTTGACCTTCATCTGCTAGTATTACACATATGAATATGTTACAGCTCAAGAATGACTCCAGGAGTGCATAAACAACTGCACGGAGTTGCTTTCCCAAACTCATCTCTGAATTGTGTATACATGGATCTAATCCTAACCAGTACAACAAGGACTTGGAGAACTAACACTACACCACTACCCAGGTTCCAGAATGGCCACTGGGTGGCAAGCACATGGATAGACTTATATAACACTGCCAAGTCTTTGAAAACTGAACTAATATTGGGTAGAAATTGGGTAATATTGGGTAGAAAAGGTAAGTTAAAACATAGAGCCTGAACTTTAGCAGGATGATTACTTGCTAAAATAGAAATGTCAATATTCACCAAAGGATTTAAACAAGACTCAGAATCTCATAACATAATATCCAAGATGTCCGGATATAATCCAATATTATGTGGCACATAAAGGACCAAGAAAATGTCAATTCACAGGAGAAAGGGCCAATGCTGAAATTAGATATGTTGAAATTATTTGGCAAAACGTTAAAACAGCTAATGTAAAAATGGTATAGTAATCAAGTCTGAGAATTCTTGAAACAAATGGAAAAATAGAAACCCTCAGCATTTAAAATAGAAAACATAAAAAAGGAAATGTTAGAATTAAACTTTAATTTTTTAAACACTTAAATTAAACATGTTTTAAATGCAAAATAAAAAAAAAAAAAAAAAAAAAAAAAACACTTACTGGATGGCCTAAATAGCACAATGAAAATTACAGAGGAATGAGTCAGTTTACATGAAAATCATCCAATCTGAGTAACTGAGAAAAAAATAATTTAAGAAATTAAGCAGATTCCAGTCATCTATGGAATAGTAATAAAAGGTCCAACATTTGTGTCATTAGAGTTTTCAGGGAAGAGGAAGCATGTGATACTGAAAAATAATGAAGAGGCTTAAAAGTGCCCAAATTTGGTGAAGGACATAAACTTGCAATTTCAAGAATTTTGGAATCCCACAAAATAGACTCAAAGAAACCCGTGCCTAGACACCTGTACATCACAATCACTGCTGAAATTTAAGGATAAAGAAAATTGGAAAGAAGTCAGAGAAAACTGCATTATCTATTAAATGACGGTGAATTTGGCACCAGAAACCATGGACATTGTCAAGTGCTGAAAAAAACTCACTCTCAATCCAAAATTCTATATTCAGTGAAAATATCCTTCAGAATGAAGGTAAAATAAAGATATTCTCAGATGAAAGAAAATTCTCAGATGAAAGGGTTTATTGACATCAGAGCTGCTCTAAAACAATTGCTAAATGAAGTTCTTCAACAAGAAAAAAATATACTAGAAGGAAATTTGGTATATCAGAAATGAAGGAAGGACAAGAAAAAATTTAAAAAGTAAATATACCAAGGTAATTTTCTCTTAGCTCTTTACAATGTTTAATTATTGAAAAAAATAATGATTCTTGATGAAAATCTTTGTGTAGTAGATACAATGTGAAAGAAAATTCTACCATAGAGAATGAAGGGCAAATGAAAGTATTTGAAGGATGGTAAGACGTCCACATTCAAAGTGTAGTAATAAACTATTGAATCTAAGTGAATGCAAAATGGCTATCTATGCATATTACAACTCTTAGAGCAATCACTAAAAAAAGCTATGCAAAAAGAAATAGTTTAAAATGATGTACATAAATTGAAAAAGAATGTTAACAAAAGGTTCATACAATCCAAAAGAAGTCAGAAAAAGGAAGCAGAAGAATAAAAATTAGAACAGGCAAAAAAACAATTAAAAATCATGGACTTAAATCAAAACATAACAATAACCCATTAATTATAAATATCTTAAACACTAAAATTAAAAGACAGAGACTGTTAAAATGAATGTGTTAGTCAGGGTTCACCACAAAAACAACCAAAGGGAGATGCTATTTATGTACTTATTATTTATAAGAACGGGCTTATGTGATTACAGAGGCTGACAAGTTCTAGTATCTGTAGGCAGCAAAGTCAACAGCAAGAGAATTGGGAGATCCAACGGTATATAGTTCCAGTCTGAATTATGAAGGCCAGAGAACCAGGAAAGTTGATGATGTAGTTCGAATGGAAAAGTCAGTAGACTTGAGACATAGCAAGAGCCAATATTTCAGTCTGATGTGGGGTGAGGGGAGCAAGGAGAGATAGCATTAGGAGATATACCTAATGTAAATGACGAGTTGACTGGTGCAGCACACCAACATGGCACATGTATGCATATGTAACAAACCTGCATGTTGTGTACCTGTTCCCTAGAACTTAAAGTATAACAATAACAAAAAAAAGAAAATGGCATGATTGTTTCACTTAAAAAAAAAAAGATTGAATCCAGTGTTTCAGTTTGAGTCTAAAAGCAAGAAAAAAACAATGTCCCAGCTTGAAGGCAGTCAGGCAACAGGCATTTCCACTTTTTGTTCTATTGAGGCCTTTAACTGGCAGTATGTGGCCCACTCACACATTAGGGAGGGTAATCTGCTTTACTCAGTTTACCAATTCATATTTTAATCTCATTCAGAAACATTCTTAAAGACAGAACAATGTTTTACTAAATATGTGGGCACCCTGTGGTTCAGTCAAGTTGACATGTAAATTTAATCACCAACATTCTACCTTTATTAACCAGACTCATAAGCAGCTCCTTAAACCATCCTTAGTATCTAGCTAAAGGCAATAACAAGGTAATAATTCTGTCATGATACAACTGTACTGTATACAACTAAGCATACACTAAACATTTCCCCAAAATAGGAAATGAGGTACTTCTCCTTGATATCCAATAACTTATATGCCATGGCATAAAATTAACATCATTTGATACTATGTTATAAAGGCAATATATCTCATGTCACATGAAAAGAGAATAGGACAGGGAAAAATATTTTGTGTGAATGTGTGTGTTTAGAAAACACACACAGAAAATACTCATGATGACAATTATAGTTCTTTTTTTTTTTTTTTTTTTTTGAGATGGAGTCTTGCTCTGTCACCTGGGCTGGAGTGCAGTGGCTGGATCTCAGCTCACTGCAAGCTCCACCTCCCGGGTTCACACCATTCTCCTGCCTCAGCCTCCCGAGTAGCTGGGACTACAGGTGCCCGCCACCTCGCCCGGCTAGTTTTTTGTATTTTTTTTTAGTAGAGACGGAGTTTCACCGTGTTAGCCAGGATGGTCTCAATCTCCTGACCTCGTGATCCACCTGCCTCGGCCTCCCAAAGTGCTGGGATTACAGGCTTGAGCCACCGCACCGGGCTGACAATTATAGTTCTTACCATCTGTAACTGGTCACATGGTTGTAGCTGGTATTATCATCATCTTCTTCTGCTACCCATTTTGTATTTCCCTTGCTTTCAGCAAACAGCTCAGCTGGCTGTGGTTCTGTATCTCATGCTACAGGTACAGGTGTGTGATGGTTAATATTAAGTGTCAACTTGATTGGATTAAAGGAAGTAAAGTATTGTTTCTGGGTGTATCTGGGTGTTTCCGGGTGTTGCCAGAAAAGATTAACATTTGAGTCAGTGGACTGGGAGAGAAAGACTAACCCTCAGAAAGACCCACCCAGTGGGTGGGTACCATCCAAGTGGCTGCCAGCATGGCTAGAAAAAGGAGGCAGGAGAAGGTGGAAGGAGCTGACTTGCTGAATCTTCTGGCCTTCATCTTTTTCCTGTGCTGGAATTTTCCTGTACTTCACGTTCAGACTCCACGTTCTTCAGCTTTTGGACTCTTGGACTTACACCAGTGGTTTGTCAGGGGCTCTCAGGCCTCCAGCCACAGACTGAAGGCTGGACTGTCAGCTTCCCTACTTTTGAGGTTTGGGGACTCGGACTGAGCTACTACTGGCTTCGTAGCTTCTTAGCATGCAGACAGCCTGTTGTGAGACTTCACCTTGTGATCATGTGAGTCAATTCTCCTTAATAAACTCCCATTCATATATACATATGTCCTGTTAGTTCTGTCCCTCAAGAGAACCCTGACTAATACAAGGTGTTAGAGTGACCCAAACATTTATTACTGAAGGATTTTGGTAATTAGTAATTCTGCCTACATAGGGTTGTTGTAGTTTCTCATTGACCTTAATCACAGGGCGTGGGAATACTAAGAGATACCCTAGGAATCTCCTGTATTCCAGACATGCTCTTCTTTACCTCCACTGTGGAGTAGTAGTCCAGTTTTCCCTTGATTGTTTAGATCAATCACCCAAGTCAACATCATAACTCCCTTCTTATCTGGTTGACTCAGAAGCAGAAGAATTGTCAGGTTGGCCTGGGGGACAGTCTTAGCTTCCAGTTCCATTGACTTATTGTTGTGTCTTCTGGTGGAATCATTCCTCCTTCTGAAATTAAGATCTCTAGGCCAGCAGAGCATATAATGTCATGGGAATAGGAAGCAAAAGTTTTATTGGTGGGTCAATAGGGATAGTGGTGAGTGGTACCACCCCAATTTTCACCCCTTGATTCTTAGACCCAAGAAATCTGGCTATGGGAGAAACAGTATCATATATTGAATGCTGATTCAGAACATATACAGCCTTCTGAAAAATATTTCCCTGGACCTTCAAGATTTTTTCTCCTAGCTGGCACTGAAAATTGTTCTTCCAAAACCCATTCTAATATTCTATCAAATGGGCTGCTTCGGGAAGGTGGGAAATATGGTAAGCCAGTGAATTCAATGAGCATGGGCCCATTGCCACACTTCTTTTCCTGTGAGGTGAGTTCCTTGATCGGAAGCAGCACTGTGAAATAGCATGAATAAGACATTCTGTAAATCTATGGATGGTAGTTTTGGCAGAAGCATTACCTATAGGGAGAACAAATCTGTATACAGAGTGTCTATCCCATTGAGAGGAAAGTGATTCCTCTTTCATGATGGAAGTGGTCCAGTACAGTGATGGAAGCTGTCACCAGGAAGCTGGTGAATCATTCAGAAGAATGGTGTCATATCTGGGATTCAAGGTTGGTTTCTGCCGGTAGCAGATTGGGCACTCAGCAGTTGCCATAGACATGTTGGCATTGGTTAATAAAACTTCATGTTGCTGAGTCTATACACAACCTCCATCCTTGCCATCATAGCCACTTTTTTTGTGAGCTCATTATGCAATGATAGGGACGGCTGTAAAAAGAGAATAACTAGTATCCAGAAAACAGGCCATCCTACCCATGTGACCGTCCTTGACATTCACATGGAACACGAAAATCTTAATGTTTTTTGCCCATTCAAAAAGGTCTGTCCACATAACTCTTCCCAAAATCTCCTTTTAACCAATGTTCCAATCATGTTTCTTTCAAGTTCCTAATTATTTTCTGGCTAAACCATTGACCATAGCCCATAAATTGGCATGTAATTGCACCTCTGACCATTTCTTTTTCCAAGCAATGTTAACAACCAGGAGCACTGCTCAAAGTTCTGCATACTTAGAGGATTTCCCTTCATCACTGTCCTTCAGGAATGTCCTCAAAAGGGGCTACAGTGTTGCAGCTGTCCCCTTTCTGGTGGAGTCTGCTTATCATGCAGAGCCATCTGTAAACCAGACCCAAGTATTCTCTTTCACTCTCTGTTTATCTTAGGGAACTCCCCCATGAGGCCATAGGTACAGGCTGGGAGATAGAAGATAGCTTAGAAGAGGTGAGAACAATAGACATTTAGGTCAATTCTTTAAGTAACTTGTGCTTTCAGGGTCTCTTTGGGCCCTGTGTTATATATACCACTTCCATTTGACAGTGAAGTGTTGGTGTTGCTGTACATGCCCAACTTAAGGCTTGGTGGGCCATATAACACACAGTTTACGATGGGCAGCTCAGGCCAATGGTACCTTGGTGGGCCATGGTTGAAAGTTTAGTCTCTGTTAAGGCACAGTAGCAGGCCAAAAGTTGTTCTTAAAATGAGAGTATTTATCTGTAGAGAATAGCAGAGTTTTGCTCCAAAAACCTAAGGACGTATGCCATGATTTACCTGTAGGCACATGCCAAAGACTACAAATAACATTCTCACCTGCCACAGCCACTGCAAGCACCATTGGCTCTGCTGGCTCCTTGGCCCAATTAAAACCCTTCAGCAATACATGGGAGAGGAAAAGAAAAAGAAAAGATATACAGAAAAGATTACTGAGCAGAGCAGCATAGCTAAAACATTTGGAGATGTCTAGGAACAAATATCAGTATCAGTCATGTGCAGAGCACCACTGTAGTCTCCAGGGGCCTCCTCTGTAAAGGACAACAGCACTTTTTTTTTTTTTTTTTTTTTTTTTGCCTCTAGGTAACCAACAGCCATCCTAGACATGGATCCTTTGAGGAGGGAGATGTCCCTCCTCAAAGATGCCTCCTGTCCCCCTTCTCAAGAAGCAGCCAATCTTGTGCCAATTCAGAGCAAGAGTCATCCCTCCCAAGCTAAATGCACTCCATTGACTCCAGAGCTGCAGCTGCTCCACCTGTGTCCACACTCCAGGTCTCAGCTCTGCAGTTGCTCTGTGCTTGCCAGTGTTTCAGACCCCAACTCTGTGGCTACACTGCATATGCTCACACATCAGACTTGGAGACACTGCTCCTATGGCCTAGTCTGCACCCTGCACACACCAGTACAGCAGTTGAGGTGCCAGCACTCCAGACACTGGTGCCACTACTGCCCTGGACCCCCAAATCATAGTCCTTCCATGCATGCCTGTCCTTCAGAACTCAGCTCCATGGCCACTCCCCAGGTGTTGTGCATTAGACTGGTGCAAGCATGCTTTCAAGCCAGAACCAGTGCCAAAAGGGATTCCCTTGGCCATGACTTTCCTATTGGAGGAAAAATAGATCAGCGGGATCCCAGAACCCTTTGCCATTGCAAATTTCAACATCTTTCACCATCCTTTGCCATTGAAAATTTCCAGCATCCTTCACCACCAATGAGGACATACACAGAGTTGGCTGCTGGGGCTCCTTGAAATATTTGCCAACACTGATTTTACCTGACAGGGCTGTACTGAGACTATGCTGCTGTGTCCTTACTGGAGTCAGAACAATCACAACCTTCTCAGCTTGTGTCTTTGCACTCACCTATAAGGGAAGGTCATCCCCAACTGAAAAGAGTCTGCAAAGTCTAGAAAAGAAATTGCTTCAATAAATTAACAGACATAAACACAAGGCAACAAGGAATATGAAAAACTAAGGAAACATATCATTACCAAAGAAATACAATAATTTCCCAGTAACTGACCCATCAAAAATGGAAATCTACAAATTATCTGACAAAGAATTTAAAATAATCATTTTAAGAAAGCTCAGTGAACTTCAAGATAACAGAATGATACCATTTAACAAAAGCAGAAAAGCAATAAGTGAAACAAAAGAGTCTTTTTAATAGAGAAGTTGAAATTACATTAAAAAGACAAAGAAATCTGGAGCTGAAGAACACAATGAATGAAATAAAAAATGCAATAGAGAACAACAACATGAGAACTTATCAAGTAGACAAAATAATCTGAAAACACAAAGACATGCTACCAATGGAGAAAAATGAACAAACAGAATAAAAAGAGCTTACATGGATTATAAGACAGCATCTAGACAGCTAACTTTCTCATTACAGGAGTCTCAGAAGGAGAAAAGAAAAAGAAAGGGTCACAAAATTATTTAAAGAAATACCCCAAATCTGAGGAAAGATATAAGTATCCTGGTACAGGAGGCACTAAGAACTCCAATAAATGCAGTCCAAAGTAAACTATGCCAAGAAATATCGTAATCAAATTGTCAAAATTGAAAGACAAGGAGAGACTCATGAAAGCAGCAAGAGAAAAAAAATTCTCACAAGCAAGTGATCACATATAATACTGGCAGCTGATTTCTCAGCAGAGACTTTGCAGCCCAGGAGAGACTGGGTTGATATGCTCCAAGTACAACAAGAAAAAAATATGCATATATGTGAATAGAAAAATTCTGGAAAAATTGCTAAAAGATGTATACATCATAATGTTTTACTACATATACTTCTATACCATTTTACTTTTCTACAATAAGCATGTAACTACTTAATTAAAACTAAAAAATAAACAGAAAATATAAACGTTTCTAAAAAAAAATTGCCAAGCAGGAATAGTTCATGGAGAAAAGACGTCTTTAAGGAATGAAAAATTGATAAAGGCTTTCACAAACAAATGAAAGCTCAGGGAGTTCATATCACTAGACCTATCTTACAAGAAATACTAAATAAAGTTCTTCAAGCTGAAACAAAAGGAATCTCATTAGTAATAAGAAAATTCATAATACTATAAGAATCACTGGTAAAAGTAAGTACATTATCAAGTTCAGAATACTGTAGAACTTAAAGAGTGTCATGTAAATAACATTTCTCTAATAGAAAGGTTAAAGAACAAAACTATTAATACAAGTGTATCTACAATAATTTTTAAGGACTACACAATACAAAATAATTTTAACTGTGACATCAAAAAGATAAAATGTGGATAAAGGTAGTAAAAGTATAGTTTTGTATGTGAATGAACTTATCAGCTTAAATAACCTGTCATAATTATAATAAGTTTTACATAGGCTTTAAAGTAAGCAGAAAGCAAAAATGTATAGGAGATCTAAAAAAATATAATGAGGAAGGAATCAAAGCATACAACTACAGAAAATCATCAAACTACAAAGAAAGACATCAGGAGTGGAAGAAAGGAACAAAGGGTCAGCAAAATATTCAGAAAATAAGCCAAATGGCAATTGTAAGTACTTATCTATCAATAATTACCCTGAATGCAAATGTACTAAATTATCCAATTAAAAGACATAGAGTGGTGAATACATTAAAAAAAAAAAAAAAACAAAACAGGACCCAGGACCCAAATATAATAGACTGAAATAAGTGTGTTATAGGCAACATATATTTGGGTCCTGTTTACTGACATATATAGATTGAAGTGAAGGTATAAACAAAGATATTCTATGTAAATGAAAACCAAAAGACAGCAGGAGTAGCTATACTTATATCTGATAAAATAGACTTTAATTCAAACCTATAAAAAGAGGCAAAAAATATTATATAAAGGTAAAGGAATAACTTCATAAAGATGATATAACAATTATAAATACACATGTGCTATACACCAGAACACCTAAATATATAAAGCAAATATTAATAGTTCTGAAGAGAGAGACTGTAATATAATAGTACAGAACTTCAATATCCTGCTTTTGATAATCAATATGTCATCCAGTCAGAAAATCAATAAGGAAACTCTAGATTTAAACTACACTTTAGATCAAATGGACTTAACAGACATATAAGAACATTTCATTCAACAGCAAAAGAGAATACTCATTTTTCTCCAGTGTCAAAAATCAAAAACAAAATTCTCTAGTATAGAGCATATTTTAGGCAACAAAACAAAACTTAACAAATTTATGGTTGAAATAATATAAAATGTATTTTCTGACTACTCTGATAAGAAACTAGAGATCAATAACGAGGCATTTTGGAAAATTCAGAAACACATGAAAATTAAATAACATACCCTTGATCAACCAAATGACTCAAGAAGAAATTAAAAAGTAAATTTTAAAAATGTATCTTGAGACAAATGAAAACAGGCACACAACACACCAAAATGTATAGGATGCAGCAAGAGCAGTTCTAAGAGAGGAGGTTATAGCAGTAAATTCCTGCATCAAAAAAAGAAGAAATTCATCAAGTAAATAACCTAATAGTACTTCTCAAGAAACTAGAAAAATAAAAACAAATTAAGCTCAAAGTTAGCAGTAGGGAGAATATATGAAGTATCAGAGCAGAAATAAGCAAAACAGAGACTAGAAAAATGAAAAAGATGAAATAAACTGAGTTTATTTTTAATGGATAAACAAAATCAACAAACTTTTAGCTAGATTAAGAAAAAAAGGGAATTCCTGCATTAAATCAGAAATTAAAGAGGAGGCATTACAACTGATACCTGAAAAACAAATCATATCAGACAGCTATAAACTATTTTATACCAATTAACTGTATAACCTAGAAAAATGGATATATTTCTGGATGCATACAACCTACCAAGACTGAGTTATGAAGAAACAGAAAATTTGAACAGAGCAATAAAGAGTAAGGACATTGAATCAGTAAAAAAACACCTCTCAACAAAGTAAATGAAGTTCAGGAACTACGGGCTTCACTAGTGAATACTACCAAACATTTAAGGAAGAATTAATACCAATCCTTTTCAAACTCTACTAAAATAATTGAAGAAGGGCAATTTTCAAATTAATAAGGTCCTTATCACTGTGCTATCCAAAGCCAGACAAGGACACTGCAAGAAAAAATAAATTACAGGCCAATATTCTTCATGAACTGAGGTAGCTTTTCTCTATTCCTAACTTGAGGAGATTTTACCATACTTGAGTGTTAAATTTTACAAGTCCTTTTGCTTAATAATTTTATTTAAAAATCAAATTGCTTTAGCTTGCTGATAGGGTGAATCACATTGCTAATGTTTTTAAATGTTGAAAAAGACTTGCATATCTGTAATAAATTCCATGTGGTCATGATATATACTCTTAAAACTACATTGCTGGAATTCATTTAGTGATACTGTATTAAGGATTTTTGTGTACAAATTCATGAGCTATATTTGCCCATAGTTTTCCTCATTTGAACAGTCTTTGTCTGGTTTTGAATCAAGGTAACATAATCCTCATAAAATGAATTAGGGAAATATTCACTCTTCTATTTTCTTAAAGATATTGTGTAAACTTTTGGTTAATTATTATTTACTGTTTGAATTCTGCAGTAAATTACTCTGGACTTGAAGATTTCTTTTCCTGCAGTTTAAAAATTATGTGTCCATGTTCATTTTCTTTAACGATTACTAGATGGTTCGGGTTGTCTATTCCATCTCAGTTGATTTTGGTAGTTTACAGGTTTTGAGAAATTGATACATTTCCTTTAAGTTGTCAAACTCAAGAGCCTAAAATTATTCATATTTTTCTATTATCCTTTAAATGATTGCAGAAATATCCAATACTGTATTCCTGATAATGTTTATTTTTGTTTTCTATTTTTTCCTTATATTGCAATAGGTTTATCAATTTTATTGATTTTTTTAAGCATTAGCGTTTTATTCATTGATTTTCTCCATTGTCTTTCTATTTTCAATGTCATTAATTTCTGTTATTTTCTTTCTTCTTTCACTTTTGGTATTATTTTGTTCTTTTTCTAGTTTCTTGATGTGGGAACTTAGATTAGTGATTTGGAAACTTTGCCTCTTTCATAGTGGCAGCATTTAGTGCTGTAATTCTTTCAACACGGCTTTGGGTGCATTCTGCATATTTTGATATTTTGTATTTTCATTTTCATTTAACTCTATGTATTTTCTATTTATTGCTTCTGAGAATTTGTCTTTTTTCAATGATATATTTAGAAGTCTATAATTTAATTTCCCAATGTTTGGAGATTTTTCATTTGTCTTTCTGTTACTGATTTCTAGCAGACTGCTTTATGATCAGAGAAAATATGGTGCATGATTTCAATTATTTTAAATTTGTTGGGGGTTGTTTTATAATCCAGGGTTTGATTCATCTTGTTGAACATTCCAGTGTCACTGAAAAAAAACAAAAAGATGTATCATCCTATTGCTTGATTCTGTTGTTTAGTTCTTCTATATTCCCGCTAATTTTTGTTTAGTATCTCTAATTGTTGAGAATTAGATGTTGAAGTCCTTAAACATGTTGATGGATTTGTCTATTTGTCCTTTCAACTCTTAGTTTTTGCTTAGTGTATTTTGAGGCTCCATTGTATGTGTGTGTGTATGTATACATTTTTAATAATTTATTTCTATTTTTCCTTTTACTATCATAATAATCTCTCTTTTTTCTGTAGAGATAGTCTTTGTTTTGAATTTATTTTATTCTGACATTAATATGTCACTTTTTCATTTTTAAATATTGTTTATATAATCAGTTCTTTTATTTTCAGGGTAGATGTGCTGTTTTATCTAAAGTGAGCTTTCTGTAGGAACACTTGAATATGTTTCAGTTTCTTTTATTCATTCTATCAATTTCTGCTGTATGATAGGTTTTGTATGTTAAAGCTAAATCAGTCTTATTTTCATTTACTTTTTACTTATTTCCTTTTTTATTTTTTGTCTCTCTTTCCACCTACTCATCTACCTGTGGGTTGCATGGATATTTGTTATAATTGCATTTTAATTTCTAATGTTTTGATTCTTCATATCAATAGGTTCATATAGAACCCTTCATTCAGGGTTCTTCAGAGAAACAGCATGTGTGTGTGTATAAAATGGTAGAAGCAAAAATTATAAAACCATATGAAATGGTAATGTATAAGAAATACTTAACATAATTGTATTTTTTATAAGGAGAAGGTAAGCTAATATTTCTAAATTTCACTAAAAGTGGTAAAATGCTGATACCAGTAGACTATCCTAAATTACATATGAACATTTTAATACCTACAGCAACATACCAACACCTAGTATTCTGCCTAATTTTATTAATATTTGTCAACATGGCTAGGCCACATTACTGAGATATTTGGTCAAACTCTTCTCTTCTGGATAATACTGAAAAGGTATGTTTTTAGATGAGGTTAATGTTTAAATCAGTAAACTTTGGGTGAAACAGTTTCCCCCATCATGTGAGTGGGCCTCATTCATTCTGTTGAAGGCCATAAGAAAAAGACTGCCCCTCCCACAAAAAGAGGGAATTCATCAAGCTGACTGCCTTACACTCCAGCCGAAACATTAACTCTTTCCTGGGTCTCTAGCCTGCTTCTGGACTACCCTCCAAGTTTTGGACTTGCCAGTCTCCACAATCAGGTGAGCCAATTCTTTAACATAATTCCATAACATAAATCTTAGTCTCTAGCAGTCTCTTTCTCCCCTCTCTCTCCTCTCTCTCTCTCTCTATATATATATGTTTATATAGAGATATCTATATCTATATATTTATATATAGTTTTGGACCTGCCAATCTCACAATCAGGTGAGCCAATTCTTTAACATAATTTCATAACGTAAATCTTAGTCTCTAGCAGTCTCTCCTCTCTCTATTTATATATGTTTATATTTATATATAGATAGATAGAGAAATTGATATATATATTTAATATATAGAGAGAGAAAATGATCTATATAGTATGTGTTTATATATATGTAAAGAGAGGGAGAGGAGAGAGAGATGAGATGTTGAAGTCCTTAAACATGTTGGTGGATTTGTCTATTTGTCCTTTCAACTCTTAGTTTTTGTTTACTGTATTTTGAGGCTCTGTTGTGTGCATTTGTGTGTGCACACATTTTTAATATTTGTATTTTTTCTTTTACTGTTATATAACCTGTCTTTTTTTTTCTATAGGGATATTCTTTGTATTGAATTTACTTTATTCTTACATTAATAGGTCACTTTTTCATTTTTAATTATTGTTTATATAAATCAGTTCTTTTATTTTCAGTGTATATGTGCTCTTGTATCTAAAGTGTTGTATCTATCTTTTGTTGTAATCTCACAGGTTCCTGAAGCTCTGCTCATTTATTTTTTTCATTTTATTTTCTCTCTGGTGTTCAGGCTAATTTATATTGTTCTACGGTCTGATTCACTGATTCTTCCCTCTCTCCTCTCTATTCTGCTCTTCAGTCTATCCAATGAGTTTGTTTTAAATTCATACATATATATGCATGAATACGTCTATAAAATTTGTACTTTTATATATGTATATAACGAGAGAGAGAGAGATAGGTGCTTCAGATGGAGTCTGAAGACTTTTTGATGGATTCCCTCTTTTTTGGGGGATATAAGTCTTTTTCTTAAGGTCTTCAACTGACTGAATGAGGCCCACTCACATTATGGAGGGAAATGTGTTTCACTCAAAGTTTGTTGATTTAAATGTTAACCTCATCTGAAAACATACCGTTTCAGTATTATCCAGAAGAGTTTGACCAAATATCTCAGTAGCATGGCCTCGTCAAGTTGACAAATAAAATTAGCCAGAAGACAAGTTGCTGTAGTTATTAAAATATACATAGGTAATTTGCCACAGTCTACCTGTATCAATGTTTTTCCACTTTGAGAAAAGTTTAGAAACATTACCTTACCTTCTCCATATAAAAAATATAATTGGATTAAGCGTTTCTTCTGCATACATTGAATATAATTCAATGACCAATATCAGATGTTTTCATAATTTCTGTTTCTACTATTGAATGTAATTTAAGTAACCTACAAGAAGAAAGATACTATATTTATACTACCATTTTTACACATCTTAATGTAATTCTGTCCTTTCTGAACTTTTAAGACTTATTTTGTTATCCTGTTCTTTCTCTCTAAAGAGCTTAACTATTTTTAAGAGCAAGTTTGTTAGCAATAAATTACCTTAGTTTTTCTTCATCTGACAACATCTTTATTCATGTTTACCAGTTATAGAATTTGTGGTTTACAATTTTTTCCCCCAGCATTTAAAATAAACTAAACCACTCTCTTCTTGCCTCCAATGATTCAGATGAGAAATCCACTGCCATTTGAATTAGTGTTTTCTTATAAAACGTTATGTGACACTTTCAGGAGTTTGAGACCAGCCTGACCAACATGGAGAAACCCTGTCTGCACTAAAAATACACAATTAGCCCAGTGTGGTGGTGCTTGCCTGTAATCCTAGTTACTTGGGAGGCTGAGGCAGGAGAATTGCTTGAACCCAGAAGGTGGAGGTTGTGGTGAGCCGAGATTACGCCATTGCACTCCCCCCATCCCCCACCGCAAAAAAAGATATGTGACATTTTTTCCTCTGGTTATTTCAAGATTTTATTTTTGCCATTAATTTTCAAAAGTTTAATTATGATGTGTCTTGGTGTGGATTTCCTTGAGCTTACCCTGCTTCATTTTTTTTTTTCAGTCTTGAATTCATAGGTTAACCTTTTTTTATTGTTGTTAAGTTTGGAAAAGCCATTATTTCTATGAAATAAAACCATATTTCCTCTAATTCTTTTTTTAGTCCTACTCTGCTGCCCCTTTTCTGAAGTTCTGAGGATACAAACGTTCTATCTTTTGTTGTAATCTCACAAGTTTCTGAAGCTCTCCTCATTTTTCTTTTTCATTTTATTTTATCTCTGGTGTTCAGACTGGCTAATTTATATTGTTCTGTGGTCTGGTTCACTAATTCTTTCCTCTCCCCTCTCTATTCTGCTCTTCAGCCCATCCAATGAGTTGTTTTTTGTTTTTTAATTCTGTTATGGTATTTGAATTCTAAAATTTCCATTTGCTTCTTCTTTACATCTTCTATTTACTTGCTCAGTCTATTTTTCACTTCTTTGAATTACGTATTTTCTCTTTAAAGAATAGCAGACCCTTGTTAACATTGTTTTGTTCAACATTATTTCATTATAACATTGATGAGTATATTAGCGTTCTCTAGAGGGACAGAACTAATAGGATAAATGTACATATGAAGGGGAGTTTATTAAGGAGTATTGACTCACATGATCACAAGGTAAAGTCCCGCAATAGGCCATCTGCAAGCTGAGAAGCCAGGAAGTCAGTCTAAGTCCCCAACCTCAAAAGTAGGGAAGCTGACACTGCAGCCTTCAGTCTGTAGCCAAAGGCCCCAGACTCCCTGGCAAACCACTGGTTTAAGTCCAAAAGTCCCAAAGCTGAAGAACTTGGAGTCTGATGTTCAAGGGAAAAAAAAATAATTGATTCCAAGCCAGGATCAGTGTCTCTGCAGAATCTACATGTTCTTCCCCTGTGTGTGTCTGTGTTCTCTGGGTATTCTGGGTTTTCTGACATCCCAAATAGGTGCAGGTTAGCTTCATGGGTGTGTCTCAGTGGCCCTTGTCTGAGCAAGTGTAGGTGTGTGTGAGTGAACCCTGAAATAGCATGGCGTCCTGTTCAGGGTTGGTTCCTGTCTTGCACTCTGAGCTGCCTGGATGGGCTCTCATCATCCATGATCTTGAACTGAAATAACTGCATAAATAATGATCTTACTTTTTTTATTAATCCGTCTTCAGTGTATGTATCACTCACATTTATTTCAATGTTTAGTATTTGGAGACTTTTGTTCTTTATTTAGAAGTTTGGTGATATTTTTGTGACCAGAAATATACTGTAGAAACAAGTCTCATTTATATCAATTAACTTATGGTAAAATTGGTTTTGTTATAAGTTGTTTTGTTGTGCTAACGTCAAAGTTTCCAAGAACCTGTTGACAATGTTTTGTAAAGACTTATATTTTTATGATGTGCTTAACATTTTTGTCAGAAAATTCTAACATCTGTGTCCCCTCTTGTTGGTTTTTGTTGACTGTCTTTTCTCATTATGATTGAGATATTACTGGTTCTTAGTATAATGAGTTATTTTCAATTGAGACCTGGACATGTTTAAGTTTTATAAAATTCTGCATCTTGTATAAATCTTATTTCTTATCAGACCTTGTATGACGCGTTTTGGTGGGTGAAGAGGTGTGGGGGGAAAGTGCCACCTTGTACTGACAGGTAGGGTGGAAGTTTAGGTTAATTATGACCTCACAGGGATGAAGTCCCAGGTCCCCACTTGGCCTCAGAGACAGGGCTGGAGGCCTTGTTATAGCCCTCTGAGAGTGGAAGTCTAGGGTCTCCACTCAGCCTTTCCTGTCAGAGATGGAGGGAGTAGTCACAGTGTTTATGTTGGTACTTGGCAGTAGTAGAGTGGCTATTGTTTGCAAATTTCCTGTGATGTAAAGCAAAGCTATCATTTCCTTTGGTTAAAGAAAGGAAGATTTACTTCGGAATAATTTTCTTCTTTGACTGTTGACATCTGTAGGTTGCCAGCTTCTCCAGTACCTATTCTGGGATACGTGAAGCAAAAAGAAAACCCAATAAACTCACAGTTCATTCCTTTGGTCTTAAGATTCAAGCTGTTTGTATTCTTCTATTTTTCAGAGTTATCTTTTGCTTGTTTCAAATATAATGTCCAGAGATTTTAGTTGTACTTAATTAGAGTAATAAGAAACCGGTTTATTCCATCCTATTCTCCTCTTCCTATTTTGACAATGGTGCAAAACAATTAAATTCAGATGGACATTGTTTTCAATAAATGCCGTTGGAACAATTGTAAATCTATATTTTTAAAATGGAACGCTGACCTAACCCTCACACATGAAGTAAAAATTTACATCTCAATTTAAAATATAGGACCATACAACTTCTAGAGGAAATACAGAAGAAAATCTCTGTAACCTGTTGTAAGGCAGAAAGTGCACACACATGATACAAAATGCATAATCTACAAAATATGAATTTGATAAACTGAACTCAAACAAATTTTAAAAAATGCTTTGTTAAAGACACTGTTAACAGACCAAAAAACTTAGCATTAGAACTGTTAAAAATATTTGCAAATTACACATCCAACAAAGGACTTCTAGTAAGAGTAAGTATTTGAAGACACAAAATGTAACAATAGACAACCAGTTTATAAAGATGGCAAATAACGACATGAAAAGATGCTCAATATCATTAATCATTAGGGAAATGCAAATTAAAGCCATGATGATACCCCACTGTTCATATATTGGAATAGCTAAAACTTAAAATATTAATTGCATTAAGTGTTGCCAAGAATGTGGAGAAACCGAAACTCTCACACATTTACATTCCTGGTGGGAATGTAAAATTATATAACTACCTTACAAAATAGTCTGGCAATTTCTTGAAATGTTAGGTAGACATCTATTATATTAATATGATCCAGCTATTATTCCTAGCTAATTATTTCCAAGTAATTTTCCAAGATAAATAAAAGATATGTGTACACAGACTTGTACTTAAATGTTTGTAGCAACTGTATTTGTAATTGCCAAAAAACAGAAATGACCTGCATGTGTATCAATAGGTTAATGGCTTGATAAGTTGTAGTATCTCTATACAATGAAACACTAATTGACAGAAAAAGAAATGCATTTTTTATGTACTTGCCAATATGAATGAATCTCAAAATCATTATTTTGAATGAATGAACCCGGACAAAAGAGATACATATGCTGCCATCCCATTTGCATAAAATTTAGAAAATGTAAAATTATCTATATGACAGAAAATGGGTAAGTGATTAACTAGAGATAGGGTGGGGAGGTTGAGGAGGGAGGGATTACAAAGGGGTGATTGATATGTTTGTCATTTTGAACGTGTTGGTAGTTTCATTGGCATATGCATTTGTCAAAACTTATCAAATCACACTCCCTACATATATGAAATTTATATGTCAATTATGCCTGAACAAAGATGTTTAAAAGAGTCACAAGACACCAACATATTTTAAATCAATGATATCTAAAACAAAGAATACCAACGAAAAGACTATTAGTTAAAAAAATTTCTCAACGTATTTCACCTATTTTCCAAAAATGTAGTCATGAAAAAGTTATAAAATGATTCCATAAATAACAAATAACTATGTTTTAAATTCAATAGAGAAAGGTAGCCTTTGCAACAAATATTTGGATTTCCATGTAAACAATGAAAAGAAACTCAATCTCTACTTCATGCTACATATAAACATGAACTCAAATTTATTCATAGATCTAAAAATATAAAACTTTAATTACGTTAGAAGAAAAAGTAGGGGAAAACCTTTGAGCTAGGCAAAGATTTCTCAAATATGATTCTGCTATGTTTTTAATGTACGTGTCCTTCCAAAATTCATATGTTGGAACCCAATACCTATTGTGATAGTGTTAAGAAGTGGGGCCTTTGAGGAAGTGATTAAGTCACGAACTCTCCATTCTCTTGAATGAGATTAGTGCTGGTGTAAAAGATGTTGAAACTCCTAGCTCCTTTTGCTTTTACCACACAAAGACTCAGCAAGTAGGACCTCATCAGACACTGAATCTGTTGACATCTTACTCTTAGACTTCCCAGTTTCCAGAACTGTTCTTTCTAAATTACACAGTCTAAGGTGTTTTGTTATAGTAGCAAAAATGGTCCAAGGCAGGCCGAGGTGGGCAGATCCTGAGGTCAGGAGATCGAGACCATCCTGGCTCTAACATGGTGAAACCCCGTCTCTGCTAAAAATACAAAAAGTTAGCTGGGCGTGGTGGTGGGCGCCTGTAGTCTCAGCTACTTGGGAGGCTGAGGCAGGAGAATGGCATGAACCCGGGAAGCAGAGCTTGCAGTGAGCCAAGATCCCACCACTGCACTCCAGCCTGGGTGACAGAGCGAGACTCCAGATCAAAAAAAAAAAAAAAAAAAAAAAAAGCTCCAAGGCAGGCAGCAAAAAAGCACAATTCGTTAAAGAAAAAACAATGAATCATGTTTTATCAAAATTAAAATCTCCTAATCATTGAAAACACTGTTAATATAATTAAACTACAAGCCATACCGT
Source organism: Piliocolobus tephrosceles (assembly GCF_002776525.5). Taxonomy (NCBI): domain Eukaryota; kingdom Metazoa; phylum Chordata; class Mammalia; order Primates; family Cercopithecidae; genus Piliocolobus; species Piliocolobus tephrosceles. The sequence goes on from NC_045448.1 coordinate 100,456,881, forward strand.
ATTGTATGGTATAACTTGCAGATATATACTCTCACCTGAACACACTCAGGATTATTGTTTTACATATCACACAAACACCTCAGAAATTTAATTAATTTGGCAATTAGCATTATTGTTTTTACGTAATTTTGGCAATCATCAGTATTCCTTAGAGAATGTTGGCTTTAAACAGTCTTGGAGTTCTTATGCAAATCAACATACAGCTGGCTATAAATACCTGCTTGATCCCACTTTACAGACTGGTCCAAGAGATAAATGTGGAAGTTACTTTCATGAATTTAAGAGTGAAGCCATTCACAAATTAATTCTGTAATTTCCCTCTGGCCTTGCTGCAAAATACAGCAAAGACTCTACTAATGTATTTCAGTTTTATTTTTAACCACTAGCTTGTATAAAATGACTGTTCTATTTTGTTTCACTCATACAAGTTGAGCTGCTTTTTCCTTACATTGCTCCTCTCCTGGCCAAAGATCTTGACTGTCCTATTCTTAGAAAGCACACATGCACAGACACTCACTCTCTTCAGGCCTCTCCTTCTTTTGGTTCTTCTAATAATACCAAGTCTTCAGCATCTGCCTGCTCAAAACTCTATCTCAATGTTTATTTAGCGAACTTTAGCTCGTCTCCTGGTTGCAGTTGTGATGATTTATGTTACGTATCTCAATTTAAATTAATTTCTCTGTTGTATATTTATCATTAAAACGACCACAGTCTAACTCATGAATGTAAAATGTCATAGTTTATGACACATAACATGAAAGAAATTATGAGTCTACAGTAAGCTGAGGAGCACTTTGTAATTTTAATATATAATGAGTTTAATTGAAGATATTTCATTTTATGTATCATATGTATAAAAAAATGCTTAAATATACTTTGATGTATATGCAGCCTAAACCAGTGTTTTCTAGGTTACTTATTACTATACTACATATATTAAAACATATTTGTAAAGTACTTTGAATATAAACCCAAAGATGCATTCCTAAAATATGGAGAATAATTATAGTGACAAGTCAATTATTTTGAGTTCATTGTGGAAATATTTGAATGAAACTTGTACCCATTTTTAAGGATTATATTGTATTGAGTAGGTGAATTGGGTGCTAACTTTGACATTAAATAAAAGAGAAAAGATTGAAGTAAATTTAAAAAGGGCAAGTCTTCTTTTGCACAGTGAATATTATACTTATCCATGTTGCTCCTTTCTGGAATTTTCTAGGAATATTGTAACTGAAATAGTGTGATGTTTGATAAAGGATGTTCCTGTCACTTAGCTTCCAGCTCTGCAAATATTTCCTGTCCCTGGTGTATGATTTTCTCTTTTAAATCGTGAATGTGGAATGATCTGCAACCACTCCCAGCAGCAGTGACTTCTGGGGCTGTCATAAAGTGTCATCAAACAGGACGACTATTGGGATGCGTCAAGAACTAAATAAAGACCAGGGACTGAATAAAGCACCTGGACACAGAAAACTATACATCGTCTCCTTGGCTTCCTTTTTGAAAATTGGCATATACAGTGTATTTTTAGCAGGGATGGGATGATTTTGCTTAATGCTCGACAGCTGCTCATTAGGCAGATCAGAAAGAGATAAGCAAGATGGCATATTGGTTAAAATTGCAGAGTAGGTGCCAGGAGTACTAGATTTCAAGTCTTGCTTGCTAACCTTGAATGACCTTGAGGACTTATTTTCCCCTTGCTGTTCCCAGCTTTTCTAGGTTTAGAGTTGTGACAAGAACACCTTCCCAACATCTCAATCGTGCTACTGAGAATCTGTAAAGTTTTGAGATTCTTGAAGTGACAGATTCCGATTAAAATTGCTGACCATACAAGATGCCTCTGTGGCTATCTCATTTAGACAAGATCCTCAAGGAAGTATAAAGGCATGCAAGGGATATAAGCATAGAATTGTTGAGAAAATAAGATTTGATTTGCTAAAGTCTATCGTTGTGTAGGTTGAAATTATTTTTAGTAAAACAAGCCTCACTGGTTACCTTGTCATTAACATTCTATCTTACTTCAACCAAACATAAATGAATAAATATTGAATGAATCTAAACATGAGATGTACAGTTAAGCACAAACATGTATTTTGGCTAAATCAGGTAAAAATAGCCAGTTGCAAAGTTCAGTAACTACAATTTAGTGCATTTTCATCTAGTCACTTGTTGCTAGTCAGAATGACGATCTCCTTTTAGGTTGAGATTTCTGAATATAATGAGGCTTTTGCTTGATGATATCTATTTCACTTATTTAATAACTGAGGTTAGCAAAAAGTGAGTCAGTTTCAATGTCAGTGATTTGTTTTTCTAAGACCAGCCGAGAGGGCGCAAAAGAACCAGCCGGTAGGCAAGTGTAGGAGCAAAACTGCACATTTATTTTTGGTAACCTAAGGTGTGGGGAAGAGGTCTGTCCCCCTCCGGCAAAGAAGGCCGGCAGAGTCCCCTGGTGGGGCTCTCGGAGGGAGTTCTGGCAGTCCCCACATCCGACAGGAGTGGGGCTGGGAAGTCCCGTGGGACCCTGGCCAAGAGCGGCTTTTCTAGGAGTGGGAGGGCAATAGGCGGGGCACGGGCGTGTGGGGAGGGGGGGGGCGTTCTGCAGGTGCGACCAGGTAAATCTTGGTCTCTTTGGATTGTCGTCACCTGGCGCATGCCCAGTTGGTCTGCACCCTCCCTGGGCGCTGGCTGCATTTTCGTGCGGGAAAAGCTGGTGAAGAAGAACCCGGAAGTGTACCATCCTGCCGCCGTTCGTCCAAACAGTCAGTATTTTAAATTCTTTTTAGTCTTTAATCTGGGTGAGATTCTTTTTCAAGCCTTTGGATTGTAAGTTGATATGAAATAATGGTATGAGAACTGCTTATTTCAAAGAAATTACTTAACGTTCCACAAAGACAGGAGTTCATAAGAGTCTTGTATTTTTTTTAACAGTGATTACTGCAGTAAATATTTCACTTTCGCCTAGGGTTTTTGTGTGTGTGTGTGTGTGTGCGCCATGTTATACTGATAACATTGGTTTAAGTGTGGGAAAAAAATGTGTAATTTGATTTTAGTTTATTAGCATATAATTTTAAAAATTGCTTTGGCCTCTTTCACATTTTAAAGCCCTAATATTAATATAAATGAGTGATATTAAGAAAATCCTGGAGTGAAGGCGTCCTGCAGATATAGCCTTTGTGAAGTCCTCTGTGCAGGACTCTGTTAGCATTGTTACCTAGCCCCAAGGAGGCTGAGCAGCCCGCCTTACTGACCGCATGGCCTGCAGAGATGAGGGGAGACAAATGCCGAATTAGCATTAGCTGTTTTCACAAATAAGTTGCCAATGGTCAGCATTTGTGATTCCAAGGAGTACCTGTTGCAAATGTTTGAGATGCTATGAGTCTGCCTCTGAGTTCCTCAGTGGCTTTCGTGGCCCAGGTATATTTCTGTGGGAAGATAAGGCTCACTGTAGACATTTCCATTAAAATGGGAATGACAGTAACGAATCCACTTCTCTCTAAAGCAGCTATTTTTAGAAAGCCTCCTCAATAAAAACTTAGAGTGTCAAAATGCCTACACGTAACCAGATGCCAACTCTGTAAATTCTTCTCAGGAATAAAGTTCAATTTCCAATATTGTATGAAGATAGAGGAAGAAAGGGGAAAAGAGGTGTATGTGTGATAAGCAATCAATACATAATCAACTAATGATAATGGTGCCTGAGTGGATTGTCATAACCTGTGAAGAAGGCATACGTAAAATTCACTTTTTCTTTAACATGAACTCAAGCTGGTGCCTACTACTCAAGTCCAGTGAAAGGAAATGCTTTAAAATTCCTAGCCTGGGGCCAATGTGAGTAGCGGCATATCATGTCATTTACCAAGAACATTTGAGAAAAATAAAATCTGTATTTTTTGGCAATAATTTTTTCCCTGGCAGATAAAGTCAATAATCAGTTAATATTTTAGAAAATATTCAACTTTGCACTAATGTGTTGAGCTTTATCAGATTTTGGTAAACTAATTGTTGCTGTGAAAGTCAGACATTATTATTCTTTTTTCCACAGGAAAAAAGTCACATAGAATATAAGCCAACATCTTCATGAAAATCTGGTTATAGCTAAATGCAGAGGGTGAAGGGCGCATAGGTTAGAGGAACTGACTCCTCTCTACCAGATCCAGCTGATTTTTTTCCTTTGACACACAACCACTATTCCCTAGGCCGCACTTCTCCCTAAAAACTGCTTCCCTCAAAAGCAGAGCAAACTGCTTTTTTTCTGAGATAAGCACTGCAGTATGTTTGGACTAAAAAACTTCGCTCATCAGAGCGGATGTGACTGGAGTTAACACCTTACCCAGGCTGAGTCAACTTATTGGTTGGCCAGATGTCTACTGTGTACTCTGAAGTAAGAATTCCATAGAAGAAACACAGAATCTCAGGGAGATGAGACTAAGTCTGCTCCCTTTGGGTGTCGGCTGGATTTAGCAACTCTTAACTAATGAATGGCGGCAACGATGAATGACATCAAGCGGTCATGTTTTAAGCAACCTTACTGTGGGGCTGGTGTGGTGGGTACTGGAACCTCTGGTGAAGAGTGGAGGCCTGCCAATAATCGCAGTAGTAAGGTGGGATCAGATTTCCCATCCCTTGCTGAACTTCAAGGAGGTTGTAGCATTGGTAGAGAACTCAACTGAAGACTTGTAAAAGACTGTGAGTCACAGCAACCCACACAAGACCCTCCTAGATTCTTGACCTACAGAAATTGTGTGAGGCAATCCATGTTTACGGTTGCAAGACGCTAAGGTAAATTCTGGGGTAATTTGCTACACAGCCACAGTTAACTAATGCAATTGATTTCAATAAAAATCATAGCAGGAGCACCATTTTTGCTGCCACATCTATGGGGTTTTTTGTTTGTTTGTTTGTTTTTGTTTGAGACGGAGTCTCGCCCTGTCGCCCAGGCTGGAGCACAGTGGCGCGATCTCGGCTCACTGCAAGCTTCGCTCCCGGGTTCATGCCATTCTCCTGCCTCAGCCTCCCGAGTAGCTGGGACTACAGGCACCCGCCACCATGCCTGGCTAACTTTGTTTTTGTATTTTCAGTAGAGACAGGGTTTCACCGTGTTAACCAGGATGGTCTGAATGTCCTGACCTTGTGATCCACCCGCCTGGGCCTCCCAAAGTGCTGGGATTACAGGCGTGAGCCACCGCGCCCGGCCCGGGTTGTTCTTTTCTTCCATTTTTTGAAGGTGTCCCCTTTTCTCAACTTTTAACAATTAGAGTTTCTTACGACTCTGTCCTTGGTCCTCTTCTCCTCTTACTCTGGTCTTCACTGATCTTATTTGCCTATATAACCTGAAATACCAACTAAGGACTTACAGATTCTCATCAGGGTTTCTCCATTTCATCACTATCAACATTCTGGGAGGGTTAATTCTTTGTTTTGAGTAGCTATGATATGCCTCATAGGGTACTTAGTAGTATCCCTACTCTCTACATTCTAGATGCCAGAAACACCCTCTTCTCTCCCAGTTGTGAAAACCAAAAATGTCACCATGCATTGTCAAGTATTGCTGGGGAGAGGGGTCACTGCTGCCAGCTGAGAATAACTCTTCTAGACCTTCCCTCAGAGATTCAGATCCATAAATCCAGGCACCAATTTAAGATTTAATGAAGGTCGCCTCTGACTTAGTATAGTGTTGTAGGCATCTCAAAATCTACATGCCAAAATGTGAATTTGTAATCTCTATCTCTTCTGCCCAACTCCTGCTGGAACACAGTTACCTTGAGTGTCCTCCCTTAGATGTCTACACCATCTGCCAGTTGCTCCAAGCCTAAAGCCAACATCTTCACCACTGCCAGCAAAGCCTTACACATTCCACCACTCACTGTCTTTCCAACTTCATCACACACATCAACTCTGCCCTTTAGTCATGCCTTTGAATTATCTAGTTTTTTTTTTTTTTTTTTTTTTGGTTTTAGTTGTTATTTTCAGAGTATTTTTGTACCAGTCTCTTCCCCATGTCACTGGCTTTGCACGTGCCTCTGTTTCTGCCTGGAAGATACACCTTTCCTCTTTACCTTGCCAATTCTAAACCTTCTCTCATGTCTCAGCTGAAATGAAACATCACCTCTTCAGGGAAGCCCTCTCTGATCACCCCAGACTAAGGTTAGTTCCCCAACTACAATCTCAGGCAGGACCTGCCTCTCCTTGTCAACAATTACAACTATTTTGTTTTAGTAACTCTAACTTTAGTATTCTTTCCATCACCAATAATTTTAGCTTCATTGATAAAGGTAACACATCCACATTCCTTTGCTTCTAGGTAGCTTATACTTAGGTCAGTGCCTGTTAGATGCTCAGAAAATATTTGTTAATTAAAAAAAAAATAGCTAAATGAATACACAAGAGGTACAAGAATTTTGCTATCCACACTACTGAAGTCTGGAGGTGACCCTGCAGGGATTTGTGAGATCCTAAGTATCTCTTTTAACAATTATTTTGTACAGACATCTTTCATTTTATAATTTGGGAAATTAATGCTAACTTTAGGTGTGAGTTTCACTATTCTTGTAAACGACAAAGAACATGATTAAACAATAAATCATAAAACTATTATTGGAGTTAATGAACCAACTAGTAAAACTATATTTAACATGAATAGTAATATGTAAATGGAGTGAACTTTTATTCTGATAACTGTCAAAATACTTCAGTTTTACAAGTGTAAATGGAAAGGCTTTTTTTTCCCCAGTAATTATAATAAAAAGCCACAGGTATATTTCAGTACATTAAAAAAATTTATATGTGACTAAAAGTGACACCATAATTAAAATTTAAGAAAACTGACAGGTGTATATGATAAAGTCTTATAATCATCATATTTTAAAACCCTTACAAACTAATCAGAAGAAGACAAACTATTTATTAGAAATAAGGACAAGGAAGAAGAGAGTAAGTGAAAAACAGAGATCAACAATAAATTATTTTTGAACAAAAAAATACTTGAATACTACATCCTGATAGCAAGACATTGGGAAAAACTTATAGATCAAATGATAGAGGACTGTTTAAATAACTGCATCTCTATAAAATAAGTTTCTATTTAGAAAATGAAGTTGAGAATATAAATTTATATTTGTTGCCACAGAGGCATGTATATGTTTATAAACATAAGCCCCCACGTATAATATTTTCACATAGTTAAATGCAAAAGAGAATGATACCATTTTCATAAAATGTGTGTGTTGTATATATGTACATAGAAACAGATTAGAAAAAACCCGTTAGTGTTGGGATCGTGTCTGGGGGATGGACTTCTATTATTATTTAATTCTTATTGTTTAGGCTTAGTATTGGTCTAAATTGTTTACAAAGAATATCTACTCCTTTTAACATCAGAAAAGGCCAGGTTTATTACAGAAAAATAAGCCAACATCAACTTCAATTATTCTGGACATATTTTTCAAGAAAACAAAATATATTTTAAGAATTTTATCCTCAAGATTCTGTCTGCTAGAAATGAAATTTGAAAAATAATAAACCTTGCTACCGTATACTTTCCTAAACCTTTCTTCCAGAAGCTCATAAAAACTCTGATACTAGCTTTTAATAATAAAAGTTTGCATTCTTTCTGCAACTATCGATGTTGAATTTAGTATTTTAAACCTTCCTAAAACTCATCCATCACATTAGTAAGGAAAATTGGAATATGCCTTACTATCCCAAATGAAAATTAAAGCCATCTGCTAATTCCGTAACATACCTCACCTAAATGTTTTGCAAAATGTTGCTGTAACTTGAGGAAACACAAAAAAAAGAAGCAAACACAGCCTCAGACATTCTTTAATCTTTGGCTGAGGACCATGTGGTGGGGACCATGTCATCAACAGAGGCGCAGGGGGCTTCTTCAAAAAATAAATTGTCTTGTTTGTCCGTGAATTTTGCTTCAGTTTCATAATGGTTAGCAAATGAGCTGGGCTGCTGCAGCGGGGCAGAGGAAGACTGCCGAAGCACCGTTTTATCTTTCTTTTGCCACAAATCTTCTGCTGTGAACCCTAAGGGCCGAATTTAGAAATGTAGATAAACCAGATGTGCTCATAAAATTGAATGCATACCTGTGCTGCCTGCCAAAACAAAAACAAAAACAAAAACTGCAAAGTTTCCCATTGCACAATATTCTGATTTCCTAGCGTTGCCTGCTGTAACGGTCCCGGCAGGCAAGGTTGCTTCCCTGTCTTCTGAGCAGGCTGGCAGTATCAGCTTTGAGAATGTTCGTGATGAGGCCTTTGCAAATAAGCACAAGTCGCATTATGTCAACTTCAAATGAAATCATAACACAAAAACAAAACATTCATACATTGATAGAAATTATAGAGCATCAAATGAGATACAAGAATTTTATCTCCTTATTTGTATGTTCTTGTCTCCCTGTCTATAAACATATGTTTGCACATGCTGTGTATTGATAGATTAACATATAAAATTACAACATTGCATTTGCAACACTGTAGTTAAGGTTGTCTTCACATTTATGTTTCTGAGGTTTTATATCTGAACCGTAAACACTCTCTCTGGGCTGAAACTTGGCATATAGAGCAAAACTAGAAATGTGCTCATTTTTCTCCTGTACAAGAAGAAATTTCACAGAAATGCTTGTATTTTTAAAATCATATTTCTCGTTGACAAAATAAAATATTATTTGTAAAGTTGACCTATAGTGATTTGAAGCCGAAAAATGATCAGCGTGTTTTATATCATTGCCTTCATATTTTACTACATTAGGAAAATGCAGTATGTGTTTTTTAATATTATGATAGTTTTAAATTTTTTTATGATCTTTTGACTACAGATAAGTCCACTAATGACATCTCAAATTAAAAAAAAAAAAAAAAACCCAGAAACAACATAAGAAAACTACTTAATTTAGGTAAAATAATTAAACGTGGCATTTAACATAACTGACTCGAAGTTATTTTAAGCATTTTAATGATTTTAAGCAAATAAATATGAACACTGCTAAAGTAAATATTCCCAATCAAAAATTTTAAAATATTGTTTTGGAGGAAATGGGTTGATCAGTTTTATCGAGGAGGTTGACACTATTTTGCAATAAAAAGGGTTCAACATTCTGCTTTGAAATAAATTTTTCAAAAGATTTGCAATCTTGAAACAAAGCTTCAAAAGTCAAATGTGTTTATTGGCTATATGATTTCCTGTACATTATTGAAGTTCTTAGTATTCTCTTAATGGTTCTGAACAATGATTACTTTAACCAGGTTGTTTGTTTGTTTGCATAGACCCTACTTTCATCTGTTAGAAAAACATGTTTTGAAAATTGAATTTCCCTGTAGGAACAATGGGTAAAATACAAGACATATGTTTTTCAAATCACATAGTTTGTTTAATACCTAAAAAATATCTTTAACTCTTTTTTCAATACTTTCCAACCATTCTCAAAAGACCCTTTCTTTATTGTTTTTTAAATGTTGGAAGTGAGAAAAATATGTATTTTGTGGAATGTGGGAGGAATGTTTATTCACAATTAACTGTGAAGCATATGGAATAAATTTCTCTTATAATACCAGACTTCAAAAGTTCAGGTTAAGTAATGTATGACTGAGATCCTTTGGAGGTTTGCACGGTGCATTGAAAAAATCAGTCATGATGTTTAGTGATCCTAATATGTTCATTTTCAATGATGTAAATATACATGCAGAATCTCAGAGCATAGAGGATAAAATAAACCATACATTTTCCAAAGTTGGAAACACTAACTTTTGACTTACTGCCTTAGCATTGCTAAGTTATACACTCATCCCCAAAAGTTCTGTTCTCTTTTTTTCCCAGCTTGTGCGATTGCAGACTCCTGGGTATTATGAAGTCACATGAGCTCTACTGCCCTGGAGCCTGCAGTGTATATGATGTAGTTGGCTCCACATCCTTCAGCCTTCACCATGCTAAACATTTGGACTTGCTTACACTTCACTGCCCAGGAGCAAATGCTTCATGTCATAATCCCCTGTGGACTGAATCCGAATAAGTTTCTCACCATTCAAGAGGAAAAGCTAGTGATGGTTTGAGCTAGAGAGAACCAATAATAGTAACACAGGGTAGAAACTTGCTTTTATTCAAAATTACAGACCTAGACCTTATTTCCTGATCTATAAAATATGCATTTAACAATCCTATTTTTCTTAGGACATAAGCATTTTCTTTTTCTTGCCTCAAGATAGTACTTTCAAGATGCAGATGACTCCAAAATTGTCATATTCATATCCTGAAGTTATCTGCAGGAAAAGTAGATAGTTTCTGGAATGTTCATGCCTCTACTTATAGTAAATAGGTATTTTGGGGAAGCAGGGATTTCTTCAACAAATGTGATAAGCTCTGAATTATAGAAAATGAATCTTACTCATTTTTTCTAACTGTCCTTCTATACCTTATGCGATAAACAAATTTCTGAAAGCTAATGGTTGGATCCATTTCTTAGGAAATAGTAATTTATGACAGATGTCCTTCCATGGAGACAAGAGACAGACGAATAAAGCACCATGCTAGTTGAGAACAGCACTTAGACCATGTACAATATTTAACATGGCCCTTAGTATAGGGACGCAGTGATGATAGCTAAATATATCAATATAGAAATGAATAAATAAGGGCACAATTAGGTGCTGTGTTTTTGGAGATAGGTGACCTCTTTACCTATTACTCTCCTGCAAATGTTTTTAAGGTACAACGGTTCTGGGAAACTGGAAAATTCAACATGTGGATGTTATTCTGTTTACCTCACTGCTGGCTTTTGTGTGCATACTTGTCACGTGCTAGCTAGGTTAGCATGTTGGTTAATTTTATGAGTCAGCTTGACTGCTTTAAGAGATGCTCCAATAGCTGGTAAAACACTGTTTCTGGGTGTGACTGTGAAGGTGTTTCCAGAAGAGATTAGCATTCAAATCAGTAGACTGACTAGAGGAGATCACCCTCATCCATGTGGGCGGGTCTCATTCAATCTAGTTAGAGTCCGGTAGAATAAAAAGGTGGAAGAAGAGTGAATTTGCTGTTTCCCTCCTTAAGCTGAGATATCTGTCTCCTCCTGCCCTCAGACATCAGAGCTCCTGTTTTCAGGTCTTTGGACCCCAGAATTCACATCAACATTCCTTCTGGTTCTCAGGCCTTTCAACTTTGACTGAATTACATCACCAGCTTCCCTGGTTCTCCTGCTTGCAGATGGCAGATTCTTGGCTTCATAATCCCGTGAGTCAATTCCCATAATAAATCTCCCCTTTCATATATATATATATATATATATATATATATATATATATATATATTTTATATATCCTATTGGTTCTGCTGATTTCAAAAACCCTAACAGTTCCTGTGTGGACTAACAGTATGGGGGAAACTGTACCCATGTAATTGTTTTGTATTAATCCCAGCCTAGTGTTGGATGTAGTTAGACCTTAAATCCATTAGACCTATGGTGGTAAATACTTTATTCATTGGCAAAGATAGTTGGAGAACTGTTATGTGTGGAGATTTTATAGAATCATTACTGTGAAATAGTTGTGTTGTACTGGATGCATGCAATGTAACATTTTTTCTACCGTGGAGGAAAATATTGGCAAATATTACATTATATTTTGAAGTCTTCAGGCCATTATCCCCATCTTGTAGTTGGAGACACTTAGGTTAGATGGTGGGTGACACATGACACAGCTGTTGGCTCATATCTTAATATCTTGGGAAATCTATCACCTGGCTTCTGTGTTGTTTATTTTTCATCACCCCATTGCTGAATTTGAAATGACCTCCTTACTGTCCACTGTTATTTCCTGCTCTCTCTAATTCCCAGTTATCTCACCTATTGATCACAGACCCTGATTCTCAATGTATTGTTTATACTTTATATATTAATATATTACATACATTTTGTCATGTTATATATTTATATATATCACATATATTTTATATGCATATACCACTTACTATATTATGTATAACACTTATTGTTCATACTTATAGTGTCACAACATAATCAGTGTTCTTCAATGACAAAGATATAACACACACAGTTAGCCTGCACCTTTACAGGCAGCCACAGTCTCCTATTCCAGTCTTATCCCCCTGAGTCTTTTATTGCAAGCAAGTGAATTGACTTGCGACCTCTAACATCTTGAATTGCCCATTGGAATTTTCTAGGATTAATGAAAGAGCCTATATGTTTTCCTAACCCATCTGTACTCACACCTATCAGTGGTTCACAGTGGCTACTAATAAGTGGCTCTTTATTTGCCCACTGGGGAGCATTGTCTTAATGACAATCTCCAGCAAAAGAAAAGAAAGGTAGGAGAGGCAAGGAAATATAATATTGTTCACAATTTGTCCATAGTTGCTTGTCTTAATTGAATACCAACGAAACTCAATCTAGGGACTTTGAAAGATTCCAGTTTAGGTTCAACCCCTGATCAAATTTACAATTCAAAGCAAACTCCAGTAGATACTAAGGAAGGGAAGCAAACCATGCAGTGAAATGCTCCAACAAGATCTTTTCTGAGGATTCCTCCTCTCACAGATCTGGGAAAGAGAAGCTCTACTGTAGATACACCCCAGAACCTAGTAGAGGAAAGAGGAACGTGCTTTTAAAGAAACTTTAGATGCCTTATAATAAATCTGGATGTGCTTAAAAATCCCTGAGGAGTTTAAAAAAGTCTGGATGTGTTTTCTCAAATAACTATTTAAAGCATATTAGAGTTTTTAATTGCACTGGGGACTTTTCAAAGCATATCAGGACAAAACAGTAGAGTATAGGCCCCAATATGCTAATTAATAGATAGCTAGACCCCTGAAATAAACCTGCAACACTCCATTAATCAGGCAGTAATTGAATTGGCACAGTGCTTTTGTGCAAACTACATGATAATTGAAAACTCAAACCTGGCAGCAGCGAGGGTAAGGTTCTCCACCACAGCGTATAACAGGGCATCCTGTTTGCACTTGTCAGTGCACAGTTGGCCCTACTGTCAGGGGGCTTTGAGTAGGGAGAAAGTCAGTTCCTGAGTCCAGTGTCACCTTGATCTCTTGCTGAGATGGTCTTTTAGGTGTGTGATGTCCAGTGGTGACAAGCATAACCCCATGGAAATACAAGTAATGGCCGATATGCTTTTCTCTGTTACCTAAAGACATCTGCCAATTAATGTGATTATAAAATAATAGTGAGGAACAGATGTTTCATTTGCTAATTTTATATCTGACTGTTTGAAAGCTAAATACCTGGGGATTTAACTGGCAAATACTACTTTGCTCATGATAAAGGAAACAATGCATGCATTTTTCCCACACAGCTGATGTGGTATAATTCTGGATAGTGGTTGCCTATAGTAAGAGCTCAGTAACAGGGAGACTGATTGCTTCTAAATGAAGAGAAAAACAGTCACACTTTAAGCCTTTTCTTTTTTTCTTCTTTCTCTCTCTTTTTTTTTTTTTTTTTTGCTGTAAACAAAACAGTAAGCATATTGCTATGCCAAAAAAGGCTGTTGCAATAAAAGAGTTTTGCCTGTCATATTGTGATGATGGGGTGGGGAAATTGATGTGAATACACTGAGAATGGACATAAGTTATCCAACTAGAACTTTTAAACAAATCTCTTGAAAAACTTGAAGACCTTTTCTGCATTTGCCAGCCCATAACTAGAACAGATGTGGAAATGTGGGATCATAATGAAAAAGTTAACTGTCCTGGCTGTGGGGGTCTAGAGAGAAATATTTTAAGAAACTTAGAAATTCAGGAAAAAAATCCAAGAATTATTTTAACTAAATATTTTAATTCTAAGTGCTCTTTCTCTTCTTCAAGGAGGTTGATTACAGTGTCAAATATACCTAAAATAAGTGTGTCTTAGTCCAAGATCTTACTGGAGTCAGACTCTTCTTAGCATTGTGTGTACCCTGCGGCACTTTGCTCTGTCTGTTGCAAGAGGTCAACTTTGGATGGAAGTTTCTTTTCCTGCTGCTAAATATACAATTAATACTGACTGTTCAGAAAAAAACCTGTGATTCGGATACTAGATGTGCTACTCCCTGTTTCTGTGATCTTAGGCAAGTCACTAACCCACTTTACCTTACTTAGCTTACCAGTTCATAGAGGAATTTGGATTCGATTAGAGTTTCAGAAATTGTCAAAATTCATGCCCTTCATGCAAAAGTAAAACCTTTGAATTCTCTGTAAAATTTTTTAAACTTGCAAACTATATGTAGTGTGATATAAGAAAACTTATATGGTTTAAAATCATATAGTCATATGATTTTATAATTAACTCATATATAAGTAGTTAACTTATATAGTTAAAATTTGTATAGTTATAAATCAAAATTATATAGCTAATGGCTTCATTTTCAAATTTCAACCCCTCTTAAGCTTCAGAGAATTTGCAAGACTTACACAAGGGTCACATAGGCAATGAATGTTCACGTGTGTGAATCTGAGCATGTGGTAGACAGCATTAGGACTGGAGCACTTTGAAATAGGATTATCCATCTGTCAGACTACCTGGTTGTCCTTACCAGCCCTGGAAATTGGACTTTGTTAATGTATTTAAACGTTATCAGTGAATGTACTTAAACTTTGTCTAACTTTCCATGTCATGTGAATTGAACATAAGCCTATGTCCATCGATGGCTGTCAACTCCAAAGATGGTGCCTATGCTGTCAATTGTGAGTCTCTCTTCTGTAAAACAAATGAACAAACAAACAATAAATCCCCCCAAAAACAAAACCAAAACTAAAAACCTGATTGCTTTTCCAATTTGGGGTTTCTTTAGACCTCAAAGTGTTTGGTGTTATTTTTTTTTAATCTCAAGATGTTCCATTATGAATTGCCACTATCCTGTGCTACAGCCTTTGGTTGTTGTGTTTTGTTTTTCACCTCTGGATGCAGGATCTATTCCATGGCATCTACCCCAGGACCCTTTCCTTTCTCTTAGATACTGAGGTTATTCCCAGTCTACCTACAGAAACTTAACTTTCATTCTCCAACCCTAGTGATTTCAGGCACTGCCAGGGCTGGATTCCTCCCAGCCTTAGCTTGACTTATATCTCAATACATCCGAAATATATAGGCTTGGAATCATTTTCAAAACACTGCTTCTTTCTAACTTTACTCCTCTTATTTTACCTTACATGTCTACATTCAAGACTTCAGCTTTACCTCCAAAACATAGCTCATGTTTTCCCTCTTCTCACCATCTGTCTGGGCCCCACAGCTGCCATTTCTCACCCTCTTCTGCAGTAGCCCCAATAGTCTCTGCCTCCACTCTTGCAATCATGAAATCAAGGTCCAAACATAGCAACCAGATGGCTTTTTTTGAAAATGTAATCATACGTCACACCTTCCACCCATTTAAAAGTCTACCAGTTGCTTCCTGTTGTATTTAGAATAAAATTCAAACTTTTGACTATGACCTAAAAACCAATAACTTAAAAGTCTGTCCCTATTTATCAATCTTATTTCCTCTGCCCTGTTTTCCTTCTCACCACCTTCGCCACCTCCTCACTAAATTGGTCTTGCATTTTCTCTTCCTCAGAGACCACAAGTTGGTCTTGGCCTGCAGACCTTGTATTTACTACTTGCTTTGCCTGGCACACTCTTCCCTGGGTTTTGTGCATGGCTGATTCCTTCTCTCATCCAGGCTTCAGCTCAAGGATAATTTCCTCAGACAGCCCTTCCTTGTTTCCGTAAGTCCCCCTATCCCCACCAAATCACTCTCCACCCCCATTCATTTTATATATATACATATATGACTTACAATAATCTCAACTTACCTGGTTCATCTGTTTACTTTTTATTGCTGCCTCCCACTATAAGAACATATCCTCTGTGATGACAGAGACTTTGGCAGTCTTTTTCTCTGCCACACTTCCAATGTCTAGGACAATGCTCAATAAATACTTCCGAAATGCATTAAAAAAATATTTCCACTAAAAGCATATGCTTGCAGTCTGTGCAACTGCTGAGGAGGTACCAGCCCAGTGGTAGACACAAACTAAGAACCTGGGACTTTTCCAAGTGTTTTCAGAAACAGAGAAATCAATAATCACTAAAAAATTCCATTTAACTTTCTTAAAAAAAAAAAACAAAAAAAAAAACACCCGAACTCGATTTTTAGCGTAAGTTAATGTTAATCAAACTGTACTCCATGGAAACAGATACGAAGGGAAATACATTTATTTCCAAGCAAGAATAATAAAAAATAAAGGATCCTCTGGTTCAGGGGCTGCCAAATTTTACCATGAAAACCAGGAAGTAGCAAATATTTTAAGTTTTGCATCCTATATGATCTCTAATATAACTACTCAGCTCTGCCGTTGTAGCACAAGGTATGTCTGTGTACCACTAAAACTATTTATTGACATTGAAATGTGAATTTCATGTAATTCTTACCTGGCATGAAATATTAATCTTGTTCTGTTATTTTTTTTCAATCATTTAAAATTTAGAAAGATTCTTAGCTATTGGGTTATATAAAAACTGGTATTGGGCCAGATTTGACCTGGGGCACATCATTTGCCAACCCTGTTCTAGGCATATTGTACCATCCCTAGCTCCTTCTTTGACTGCCTAAGGACTGAGAGTTGTTCTAACTTAAAGTTTCTAGGAAGTTCTTACTCAGTGCATAGAGTAGGAATTTTCTGAAGATGCATTGACATCTCTAGATTTCTTGCCAATATCCTCTTTGGGTGTCAAAGTCATAAAATCCTTTTAAGGGCCATAATGCTTTTATTTCTTTACACCCCAGAAAACCTAACTTGTATAGTAATGGGGAAAAAATGCATCTTTGTTTCCTAGCTTTCCCAATGAGTAGCATCTGTTTTCTTAAAATTATTTCCATAAATTATTGTCAACCTGCATACATCCAAACATTATGCTACTCCATATTATTCTATGCTGTTGTACTCCAAATATTCCAATGCTCCTACTCTCCCAGCTTGAGAGCAAGGGTTAAAAGTTGGAGCGAAAGATAAATAAAATATAATATATGTGCCGTGCCCTTATAATCTAAAAGAGAAGCTCTTTTTATAATTGCTTAAAGTTATTTAGAAAATTTTGACTGAAGAACTCTTGCAATAGTTGTTTAACTATCAGGGTTTCTGGTTTAAAAATCTTACAATTACTCTTACCTCTTTTGTTTTAGCAGGAAGTTTATCCCCAGTCCTTCTAAATGTTTATCCCTTCCTAAAGCTGACCACTAGTTCTAATTTTGGAACTACTTGTGTTCTAGATTCCATCCCATCTCCTCGCGTTTCCGCCTCCCTTTGAATTGAACAACAGAAAGTTTCTTCTGTATACTCAATCTTTCCTCTCTTAGGTATCCTCTGCAATCTAGCTCAAGGCTTCTAAATCCTTACAAGTTTTCATGTCCATCCTGCCTTTCTTCAAACCCCTGTCCTCCTAGTCAACATCTCTTGATTACCAACCTACTTGAAAACAGATCCCCATGTAACATTGTCATCAGCTCTTCTAGCTACTGTGGTTGCATAATAAACCTGCTTATGACCTACTGTCTTAAAACAATACCAATCATTTATTTTTATCATGAATTTGCCATTTGGGCAGGGCGCTACAGGAATGTCTCATTTCTCTTCAGTAGGGCGACTAGACTGGTAGCTGTTTGATCTTTTATTCAAGGGATTATACATGGCTGGGAGTTGGGGCTTGGCTTTCCATGGGCTTCTTGGGCTGGCTTAGAGCATGATGTTTGAGTGCCAAGAGCAAGCATTCAAGAGACAGGAAGTGGGAGCTGTCAGTTTCTTAGGCCAACAGAGCTTTCCTGCTACCATGCTTAATGAGGTCTTGTCAAATAATTTTGGGGGAGTGTTTCAAAACCTCTCCTTAAAATTATTTTGGTACTAGCATCATTAACCTCCAACATACTAGATTTGATGGCATCTTTTCAGTATTTCTTCTGTGTCACCTCTTCCCTTCTCTGATATTCTCAGACAACCTCTCATCTCCTTTGACACCCATGAAACTTATTTCTCTTCATCTTTTTAATCCTTGATTCATTTTACTTTTCATCAATTTCACAGTTTTTTTTTTTTTTCTTGTGCGTGAATCTTAAATATTGGGATTATTTGGATTTGATCTTCCATCTTCTTCTTTTCTTTCTATGTGCTCTTTTTTATTTTATAGAGGTGGAGTCTTTCTATACTGTCCATGTTAGTGTTGAACTCCTGGCCTCGAGTGGTCCTCCTGCTTTGGCCTCTCAAAGTGCTGGGATTACAGGCATAAGCCACAGTGCTCGGCCTCTAGGTGTTCTTACCGAGTCTTGCGGTAACAATTAATATCTACACACTGATGACACCCAGTTTATCTTTTAAACTCCACCCATTTTGCTGAGCTCAAGAGTTCTTTTTCTATTTGTCCTGTGTGCCTCAAATAGTCACATTAAATAGGAAAATTCCATAGAGCTACACTCTGGCTATGTCAAACTCTCTGCTTCTTGAACCTGCTGTATCCTTGAATGACTCTACACCTTTGCACAGGCTGTTATCGAAACCGGACTTGCCTCCTGCTCACTTGGATGAACTCCTACTTATTCATCAAAACACAGCTGAAATAGCTTGTATTCTGTGAAAACTCCCTGATTCCCAGTTACAGTGAGTTGCTCTGAGTGGCGTCCATAATGCGTTGTTCTTCAAACAAATAATCTTAATTGTAATTTTATTTTATTTCAACCTTCAGCTCTATTCATAGGTGCTTATCTCAAGTCAGTTATTATTTGTGCAGCATAACTAAAGAAACAAAATATAGCTCTACCTTAAAAAACAATGTATTAGTCATTTGCAGAAAAGTCCATATATGAATTTCAGGCAGTGAATTGCTTTGGTATTTTCTTACTTGTAATATGCAACTAAAACTGAAATTTTGTTTTTGTTTTATTTGGGTGGGGAGCAGGAATGAGTGAACCCTTAGGATAAAAGGCAAACTCTCTTCTTTGGCATGTCTTAATGTATCTTTGCATTTAGTAACTAAGATAACCAAAACAGCTCTATTGATACAAACTGTTTTCCCATTTGATTTTAGCTGATTTTTGAGAAATTTGAAATATAGTAAGTGGTCACTTTGCCACTGCAGGCCATTTAAAATTTAAGTAAAACGGATACATATTCAGTGTCCTTTATCCTCTGCTCAAAGGTCTAACCTATCAGATTGTCCTGTGGTCAATTCCTGTGCAGGAAACTTAATCAAACATATTGATGAATATTTGGAGAAGTATCAGCGTTCAGCTTAGCTCTTTTAAGACCACAACCTGAATAACATTAGGTCACAAAAAGGATACTAGCATAGAAAACAGCTATTATAGTCACATAAAGTATTAGCAGTCACAGTTCTTTGATTTGAAAGACAAAGAAATCTACCTACTGCTTTTTCAGCAAACAGTTTAATCCTATTAGGCATTTCCAGGCTTGTACAAAGAAACTCTATACTTACTTAGAGTTTAAAAAAAAATGTAGTAACACATTGGGGAATATTTTCTTGAGCTATCTTGTTTCTTCTAATCATTGTCCCCCCTTTACTGGAGAATTTCCTATTATTCAACAACATATGGATGAAAGATTTTTTTGGTAATCATGTCTGAACAAAGTAATCACTCTCTCATTAACCAATTATTCTTCAGAATCAAATGGAACAGACAGATTTGCTAAGACAATTTACTTTAATAAACCCTACGGAATCAGACCTCACTTAACTCATGTTCAAATGGTTTGATCCAAAGATCACAGTGTAGATAACAAAAATGGTTTCTTGGGTTTTGTTTTGTCTTGTTTTAATGTATTGACAGCATGTGATCTCAGGAAACCCACTAGAATTGGAATGAGTGCTAGGTTTTTGGAAGGTGGAAGAGATGAAAGAATGAGAATGTCTGGTTCTCTGTAGGAATACTCAATCTATCCAGCTCCAAGGTGCTTCTTTTTCTTTCTTTCTTTTATCATCAAAAGTCTGTGATTTATTACAGTTCTACTTTCTGGAAGCTGCTGGATAAACAGCCTGACCAAAGAGGTAAGAGTGGGTGCTCTACCCCAGAAATGCTTCCAAGAAGGATGCAACAGAGTGGTCAGGAAAGGTAAATTATCTCAGAATGTCAGTGGCTTAGTTGGTTTGGACTGCTATAACAAAATCCTTATAAACAACTTCGAAACAACAAAAACAAACCTTTTTCACTGTTCTGAAGGCTGAGAAGTCCTATATCAAGGCATGACCTGATTAAGCATCAAGTGAGGGCCTACTTCCTGTTTCATAGATGCCCTCACATGGTGGAAGGGGCTGGGGAGCTTTCTGGAGCCTCTTTTCTAAAAACACTAATCCCATTCATGAAGGCTGTGGCCCCAAGACATAATCGCCTCCCGAAGACCTCACCTTTTAGTACTATCTCTTTGGGGGTTAGGATTTCAACATACATATTTTGGGGAGATACAAACATTCAGACCACCGCAGTCAATGACCTGTCAAGTTTGGAATGATCTTTCTAAGCACTGGGAATGTAAGAAGACATTTTCAGGATGGGATGGGAGTGAGAAAGTACAGTGCTGTTTTATTTTTTTCCTCCATTATATTTTGCTGGTATTTAACTCCATGGTATTCTATATATATTTTTTTAATTCCATGGCATTCTGATGTGGTTCACTTCAATAGAAGAGGCTTCCCCTAACTCCTGTTTGATTTGTCTTTGTGATTGATTTTATGGAAGTTGATTTGGAGATTCAGTTTTGCAGTTTCTGAACTTTTTGGCTTAAAAAATCAGAATGCAGGCCGGGCGCGGTGGCTCACGCCTGTAATCCCAGCCCTTTGGGAGGCTGAGGTGGGCGGATCACGAGGTCAGGAGATGGAGACCATCCTGGCTAACACAGTGAAACCCCGTCTCTACTAAAAATGCAAAAAAAAAAAAAAATTAGCCGGGCGCGGCGGCGGGCGCCTGTAGTCCCAGCTACTCGAGAGGCTGAGGCAGGAGAATGGCGGGAACCCGGGAGGCAGAGCTTGCAGTGAGCCGAGATTGTGCCACTGCACTCCCGACTGGGCGACTGAGCAAGACTCTGTCTCAAAAAAAAAAAAAAAAAAAAAAAAAAAAATCAGAATGCATACCATCGGCATTCTGAGTTTTCTGTCATAATTCAAGGGGCACCAAATGTTTGCAGACAAAGTCCTAACAGAGTAGAAATTACAACAGCAAAGCCTGAGAACAAAAAATATTTTAGGCCTTGCTCCAGTTATCAAAGTAGTATTGGACTCATTATCAAAGAAAACATCGAAAACTTAAGTACTAGTCTTTCTTCTGCAGCTGATTATAGAAATGTAAGCTTGAGATTTACTTCGTCTCAGACCTCAGTTTCCTTTCATATAAACCAGGTTCTTCAAAATTCTATGATCCTTTGTGTTTGTCATAATGATACTTTGCACATTTTCTAAAATAGTAGTTAAGGACAGATTTGCCAACATCAAAAGCAACAGTAACAAAACGAGTCGTCTCTTTAATTTAAACTTCACCTACTCACAAGTAAGAAAGACACACAAAAACCACACAATAATATCAATATACAATACTTTGCATAATTACATAAATGACCTCATATCCTTAGGCTGTTTTTTCCATTATCAACGGGGTGATGTTTTACTTCCAACAACTTTTTTAGAAAGTTTCTTGTCCACACCATTAAACACCGCAACCTAATCTCACATTAAAGCATTAATGACTGTCACCACAGCTCTCTGCACTGGGTAGATTTGGGATGACAGCTGTCACTGCAGCAGGATACATTTTTTATAATAGTTTTATGATTCACCCTTTGAGATGAAGATTTGGACACCTGATACCAGCCTATGATTTTCTCCCTGTAATTTTCAGAATGGGTAAAACCAAATAACAGCCTCCCAGTCTCATAGGTCTTATGCCAAGTGTTTCAGAAATGACATCGGTGGGAATTGAAAACCATACTCATTTTTTTCATAGCATATGCTGAGCACTTTCCTTTGTATTAGTTGATAGTGGGGGTGGGGTGGAGGCTGGCTTTCCATCAAAGTCATAGCAAAGCTATAGTTTTTCTCCCCATTTCACCTTCACATTATTATGGAGGTGTTAACCAATCTTGTGTCAGTTCAGTCTCAGCAATTTTCATGACAAATATATGGCCAAAAAAAAAATCTATTCATCAATATCCTGAGGATGCTCCTTGAAAGACCAGAATATGCTAACAAAATTTGGCTTGTCCCTATGGACAAGTTAAATGCAAGTAAGAAGGGATATAAGTAAGGTGATTTTTAAAAATTGGCTTAATAGTGACAATTTATATGTGGATTTCCTGAATTTAGAAAAGCAAAGAGGAAAAGTTAGTTCCTCCCTTGACTTTTGGTATTGATGTAAACTTTGGTTTTGATCAAAGCACATTAAATTTGGGTTCTGGAGCCTGGGAAACATGGCAAAACCCAGTTTCCCTATAAAAAATATACGCATACATACACACACATACAAATTACAAATTAGTCAGGTGTAGATGCCTGTAGTTCCAGCTACTGGGAGTGCTGAGGTGGGAGGATTGCTTGAGCCCACGAGTTGGAGGTTGCTTTGAGCTGAGATCGTGCCACTGCACTCCAAGCTGGGCGATAAAGTGCGACCCCATCTCGGAAATAAATAAATAAATAAATAAATAAATGAATTAATTAATTACGGTTCTGGGAAATCTGTTTGTGCTCAATCCAGATTCAAAGTTCCCTCTCTCTCCCCACGTGGCCCCTTATTCAAGACACAGGCTTCTCCTTCTTC
This sequence comes from Piliocolobus tephrosceles, assembly GCF_002776525.5. Classification (NCBI taxonomy): domain Eukaryota; kingdom Metazoa; phylum Chordata; class Mammalia; order Primates; family Cercopithecidae; genus Piliocolobus; species Piliocolobus tephrosceles. The sequence continues at coordinate 100,479,674 of NC_045448.1, forward strand.
TTTTAGACCAGTTCCCTGAAAACATCAGACTAGTCCATCCTGAATGGTTGCATGAATGAGGAAATTTGCAAAAGCAGGTGCTATCATTCTTGCCCTGGTAGTAAAATCAAAAGGGGGAATATTCAGTATTTTGCAGGTGGCTGAGATTATGATCCTCATACAAACAGGGTAATACAAAAGAAAACAGGCTGCTGCTTTGTAAAGCAAGAGCAGTTTTATGTGAATGTTTAAAACCACAGCCTGAATGATGTGTGTCAAGAAGTCAAGGGCAAAGAATGGATACAATGGTCAGTCACTATCAACATTTCCATAGCCTCACATGCAGTTAAATGAACTGTAGTTGGATGGAAGAGGCACACTAACTTCTGAGCAAAATAAAAATAAAGAATGAAACTATGCTCATGTGTTCCTCAGGGTCTAACCCAACCTCTCAAAGGCAAAATCCTCAGCCTCTTCCCACTTATGTGACATTAAGGGATTACATTTGCTGGCCACAAAGTAGTGTTTGAAATAATTCCAATGAAAGAAAGACATACGGGGTGGGGGTGGGGGTGGGGCAGGTAGAAAATGCAGGCATCGGGGAGGCAGTGGCAGCCTGACTTCCTGGTGTTTGGGAAGAGTGTGTGAGTATTGTGAGATGCATTTTGAAATCTTAAGAATAAATGGAAAATTAATGGTACAACATTGAGGAAGAATAGAAAGAGCAAAATTACTGATATTTAGTAGTAATAACAATAGATGTTACAATGCTCTCTGTGCAAGATCATGCAAATTAAAGGAAAGGGGATCTGAAATAGCAGGATCCTCCAAACTACCACTTTGTGGTTTAGTGTTCTTCAGTGGGAAACATTAAGAAGCAGTAGCTAAAATGACCCCGAATTAGAATGGATCCTTACAAAAAATGTTAAAATGCGAATTGTAATTGGTAACATTATTTATACAAATATAATTAGAGATAGTGTAAAGTAAAATTGATTTCTCCTTGAAAAAATCTAAGGGATTTGTCAAACTTAGAAATAATATAATTATCAATTTGTGATGTAAATTCATAAAGCATTGTAGTATTCTTTGAGTAGGGCTTCACACAAAGCATGCTAAATTTCAACTGGAATGTTACCAGCTTAGAAGGTTACCAAATTCTACTCTCTATGAAGGCAATGGAATATGCTAGAAGGAATAGGGGCTCTGAAATCTAAGTACTTGAGGTTCACATTCCATCTGCTCTAGCTGTGGAACCTTGGGGATGTGATTTAAACTAACCTAAACTTCAGTCACATATTCTTCAAAAAGTAGAAATAAGAATGCAGGCATCACAAAGATTAAATTCCATAATATTTACAACTGGCGAATAGTCCCATCTCTGCTTGGAGAGGTATCAAGGTGAAGAGAGTTGACCTTTCTCCAATCAGTGTTTGTGACATAGCTCTTGGATCTCTGCTGTTAGTCTCTTAATGAAATTTGGGGTGGGTCTCTCAACTTTCAGATTACTTTGAGTATCAAATCACTTTTTGAGTTAAAACGTTAGTTTAAAAGGGAAGACTAAGTTCTCATTTCCCATTTGGAGTTCTGGCAGGATGTCTAGTGAGTTTGTGTGCCCCTATGCCTATATGGAAAGGAGAGATGAGAACTGGAGAGCTGGCATGTTGGAATAGCCTGCACTCCACAAGTCGACAAAGCAAGACATTTTCACGGACTCTACAGCTCACAGGGCTTAATTTTGCTTCCTAACCAAAATGCCAAGATCAAGCTGAGCTGAAATCCTGACTGTTTGGAGACTGGTATGATCTCCCTCTGGAAGACCTCTCCTTCCCTATATCCCCTCTCTCCAAGGACAAGTTGTTCCCATGTGTTGGTAAGGGATGAAAAAAGAGAGAAAAGAACAAGTCTCTATAATTAGTTGACTTTTTTTGGTGGTGGTCTCTGATTCCCACCGACAGACTATTGATGTCCTCTGTGCCAGACATTTAAGGAGGGTTCATGTATAAGTTCTTTAGAGGAGCTATTGCACTTCACGGTGCCTGACGTGGGAGATGCAGCTCTGTTGGACATCTCCTACCCTTTCCTTGTTCCTGCTACTAGCCCCATGTCCCAAAGCCTCTTAGGTGGAGTACTAAAATGATGACTCATGCCTAACATTTGGCAGAGGCACCTGACAGCAATAACTTAAGCATACCTTGAGAATGATCCTGTATGGCAGACACACCTGAATATATGTTCAGAATTCCAAGCTAAGGAATACGGGAATGACCAACCCAGAGATCCATTCCTTATCCATGAGGAACATCTAAATGTTTTCCCAGTCTCGTAGAATGTGGGCCATACAGGTGATTGAGGCCCTTTGCTTTGGGTTAAATGAACGTTTCCAGTTGCAAGATTTAGGGAGAGGTTTCTAAATGAAAATGTTGTATAAACTGCATTCTTTTTGCAAGAGTTTACAGTTCTCGTCCAGCCCACTGTCACTGGACCATTCCTGTATGTGAGGTTCCTGCTTAAAAAATCCTTTGTAAATCCAGCACTTTGGGAGGCCGAGACGGGCGGATCACGAGGTCAGGAGATCGAGACCATCCTGGCTAACACGGTGAAACCCCGTCTCTACTAAAAACTACAAAAAAACACTAGCTGGGTGAGGTGGTGGGGCCTGTAGTCCCAGCTACCCGGGAGGCTGAGGCAGGAGAATGGCGTGAACCCGGGAGGCGGAGCTTGCAGTGAGCTGAGATCCGGCCGCAGCACTCCAGCCTGGGTGACAGAGCGAGACTCTGTCTCAAAAAAAAAAAAAAAAAAATCCTTTGTCTCCTTTGCTGGCACTGGGTCTCTTCTACCTCTTGAGCCTGGTGCCATTCCTCCTGAAGTTAATAGGGGTCTGGCATGACACCTATCTACCTTCAATGATGGGTCAACCCCACGAGCTACAGTGTCCATAAAATAACTCCAAATGGGAAACAAGAAGTTAATCTCTTTTTCTTGCAGGTATTTCTTTTTGCAAATTTTCTTCTTCTTCTCCTTCTTCTCCTTCTCCTTCTCCTTCTCCTTCTTCTTCTTCTTCTTCTTCCTTCTTCCTTCTTCTTCCTTCTTCTTTCTTCTTCTTTCTTCTTCTTTCTTCTTCTTCTTCTTCTTCTTCTTCTTCTTCTTCTTCTTCTTCTTCT
>NC_045448.1:100485416-100514684 GCF_002776525.5 Piliocolobus tephrosceles
TAATCTGTGTCCTCCTGCATGAAAACCTTGATCCAACTGCTTGTGTTGTGAGAAGGAAGTTTATGTGAAATGTGATGTTGTTGGCCACCACTAAGGGTGACTCATTGTTTAATCTTCCAGGGAGTTTTGAAAAATGTGTCTTAGAATCAGCTTGTGGTAGATGAGAGGTGAAGAATTTATCCATCGGCCCTTGTCTTCCGTCAGTCAAGGGTGGCCCCAGGGGCACCAACCTCCCTGCTCTCCCCAGCTCTGCATTCTGCAAGCCTGAGCACCTCGTGGTCCCCGTTTCCTGAGGCATCAGGGAGGTAGGGCAGGGAACAGCAAGATTTGGGGATGAAGCTCCATCAAACTATACTTGTGTGAAGTTGGTCCTGGCAATGTGTGGGGGCTGAGATTTGACAGTGCAATACAAGATAGTGCCACACTTAATGGTAGTACATAACTCCAATTTGCAAGAATCAATTCCATTTCCTGGGGACCTGGCAATGTTTAGGAAATCTTGAAAATACAGTGTAGCTGGAAGCAGCTAGCTGTCTTCCTTCTATTTTCTTGTGAACACAAAGTTGTTTGTTTCTAAATAATAATAAGACTACTTTCATAATCATCTCAAACACCTGGATCGACCTTCCCTGATGCCATTTTATTGACTCCCTATGCTGAAGCTGTGAAATTGTGGAATAATGTTTTATTTTTTCCTTATTTCTTTCGATTTGTAAAATATTGCTCTTTTTCTATCATTCTGGATCATGCTTCATGGTATAATTGTTGACCCTCTGGGTTTGTCTTCATTTATATAGCACCATGTATAAAAAGCCTTTCTCAGTTCAAGAGAAATTGAGAAAGAGAAATTGTATCCGTCAATTCCCTTTGTAATTTTGTTTCATGATTTCCTTTAAATAGTCAATCAAGCCATCAAATGTGTTAGACTAAATCTTATACATGTGTGTGTCTCATGGTGACTCACTTGAATTAACTTGTAAGTTTCTAGATGTTTTGTCATTTTGTTCCTGATTACTCAAATCCCTCTCCAGCTCCAGAGGTTTGTGGTCTTTTGTTGCCATAGATAGAAATGGTGGGCTGCCAGCAGCTTCAAAGATTTCCTTGCATATGGCTTTATAAGAAGTTTTTTTTTTCAAGGAATGAATTTTTCAAAGAACACAGTAGCATTTCATCACCTGAATTATCTGCCATACATAGTAATAGAACTTGACATGAGTCTATTGAAAAGTTAGTTACTCTTTTTCCCAACTAATTATATGAACGATTAGGTAAATATGAGCTCCAAAGAAAACCCCAGATTTACAGTATTAGTTGTTATAAGGAAGCGTTTTCTTCCCTATAATCTTACTATCATGAGCTAACGAATGTTTAACTTTTTAAAAATTTCAAGCTATTAGTCAAAATGTAGAAGTCTAGCAATGTGTATTAGATACATGCTATATGGGTGTGAAGAAATTGTAAGAAACTTTCCCTTAACTAAGTCTTTTAGAATCTAAAGAAATGCTTTGGTTCTCAGAAAAAACCTTTATGGAGCAACCCACCTGAGGCCTTAAGTTCCTCCAGACAGGAGGCCACGTCAGATCTCTTACTGTGACAGTAAAATGTGATTAAAGCAATCCAAAGAAGCTATAGCCTGCAGACTCAAGAGTCTCTAACATTTTTATCAGGTGCGGCAAAAGATGCATTTTCCAGTCAATAATCCAATAATGTCCTTGCCCTTGAGTCTTGACACACCCATCATCTTGGTATGAATATGGGGGCGGTAGATGGACAGAGGGGACTGAAGACCGGTTTCCATGAGCTTTCGTTAAGGACTAACATATGATGCTGAACAGAATAAAGACCTACAATTCAATTTTATTTACTTTAAAATCATGCCTATATATTGAAACGCTAATACTCTATCACACCTATATAACCCTGTAGATAACAAGGGCTCTGTATGTTCACATTAGAAATTCAACGTATATTTGAAGACACTGTAACAGATGGCTTTTAGCTCCTGCATGAAGATAATACATAGCTGCCGTGCATGTTCAGTGTATTAGGCCATTCTTTTAAAAAAAAATTGTGGGTACATAGTGTATATCTTTATGGCTTACATGAGATGCTTTGATACAGGCATGCAATGTGAAATATGTATTAGACCATTCTTGCTTCGCTATAAAGAAATACCTGAGAATGGGTAATTTATAAGAAAAGAGATTTAATGGCTCATAGTTCTGCAGGCTGTACAGGAAGCATGGCAACAGCACCTGCTTCTGTTGATGGAAACTTTAATTGTGTCTTTTGTTATTTTCTCACTGAAATGCTTTGGATAGCTTATTTTGGGAACAAATTTTATCTGAAAAATAATTGCATCTGCTTCTGGAGAGGCCTCAGGAAGCTTTTATTCATGGTGGAGGGTGAAGCAGGAGCAGGCATTTCACATGGTGAAAGCAGAAGCAAGGGGGTATGGTGTGAGGGACACACACTTTTAAACCACCAGATCTCATGTGAACTCAGAGCAAGAGCTCACTTATCACCAAGCAGATGGCCTAAGCCATTCATGAAGGATTCACCCCTATGATCCAAACACCTCCCACCAGACCCCACCTCCCTCCACCATTGGGAATTATCATTCAACTTGAGATTTGGAAGGGGACACATATCCAAACTGTATCACTTAGGTTCTGCCTAGACGGGACCATTCATTTTTTCTGTAATTTGTGAAACATAGTTTTTTAAAGTGTTAAGTTGGGACCTATGGTGGGTGCAGAGATGGCCTAGGCACACAGTCTGTCATCAGTTTACTTCTAGTGTAATTGAATAATGCAAAAATATACTTAAATTTTAAGATACAAGTGTGGGGGAAAGTCAGAGGGGAATATGAGTGATGGATGGAGAAGTCAACCAACAGGCAGGTTTTCCTCCCAGAGAGAGTACAAGGGATGAACGTCCAGGCTCCAGAGAGAATGAGAGGGGAAGGCACACACAGGCAGCAGTAGTCAAGGGGTTGCATGGGGAGGAAGCCTTTCTGGTACAGTGGAGAGTGGGGGCATTTTGCCACTAGGGCATTGTTTCAGAAACGGGGTTTTCATGGGGTCTGACATTTAAAATTCACATTAAAGTATGTAAATGCTCAGTCAGGTACTGAGGCCGAAAACAAATCAGGCAAATAACTCTCTTGGAAGCCTCAAAGGATCATCTTTACAACCAATGATTTTTCGGATAAAATGTGTTCCCAAAATAAGCCATCCAGAGCATTTAGGTGAGAAAAGAACAAAAGACACTATTAAAATTATTTCAACTGTTCAAATGTCACAGTACATTGCGGTCAAGAAGGGGGGTTTCTAGTCAATTGAATTCATGTACGTTTTTATTTCCAAATAGACATTTTATATCTCTGCATATGTATGTAAGTATATAGATACAGGTGTATTGGTATATGTTTTATATGTATGTGTATATATAGAGAAATTAATGTGTGTAAGTGTTTGTATGTATACACACATACAAATGTATGTGTGTGTGTATATATACACACATATATATACCCATGTACAGAAGGATGCATATACATATTTTGTATATATGTGTTTTGTGAAAAAAATTCCCTCCCATATACCATATATAAGTGTATAAATGTGTGTGTACCAAATTACCTATTACCAAATCCACCCAAAGCCTGCTGTCTTCTCTCTTTCCTGGCAGTGACTTCCTGCTTATGATCAGTTGTTACATTACTTGACCATCTTTCCTAAACTTTGAGTCCCTGAACTTATGAACATTTGGGGGCTATTAGTACTTTTCAAAGCCATTGACAAGAGAATGTGATTGTAATACAAAATACTTGCATCCTATTTCCATAGATTTATTACTTTATTTAAATAAATAAGAATTTGTTTGTTATTTGGGAGTGTTTCCTAGAAAGTCAGCTTACACACACACACACGCGCACACACACACACGTTTATACACTTATATATGGGAGGGAATTTTTTTCTCAAAACAGGACACTTTCAACTCAAGCAGTTTAAACAGAATATAAACAAGATATACTGTAAAGGTTAAGATACAAAGAATTTAGTTTTCTTTTTAGGCTTAGATTTATTCTATGATGTTCTCTCTGATACCCAAGTTTAACATTTACTAATGTCTTTTGAGTAAAAGGAAAAAAGAATGAGAAACTTATTTACTCTCATACATCCTAATTCCTTGATCATTCATTTCAGCCACCACATCATTTCAGCAAACACCGCCTGAATCTGTCTCATGCCTCCATGCACTCACTCCCTTATTTTTTTGTGAAAAATAAATGAAAGGATGCATTTAATTCTTTAGATTCCACTATCTGGTCAATACATTATCTGTCTCTGTCTTTCAACTTTTACTGTCTCTTATGCTGACCTCTTAACCCTTAGTTCTTTGAAAAATGTTCTGATATTTATCTAAACTTTCCTGCAATCTTCTTTTCATTTTTCATCTTTGCTTTTCTTATATATTTTTTACACTTGAATTCATTCTATAATCTCCTCTGTTACATCTGGATGTAGTGTTTTATATTTCACATATTCCTCTCTCATACCCTGATTGCTTTCTGCACCTCCTGATTTATCCACTTCGACTTTTGTTCACTCCAGCTGTACTTACTGGTATGTGACATTCCTAACCCTTGGGCATACATTAATTTGTCATTAAATATTTTCCATTTCCCCTTGCTGGCCTTTGTAGAATTCCATTACTTTATCCCCCTGGATTGTTCCCACCCCTTATCACACTTTTGCAAAGAATGTACTCTCCCAAAATCTAGCATTTTTATTATTCAGTATTTGGATCCAAATCAGGATCATTTTTATGGTTGGAGTAACTATTTTGCAGTGAGCTGTCTCTGTGGAGGGCACTAAACTTGGCAATGGAATGCCTTTTTTTTTTTTTTTTTTTTTTTTAGTGAATTCTCTTCAGACAGAAATTTAGATTATGCCATTTAAATAAATTTAGTTTCACCTGCCAATAGAGGAAATGTATTGAGCAGGTTCATCACCCTTATGTAATAGAACATGCTTTCAGTTTGACCTGTGTGCATAAACAGCAGGCCTATTACCAAATACATCCGAAGCCTGCGGCCTTCTCTCTTTCCTGGCAGTGGCTTCCTGCACATCCCCAGCTATTGCATTACTTGACCATCTTCCCTAAATTTACTTTGAGTCCCTGAACTTATGTACGTTTGGGGGCTATTAGTAATTTTCAAAGCCATGGACACGAGAATGTGATTATAATACAAAATACTTACATCCTATTTCCACAGGTTTATCACTTTATTTAAATAAATAGGAATTTGTTCACCATTTGGGAATGTTTCCTAGAAAGTCAGCTTAACTATTTACTGGCATATCTTCTTTTCTTCCCCCTTAGTCCTTTCCACTGTTCCTGTTACAATAAACTTCCTTTTATTCTTCACAAAGAAAACTCATAAAATTCAGCTTTTGTCAAGGAGTCTTCCACAAAAAGTGCTGTTAACTTTCTTTCAGTTTTAACTCTAGAGGCAAACCCACTTTCTAACATGAGATAGTTCTATCATTACGTGTGTGCAATCACACACAATCATTTCTCTTTTTGCTACGTTTATTGGCAATTGACAATGGCTATGCACAGTTGATAACTTGAATATGTTTTGGATCGAAAAGTAAGAAAATCAGCTGACTGCTTAATGTTTTTTTTCTTTTCTTTTTGGTGTCCGGTAAGTGTCTTTGTGACTGAGAAGGCCAGAGAGGCAGTGAGAAAGAACAGTGCCATATTTGGAATCTGCTAGTCTGCTTGAAATCTGAATTTGACCAGCAATGATGAGTCCACAGGCATTTATCCCTCCTCTCAGAGTCAACATGCCCATATGTAGATACAACTATCTGTAATGAACATCTCTTGTGAAGGTTAGGGACAGCATATGTAAACCATTGGCCATGTGAGAATTGGCTAAGAAGTGATAAGTGCATATTGAGAATATTGATAAGATATTTATTATTAAGTATTGAAATATATAATTGATCGTGATAATAAAAACTATTTGTGTAGGTTGTGAGTATTTCACAGATCCTTCACGTAGATTATCTCATATGATTTAACAAAAATCCTGTGAGGTGGGCAGGAAAGTATTATGATTCTAATTTTACATTGTTGAAAGGCACCTGTGTCTAGATATGACCTTGAATTTAACATTTTAGAGTTTTAAATAAATCTGGGACTAGAGTGAATGTAGAATCGTAACAGCGTAAAGTTGAGTTAGTTGTAATGACTTTGCATATGTATACTTTGAAATACTCAGCATTCACATTTAATGATTTCGAGTGGATGATCATAAGGAGGAGTCTGTGGAGTACGACGTGCAGCACTTTGTTAATTTTCACAGGCTATGGAGAGAGCGTGGATACAGCCACGCCAGAGGGAATATGGCTTTTCTTCAGGCTATAGTCATGATCTCACTCAAGACCAGGACTTTTTGGCCCTGGGCCAGTGGTTTTCAAACTTCAACATGCATCAGATTCACCAGGAGGCTCCTTAAAACAGAAACTGCTAGGCCCACTCTGAGAGTGTCTGATTGAGTGGGTCTGAAGTCAAACTGAGTATCTGCATTTTTCGTGAGTTCCCAGGTGGTACTGATGTTGCTGCTCTTGCTGGTCCTAGGACCATCTTTATAATCACTGGACTAGAATGTTCCCATCACTTATTTTCATCAATAAAAAGGCAATTCTGTCAGAAAGATACTGAAAGTTGAAGACTAGTCATTATTTTAAAGATATTGAAGGTTGAAGACTATTTATTATTTCTTGAACATATTATTTTGAAATAATTGTGGATTCATGGGAAGTTGCAAACATTGCACAGAGAGTTCCTGTGTCTTCTTCATCCAGTTTGCCCTCACGATTAGAACTTATATAGTATTAATACAACTATGAAAATCAAGTTCACATTGCAATAAAGCATGTGTTTGCTTCTATGTCATTTTAATCACGTGTATAGTCACCATCCTGATCAAGACAGATAAATATTCCTTCATCTCAAAGATCTTTCTCCTGTTCCCTTTTTATAGTTGCCCTGACCCCTTTCTACCTCCCCCACCATTCCAAACCAAAGGCAAACACTAATCTGTTTTTCAACTCTGTAGTTTTGTCCTCTGAAAGTGTTACATCAATGGAATTATAAGCAAAAGGGAGTTCAACAATCCAGTTTGTTGGATGTGTCAGTAATTCAGTCCTTTTCATTACTGAGTGGTATTGCCTGGTGTGGGTGTCCCAGTGAGTTTAATAATTCACTCATTGAGAGACATTTGGCTTTGCCCACTTTTTGGCTATTATGAACAATGATGTACAGGATTTTTGCGTAAATATATTTTCATTTCTCTGGGACAGATGCCCAAGGGTACAAAAACTAGATTGCATGGTAAACATATATTTCCTTTTTAAAGCAACTTCCAAACTAATTTCCCAAGAGGTCACTGGAAATTTCCATCAGCAGTGCTTGAGAGATTTAGTTTCTCAGCATCTTGTCTAGCATTTGGTGGTGTCACCACTTTTATGTTAGCTATTCTGATAGGTGTGTAGTGATATCTAATTGTGGTCTTAATTTGCCTATCTCTTAAAGCTAGTGATTTGCATGTCTTTTCACGTGCATATTTGCCATTCATAGCTCCACTTTCGTGAAACATTTCTTCCTGTCTTTTGCCCATTTTCTTATTGGGTTGTTTCTTAACCACTGAGTTGTAAGAGTTCTTTACATATTTTTAGATATGAGTTCTCTGTCAGAAATGTGGTTTGCAAATATTTTCTCCAAAATTGTAGCTCTTCTTCTATTTCTCTCGACAGGGTCTTCCAAAGAACAAATGGTTTTACTTTTGATGAAGTTCTAATTTATCAATTATTCTTTTGTGCTTTTGGTGGCATGTCTAAGAACTCTTAGGACCTGAAGATTTTACCTATCATTTTTTCCTAAACATTTTTTGCTTTTATTACTATTTTTAATTGGCATATACTAATTTTACATATTTATGGGGCACAGTGTGATATTTTCATATGTGTATACAATGTATAACGATCCCATCAGAGTCATTAACATATCCATCACCTCACACATTTCTCATTTCTTTGTGTTGGGACATTCAAAATATTCTTCTAACTGTGACAATATACAATTAATTATTATTAATTATAGTCACTCTATAGTACTATAGAACATTAGAACTTACTCTCTTGATCTAGCTATAATTTTCCATCTATTAACCAACTTCACACTATCTCTTCCATTCCCCTATTTAGTTTTATGTTTTACATTTAAGTATATGATCCATTTTGAGTTAGCTTTGGATAAAGTATGAGGTTTAGATTTAAAATCTTGTTTCCTTTTTCTTTTTTGCTTATGAGTATCTAATTGCTCTAGCACTATTTGTTGAATAAACTATTTTTTTCTGCATTGAATTGCTTTTGTATCTTAGACCAATACAAGATGATCAATATGATTTATAATATTGAAATATTGTTTTTTGACAATTTCTGGATTTTCTGTTCTGTTACATAGATCTGACTGTAGATTGCCAATATAACTCGATCTTGATGACTATAATTACATAATAAGTCTTGACAACAAGTACAATAATGCCTTTATTTTATATTTATTTTTTAAAATCGCTTTAGCTGTTCTAATTCTTTTGAATTTCCACAAAAGTTTAGGTCTTTTCTCTATCTATAAAAATATCTTGCTTGGATTTTGATCAGAATTGCTTAAGCCTGCGCATCAATTTGAGAAGAATTGACAACTTTACCGTGTTGTCTTCCAATCCATGAACACATTATGTTTTTCCATTTATTTACTTTTCTTTGATCCCTTTAATTAGTGTTTTTTCACTTCTTAGCATTCACCTCCTATACATTAGATTTACACCTGTATATTTCAATTTTTTGGTTGATTTTAAATGGTATCGAATTTTAATTTATTTCCATGTTTTCACTGCTAGTATAAAAATGCAATTGATGCGGTGTCTTGATCTTTTATCCTGCAACTTTGCTGAATTCAATTATTAGTTCTAGGGTTTTTTTACTCCTTTAGATTTTCTATGGAAACCATCATGTCATCTGTAAATAGAGACAGTTTTATTTCTTCATTTCTCATCTATATGCTATTTTTTCTTTTGCTTTACCATGCCAGCTAAAATTTCCAGCACTATATTGAATAAGTTGGTAAGAAAGAATATCCTTACTTTCTTCCTGATCTTAGAGAGAAAGTGTTCAATATTTCACCATTAGGGATGTGGTTAGCTATAATATTTCGGTATATTTTTTCAATCAAGTTGAAAAAGTCCCCTTTACTTCTAGTTTTCTGAGATTTTTTTTATCATGATCGGACATTGAATTTTGTCAAATGTTCTTTTCTTCCATCAAATGATATTATTAATTATCTTCTTTAGCTTGTTAATATGGATTACATTAATTAACTTCTGACTGTTGTTCCAGCCTTGTATCTGTGGAAGAAATCTCACTCAATCATATTGTATAATTATTTTTATATATTGCTGAGTTCTATATGCTAATATGTTGTGGACAATTTCAGCCTCTATATTTATGAGGGTTTTGTAATTTTCTTTTGTGGTATTGCCCATATGATTCTTATAGAAGAGTATTACTGGCTTCACATAACATACTGGAAGTGTCTCTTCTTATTCCATTTACTGGAAGAGATTGTGTAGGATTGATGCTGATTCTTATTTAAATGTTTGACAGAATTCTCCAATGAAAACATTTTGATCTGAAGATTTCGCCAGGCGGAGGAAGGTGGGGAATTTAATTATGAATTAAAATTTCAAATAATTATAAAGCTATTAAAGTTGTATATTTTATGTTGGGTGAGTTTGCATCATTTTTGATTTTCAGGAAATTGATTAATTTCATCTAAGTCATCAAATGTATGTTTGTAGAGTTATTTCTAACATTTTCATATTATCCTTTGGAAGTCTGCAGAGTCTGTAATAATATCCCATGTTTCATTCCTAATATTAGTAATTTGTGGCTTCTTTCTTTGTCAGGATAGCTAAAGGCTAGTCAGCTTTATTGATGTTTGTTAAAATAAACCATTTTTTCATTGTCTTTTCTCTTTTTTTGTCTTCAATTTCATTTATTTCTGTTGTTATATCTTTTCTTCTGCTAGGTTTACGTTTTTCAGTTCTATTTTCTTGAAGTGGGAGCTTAGATTACTGACATAAGACTTCTCCTTTTTTTTTTTTTTTTTTTTTTTTTTGGCAACAGAGTCTCGCTCTGTTGCCCAGGCTGGAGTGCAGTGGTGCCATCTCAGTTAAGCTCTTCCTCCTGGGTTCAAGCAATTCTCTTGCCTCATCCTCCTGAGTAGCTGGAACTGCAGACGTGTGCCACCATGCCTGGCTAATTTTTGCATTTTTAGTAGAGATGGGGTTTTGCCATATTGGACAGGCTGGTCTTGAACTCCTGACCTCAGGTAATCCACCTGCCTCAGACTCCCAAAGTGCTGGGATTACAGGCTGAGCCACCATGCCACGCTTTTCCTCTTTTCTAAAATGAATGTTTAGTACTGTAAATTTCCTTTTCTAACACTGCTTGAGCTGTCATCTACAAATTTTAATATGTTGTATTTTCATTTTCTTGCATTCAATGTGCTTTTAGATTTTCCTTTAATTTTTTTCTTTGACTCATGAATATTTAGCAGTGTGTTTTTTGAGTTACAGTTGTTTGGTGCTTTTTCTTTTTTTGTTTGTTTGTTACTGATACCTAGTTTGATTCCACTGTAGTCAAAAACCAAACTGTTGATGATTTCAATTTCTTTGAATTTGTTAAAATCTGTTTTAAAGCCTAGGATGTGGTCTTCATTGGAATATATTCTGTGGGCACTTGATATAAGTGTGATCCTGTTGATGGATGGTGATTCTGAGTACTATATTTTTGCTGATTATCTGGACAGTTGTCTATTACTTGTTGTGAGAAGTTTGTTGAAATGTCTAAGTACAATTGTGGAAATGAGCTTCTTGTAGACAGCATATAATTGGGTTGTTTATTTAAATCCATGCTACCAATCTTTGTATTTTAATTGGTGTATTTAGATCACTTACATTTAATATAATTAGGGATTAGAGTGTAAACTGGTCATTATATAGTTTTTGCTCTGCTTTTTCTCTTTCTTTTTTTAAATCTCCTAGCTTTCTTTTTGGTTCCTATAAGTTGAGCATTTTTTGAAATTTCATTTTGATTTATATATAGTATAAACTTTAAAGTATATTTCTATGTATCTCTTTTAGTGATTGCTATTAATATTACATTTTTACCCCAATCTACTAGTGTCAATTTTTCTTTATCACTTTAAGTGAAGTGTAAAAATCTTACCTCTTTTTATGTCCCTTTATTCTCCTCCCATTTAATTTTAAAAGTTTCAGTATGGTGTGTCTTGGACATGGAATTATTTGGGTTTAACTTTTTCGGGGTTTACTCTGCTTTTTGAATCTGCAGGCTTATTAATTTTGACAAATTTTGGAAATTTTCAATCATACTTCAAAAACCATTCCAGCTCTACGCTCTCTGCTCCTCATTTTTGGACTCCATTGACATTAATGTTAGATCTTTTTTATAGTCTCATAAGTCCCTGATTGCTGTCAATTCTCTTATTGAGCCTATCCATTAAGAATTTGTTGTTAATTATGTTTTTCAGTACTAACATTTTTATTTGATTCTTTTTTATATCTTTTATTTATTTGCTTAGGCTTTCTGTTTCATTTCTGAGATTTTCTATTTAAGTGTGTTTGTAATTACTCATTTCATTTTTGTGCTGGCTTTTTAAAGCCCTTGTCAGATAATTTTAACACCTGTGTCATCTTGATGTTGGCATCTGTCAATTTTCTTTTCTTATTGAAAGTTGAGATCTTCCTGGTTTTTGATATGAGGATTGTTTTTTGATGAAACCTATTCATGTTAGGTATTACATTGAGAGACTGTGAACCTTATTTAAATCTCATGTTTCAGCAACTCTTGTTACACTGCTCAATGTCAGGGGATGAAGGGTCAGAAAAAGGCCACAGCCTTTTTACTGAAAGGTTGGGTTAGAATTTCAGAGGAAGCCCAGGTTCTGTACTAACTGTTGATTTGTGGTGAGGCATCTCATTAGTGGTGATCATTTTGGTCTCGACTAATACAATGGCAGTATGTTTCTCAGGGGTGTAAGGGTAGCTCATTACCACTTTACTGCATTAGACATCCTGACTCTTCACCAGGCCTCCAACCACATTTCAGTAGTATGCAGATAAAAGTCTAAGACTGTCCATGTGGTTTCTGTTGATACAGGGTGGGGTGTAAGGGGAGTGCTGGAAGATTTGTTACTACCTTGCAAGAATAAAAGTCTGAGATCCCTACTCAGCATTCTCAGACACCATCCAAACAGTGTGGTTGGGTCACCTTATCACAACCTTGAAGTTCAGATACTCTACCAGGCTTGCAGGCATGGTGGCTGGGCCCTAGCCTTTTCTTTATGTTTGGAAAAGTAGAGCAGTTATTGTCGAATAAAAGTTTGCTTTTGTCTTGCTAGGCTGCCCCTCTCTGGATCCTTTTGTTAGAGTGATCAAACTTTTCTTGGTGTTCTTTTTGTCTGTATTCTTAGGCGTTTCCTGGCTGCTGGTTTCCCCAATATGTATTTAGAGATATACAAAGCAAAATGAAAGCCCAAGTAACTCTCCACGTTGTCAGTTCTCGGATAGCAGAGTCCTCAGCCATTCTTCCTTCCTCTTTCTACCTTTTGGGATCATTATGCTTGTTTTATAGTTGATATTCAAGGTTTATAGTTACACTTAGTGGGAGGTACAGTGAAAGCTACGTGTATTCCAACTTTCTGCAAGAGTAATTATTTTTAAAGATTTCTGTTGGACTTAATTTACAGTTCTGCCGCAATTACATATTTCTTGTAACATCAAGTAGTTCATTGCTTTTTTATTTAATGGGACAACTGGAGGTTGGCCAATATAACAATATATGACATTTTTGGAATTTCTCACCTTGGCTCCCTTGAAAATATTTGGATACAGGTATCACCTAAACTATCTTCATTTTCACTCATTTTGAATATTATATTACACAATGCTTAATCTTATCATTGCTTTAGTTTCATTTTCTGTGTCCTAGAAACACTCAGTTTTTTAATGCCAAATAGTGCATGGGTCCACATTCTTTTATATTTCTTTTATTTACTTATATCCCTCAATGCTTTCCTTTATAACTTCTACCCTCTGGGTATATTTTCTCTTGTCAGATTCTATTTTTGATTTTAGTCCTTTGAGTTGTCTCAAAAGGTGGAAAAGATGTGATGTCTATTTCCCCAACTAATATTATTTCTTCCCTGACCACCCATCCATTTATTTAGTACAGGCTTTTGTACAGACTTGTGACATACGCCTTCTAAAGATGTGCATGAATAACAAGTAACAAAGAGAAATAAAATAAGATGGACAGGATGGTCTTAGAGATTAATAATAGTAATTAATCTTTTTTTTCTGTCTGAGCCTTATCTTAACTAACAGGAGATGTATAATCTCTTCCTCTTTCTCCAAATTCTTTTTCTTTTCTCCATTTTGCCAAGGTCCTTCTCCAGAATTCAGACAACTCTGAAAATCCAAGTCTATTGCTAGAAGGTATCTCACCCTAAGAACACAGTGAGTAGCTTTCACATAAACCACCCCAACGGTGTTGCTTACATATTTTAAGCCTTTAATTTTTCATTCTAAAAAAGGTTTTGCCCTCTGAATGAACTAATGGTTAAAAACTTGGATATCTGGCCATCTCTTCCTGGCACTTTTGCTCTCTCTCCCTCACTCGCTTGCTCGCTCGCCTGTTTTCATTGTAAGGCTGACCTTAACATAACTCTTTGTCTTTATCTCCTAGCACATTACCCTACAAATTAGATCACTAATAAATGCTCCTTAATGATCATATTTGTTTGTGCTTGGGGAGAGCACAAAATGAAACTCTGATACAGTTTGTGACAGGCATATAATCACTTACTTGAATTGTCTTTTGGTAATTTCACCAAAGTAGGGGATAAAGATAGCAACAGTGATATTTAGAATAAACTGGAAGGAAACTATATGATTTGCCAGTACTAACAGAATGATAAATTTATTTTAAAATTTTGGTATGTTTTCTCCCAATTTATGAAGAGTTCTAACATGGCATGGGATTGCCAGCAAAACTAACCTATTGCAAAAGGAAATAAAATAATCTTAAAACAAGAGGAAAAATGAGGAAAAATATCCCTCGTGTTTTCATTTAATTTAGCAGTATTTACCGTTGATTCACCAGATGACTCTCCTCCGTGATCAATGTGATTGGGAATTGAAAAGTTTTTCTTAGTTTCTGGATCAAAATGTATGGGGACAAATGAGAAATCAGGGCTTGTCATCCCTTCTGTCGAGAGCCATGCTGGTAAGGTTTTTCCAGCTGTAATTGTTGAAGCATTATGTATGTCTATTCTCAGCTTCATTTCAGACAGTGGGAGGTGATGAGAAAGACAGATGATGGATAGTAGATTGAGATGCAAAAAAAAAAAAAAAAAAGAAAAGAAAAAGAAAAAAAGAACAGACTGGCAGAAAGAAGTTCCTCAGAAAAGAGAGAACAAGGAATATGGTTAATGTTTGGTGGCTGTTGCAAAAGAGATATGTATATTTGCTTAAAGTATGGCAAGGCAAATAGAGAATTTTGTGGGAATATCATTAAAATATCTGAGTAAAAAAAGGATTAGTAGCAACAAATGTATGCTGATGAAGGGTGAATAGTGATTAGATCACTTTTGTTAGGCTTTTCAGTGTGCAGAAAACTGGTCACAATTCTCAACTCTTCATGAACTGAAACTAACAGTCAGATACCCTACTCTGTAAAACTCCTCAGCCTGATACTCTTTTCATTCATTCAACAGTAATTTTGGTGCCCTAATTTTATATGAGGTGCTTAGTCAGCAGAACTTCCCAGCACCTATACCAGGTAAGCAAAGTTTCATCTCAAAATAAAAAAGATGCTTTCCCTTATCTATCTCTTTGATGTGTTTCAGATTAGATTATTAATCTTTGCATTTCAAAGAGACATTTGCAAAGTCTCTTTTTTTTTTTTTTTGAGACAGAATTTCGCTCTTGTTGCCCAGGCTGGAGTGCAATGGCACAATCTCAGCTCACCGCAACCTCCGCCTCCCAGGTTCAAGCCATTCTCCTCCCTCAGCCTCCCAAGTAGCTGGGATTACAGGCATGCGCCACCATGTTTGGGTAATTTTTTTGTAATTTTAGTAGAGATGGGGTTTCTCCATGTTGGTCAGGCTGGTCTCGATCTCCTGACCTCAGTTTATCTGCCTGCCTCCCAAAGTGCTGTGATTACAGGCGTGAGCCACCGCACCCAGTGACATTTGCAAAGTATTTATTTGAAAGCATAAAGCTATTGTTAAAATCTTCCAAGTTTTTCTGATTTTTGAATTATTACCTATGTTTGATCACTTACTGTTTTAATGTTTCTTCTGAACAGTTTTCTGCATTTCTATATCACTGTGGAAACATTTGTTTTTCTTTTCCTCCCAGAAAAGATGACTTTTGATTTCACTAGATGTGTTATTTAGAAACTAGTCAAATGAAAGAACTGCTTAAGATCAAGAGTGGAGAGTGTGTCACATAAACTGTCATATATGCACTCTGTCTATATCAATGTTCAAAAGTAGGGAGAGTTTTGGGGAGTGTTATTTGTTTATTAAGTATCTCATGTTACATACTTTCAAGGAAATTGTCGCTTATTCTTTTGTAAATTATGTTTTAAGAAATGTGTCATTTTAGTGTTTGGCCTCTAGAAATGATAAATCATTAAAAATAGACCTAGGCCACCAGCTTGCCAGAGGTTTAATGAAGTTATGAAAACTTTGTTGACCAATATATCCTTTGAAAGATTGACTTGGACCACCATTGTCTAGTGAAACTCTCTGAGATGAGGATAACTTTCTGTATCTGCTCTAATGGTATAACCCCTAGCCACATATGGCTATTGAGTGGTTGAAATGTTCCTTTTATTACAGAAGTAACTAACATTTTAAGTTATTTGAGTTTGATAAATTTAAATATAAACATAAATAGACACATATGGTGAGAGATGACTATGTTGGGTGGTCATATTTAGACAAATGCTGAGATTAAACATATACTTCAGATTTTGTTAAACATTTCATTCAGAGAACTATAGAAAACTGAGAAGAATAGTTAATGTTTTGCTAAAACCCCAAGCTGAGTGCCTGGCACATAAGAGTCATTCAGTGAGTGTTACATTTTTCCCTTTCCTTCTTCTTACGATGTTACAGTATCACAGTGCATACAGGTAATATAGAGCAAATTAAAACATTAAACATTTAGGCCAGTTGAGGTGGCTTACACCAGTAATCCTAGCACTTTGGGAGGCTGAGATGGGTTGCATGAGCTCAAGAGTTTGAGACCAGCCTGGGCAACATGGTGAAACCTCGTCTTTACAAAAAACAGAAAAATTAGCTGGGCATGGTGGTGTGGGCCTGTGGTCCCAGCTACTTGGAGGGCCAAGGCAGGAGGATCACTTGAACTCAGGAGGTCAAGGCTGCAGTGAACTGAGATCTTGCCACTGCACTCCAACCTGGGTGACAAAGTGAGACCTTGTCTCAAAAATAAATAAATAAGTAAATAAATAAATAAATAAAGCATTTATATTTGTCACAGGTTTTTACTATGATGAGAAAGTATGCAACAAGAAAAAATCTTGTGTGTCAGTTGAGATAGATTCTTTTTATAGTTCTTTGCATAACTAATAAGGTATTAGAAAGTATTGCCTGCTTACTTTTCTCTCCAATAGTGGAATGGAGGTGTAGCCACCTTTCTCCCATCTAATACTGTGATTTTACTAAGTTGAACCATATGACATTGTAAATTTTATAGCTTAAACATGAGCAATTATGAACAGTTCAATTCAGTTCAACAGATTAGTTAGGAAAAATAAATGGCACACTGAAGGAAAGGCAACATGTATTTTAAAATGTAGTTATTCCCCAAATTATGAAACACTCATTATTTTCAGAGAGCATATTTTCGAGTAAAATAAATAAAAATGGAAGTGTCTGTATAAATATGTTTATCTGTGTGGGCATGTATAGATGCCATAACTTGCCTCCAGGCTGTAATGTAGAGGCTTAGTCTGTATACTCTCCAGGAACGTGACTTAAGAAAAAAATTTAGTCTCTGTTTCTCTCAATTCATATATGGCCTACATTTGCACATAGTTGGGTAAATTGAAATTCAAAATCTCCTTATAATTGAGAAGAATTTCGGGTGCAGTTGCTTTCATACCATATACCTAACCACCATGGCAGGTCTTGAAAGAACAGAGATAGACTCTTCAGTAGAGTAAGGTAATCAGAATGATGGCTTCTTACTTTGGAAGGTGTTCTTATCCTCTTAGGGAACCACAAGCTCAAAACTGATAATCCCTGTTTACAGATGAAATAATTTGTGCACGCAGAAAACACAGGGGAGATGGCATCGTATTTGGGCTACTGGTTTCAAGTAGTAATAGAAGAATAGATTGATAGAGAGAGGAGTCTTAAGATCTGTACCAGCTCATCATAGCTTCCCTGTTCCCAGTCTTGGTGAGTGGAAAACCCAGGACATTCCCACCCAGGGAGGGTCTATTAAAAAAAAAAAAAGAAGTAACATAACCGACCTGAAGCCATTTGCCTGGGAAATGTCTTTGGGCTGCTGCTGAGAACCAGTGAGGGTATTGCAGAAGGGGAAGAAAATACTAATGAAACGGTGATGGTGCTCCAGGGTGTGTGGGGAGGAGGCAAAGCAGATTTGAAGCACTGTGGGGACTCCTCAGGCAGGCTGTGCCCATGAGCTGCTCCCCTACTGCCTGCACGTATCTGCGGGCTAAAACCTGGGCTCAGCCTTCATGTGGCCAATGAAAACTGACATTTCCCATATCCCAAGGTTAGCCTAACAGTAATTAAAGCATCACATTGCACACAATTCTTTCCATTATAATTTAAGTGGATTTTATGCTATTTTAAAAACCATTCTAGTTCCCACTGTGAATAATGAATACAAATAAAGTTGAATGTCAGACCTGGAATACAAATCAAATAAGAAAACCTATAAGTATCCCAAACATCTGCCCCCACAATCCCTAAGTCTCAGGTGCTTTGCTGCCAGCCCAACATTTCATAAATGTTTGCCCTGGTTTGCTTTTGATGTCAAGCTACCTCAATGGGGACCACTTCTGTTCCATTAACAATGATAGGGCACCTCACACTCTGAGACATCCTTCCAGCTTCCACCGTCTTTTGAGAAATTCATTCATCTTTCTAAGCAGCTATATTAGACAGTGCCAAGAAGATTTCTAAAAAGGAGATAGACAGACACACCTACTCAGAAATCACAAGGTCTTTCAGATATGATAATTGTTTTTTTTTTTTTTTTTTTTCACCACTGAAAGAATGGAGCTTTTGCTCAATTCATTTTCTACACCTTCAATCAAAGTGCTTAAAAATGTCCCTGCCTCTCTGGATCCCTAGGAGGGACAATTTACAGTTATGCTGCCTTGCAATTGTGGATGTGATATTGTTGTGTTCTGATTCTAAATAACACAACAGAAGGTTGACATCAGTCTATCTTGCTCCTCTCATTGTTGTTCCATGAAATAAGAAGAGAAACCGGAAACAGAGCTTTACACATGGTCTAGCTTGAAGGATAGTACAGAAAAGGTTGAAATCTTGTAACCCCATTTATAAATGCACGAGAGGGGATAGATTTGGGTGTCTGCTGCCTGTTCACCATGGACACCCAAGACTCAGAAACAGGGAAAGAAGCCTGTAGCCTTTCTGTGACTCACTGTAATGCAGGAAAGCCTGGTGACGGGGAATTGTTTTTATTTTTATACTATTACTAGACTGAAAAGCATTAATATTGTCATACAGATGGTCACCTATGTTGGAAGCTTACGAAAGAACTCTAAATTGTGAAAAGATTATTCTAAATTTAGGAAATCATCAACTCCCTAATGCTAAAGGTGGAGCCGTGCTGCTAAACATATTAGTATTTCTTAATTCAAACACCTGTTCTGCCCGTACGATACATAAAAAAGCTCTTATTTATTGCTTGCATCTCCATTTCAGATTTAATCTCACTATAAATTCATCTCATGTTAATTTATGTGCAAACAAAGACACACACATTTTAAATATCCGAAATGCTGGAAATAAACTTATTTTTAATTTTGTGCTTGTTTTCCATTTGTCAACCAGCAAATGAAAGGACTGAATAAATCATGCACTAATTGCCAGCGGTGCTAAATTTAGTGTGAGATCTGGAATCCTTTTGATCAAAACCGCTGAATATGAAATCATCCTCAGCTCTCTAGGCAACTTCATCCGCCTTTCTATTCTCCATCTGTCAGTCACCTGGGAATTTGTGAACTATTCCATATGTCAGGCTTGTCAATCACAATGGGATGTGGGACCTATCTGCCTACTGCATAGGAATTCTTGTTAAAAAATTAATCTGCATTTAACTGGTAGTTCTATATTTTGAATACCATATTGTTTGGTGTTTTGAATTTTTTTCTCTATATAAGGTTAATAGAAATAAATTTTATTTAAATCGTGTAGATTAAAAGTCTTCATTTAAATAACATTTACAAGCTTGTAACTGTTACACATATATCTGTTATATATAGCCAGTAATATTGTGCATGCATATGCAACATTTTAAATAGAATCCCCTTATTATGGTAACACTGAATCTGACACAAACCTATCTTACCTACTGACACCCTAAATATATATGAAATAAAAAGTAATAAACGTGTGAACATCTCACCATTTTGAGATTCACAAACTTATCAAATTTAGTTCTGAGAGAAAAATGATTCACCAAAGGTGCTTGATTTTAAGCTTAAATCCATGTAAAATATTCAAATATCTCATTTAAATAAATATGCAAATAAAATTGTATTCCTCACAACATCATTGCCTTTCTTTCATGTTTTTATTCTAAACCAATTAGGAAAATTCAGAAATCATATATAACATAGAATGTCTGAAATATCAACCTCATTTTATTTGAAATGTTTACATAGTTCATATTTTAACTCCATTTACTTATGATAGAATTTCAGAAAACAAGCAGCAGAACTATTGAAATATTAGAAAAAGCTCCCAACAACATATTGGAAACAATGATAATAGTGCCAGAAATCCAAATTAGTGTACAGATCTTACAGTTCTTTGACCTTAGACAAATTACTTAAATTTTTTGTACCTGAGGTCCCACGTCTGTGCTATGAGGACATAAATAGATACAAATCTAAAAGATTGTTGGAAAAAAATGAAATAATACATGTAAAGCCCTTAAGAAAATGCCTGGCAGATAGAAAATACTGAATAAATGTTATATACTGTATGTGTTGTCAGAGTCAGTATTCATCCTGTGGAGGTTAAAGGAGGGAATTGAATACAGGGAAATTGCTGTAGAGATGTTGGAAGAGCTGAAAACATTGAGTCCATTTGCTACGTTACGGCCACCTGGAAATCAGTTATTTTCTCCCACATTTAATGCCCTTCAGAGTTCCCCATTTTTCTAAGGAAGGAAATCCTTAAAAGGGCCTACAAGACCCAGAGAGCAACAGCTCTCATTAATTGTGCACACGCCTCCCTTAAACTCTGTACCTTTTTCTTAGCCTCAGAAGCACCATGCTTCCTCCCACAGGGCCTGCACTCACACGGAGCCCTCTGTCTGGAGCCCTTTACCTCTGTCTCTTGACCCAAATATTCTTGAGGTCTCAACTCAATTATCACTCTCTGGCCTTCCTCCTTCACTTGGGCCCTTAATACTCCCATGCTTACACCCAGCACTGTATAATTAATCACTAAATGTTTAGGTTGCACATAAATCTGTCCTTCTGTCCTTTGATTATACACTTATTTGAGAGATTTTGATTCATATTTGTCTGTCCCACTAGAGAGTAAATTTCACGAGGTCAGGGACTCAGTCAGATTGGCTTCTAATTGAGTCCAATAATGACACATAGTAGGTGGGCAGTATATTTTCATTGAATGAGTGGCCTGCCTTAATGAGTGAGTTATCAGAAGATGAATAGTAAAGAAATGAGTATCTGTGCATTTAAGTGCAAATGTCCTAACTTAAATAACTAAGTGGGTAAGTAGTGCGCTTAATAATTTAATAGGAATAAAATGTGAAATAGACATAATTGCTTTCACACAACTGTCGTAAACAGAATTATATCTGACTTGGAGTAACTATCCAGCACACTGTGGACCATGTCCTAAACTCCGTAGGTTGCCTTAGCATCACCTTTCAGTACCTACCAGTCGTCTTCTACATACATCTAATGCTCTCTCCATTGTAATAAATCTCTGATTTCATATATGTCCTCCTAAAACACTGCTAGTCCTCTGAGGAGGCGCCTGGTCTGAGTCTTGATCTCCTTTTTTGCCTTAGAACCTAGCATAGTGCCTGATACATAGTAGCATGTCATTACATTTTGTTTAGTGAAGATATAGCTTGTGTTCAGAACAATATGCCTTTTCTTGACTGCTTAGCTTAGATGCTTATAAACTGCTTTTGTTCCATTGACCTCCATGAGCCCCTTGGTTGTACTATCTTCCATTGTCACAGACTGTGCATTTTCCTGTCTATCCATCATGAGATTGCATTCCACTAGCTGCAATAGGGACTGGAGAACACAATGTGCTCAGTGTAAGGCAAATTCACCATTACTGTAGGAAAATAAACAAAAGAGGGAAGCAGAGAATAAAAGAAGAGTGAGGAGGAAGGAAAGGAAGAAGGAAGCGAGGAAATAACAAAAGGAATAAACAAACCCACATACTTTTGAGTAAATATTTTTTTATTCCTAAATACAATCAGAAATGCCTTGAAATATCACTTTCAAAAAACAAAATTATTTCGTTTAATGACAAATAGCAACATGAAAGAACCAAAAATATTATCCAGAGGTATCTGAAGATAGCTTTTAAAAATTTATGTTACACAACTCAGCAAATTTGCTTAGTTTTCTATTTATGCAAAAATAAAATAAGAAACAGGAAGAAGGTAACAAAGAGTAAATAGATGAAAAAGATAAATTTAATAATTATTTTGGCTGTGTGTATGTGTGTGCACACACGCGTTTCTGGGATATGGCTACTATTTTCTCTAACCATGAACACCGAACAAATGTGATATAATAAAAAATTACAAATATTAAACCATATGGTTTTATTAAGAATTTACAATTTTATGCTAGAAATACAAAAGCAATTCAAGTTAGAGAATTTTTAAAGTACAAGTTAAAAGATAAAACAAATCAACATTAATAGATACAGAAACACCATTTGATAAATTTAATTTGCCTCCAAGTTGAATGTTCTTAACATGGTGAAAATAGAACTAAACACCTTGAATAAAATTATCATTAAAAATTTGCAACAAAATCACATGTAAAGTGAAATTTTAAAATGTTCTTGAAATAAAAAAATGAGAAAAATAAAGATATTATTGTCACTAATGCTATTCAACATTGTAGTAGGTATCCTGGCCAATGTAATACGACAAGAGAAAAAGAAAAACTATGATATAAAAATTAAAATAAAAAAGACACACAGTCATTATTTAGGATCACATGACAAGCTACCTAGTAATCCTCAAAGGAACCACGAAAAACCTATTAGAATAAGAGATATCAGTGAAGAGTCCTAACAGAATTCAAAATTTAAAAGTCAGTTTCTTAACTAATTAGAAAATTTGGGTAGGAAGGATCTGAATAACTATAGCAAAACAAGCTACAAAGTACCTGTTAATAAACTTGATAAGAAATGCTCAGAAGAGGTATAATGAAATTCATACATTACTTTGAAGGGCACCATTTAAATAAATTAATTTGGAGACATGCTTCTTACAAAATAGTAATGTTTCGTACTGTAAAAATTTTGATTCTCCAGATAATCTATAAATTTGGATAATCCCAATAGAAATTTCAACAGAAATATTTTAATGTAACAGAACAAATTCCAACTTCCATTTGGAAAAAAAATTATTACTGTTGTTTTAAAAACTGGGAAAAATAAAATCTCTGGATATGTTACAAAAGATTAAAAATATACTCTTAAGCTAGAGTAATTAAATCAGTAAGATATTAGCACAAGAATAAATAGAAAGGTCAATGAGAATTGTACACAGCACTAAAATTGATCCAAGTATGACAAAGGGTCACTTAAATTAGTGGGGAAAAGGAAGAACTGTAGTAAATGTTGTTGGGAATACTGACTATCTTTTGGATGAAAATAATTTAGACCAAACCACTAAAATTAATCTGTAAAAATGTAAAAAAGCATTCGAAAAACATTGATCTGTGAAACGGAGATCGTCCTATACCTCAGGGTTTTAAGAGGATTAAGTGGTTTGATCCTTGTAATGTATCCAAAATATAGTAAGATTTCACTATTCTTTTTTAAAAATTTTAAAATTTTAGCTTTTATTTTCTGTTCAGGATACATGTGCAGCCTTGTTACGCAGGTAAATTGCATGTTATGGAGTCTGGTATACAGATTATTTCATCACCCATGTGATAAGCATAGTACTTAGTAGGTAGTTTTTTGATCCTCCCTCTTCTCCCTTCCTCCACGCTCGAGTAGGTCCTGGTGTCTGTTGTTCTCTTGTGTTCATGAGTACTCAGTGTTTAGCTCCCACTTATGAATGAGAACATGTGATATTTGGTTTTCTGTTCCCATTTTAGTTTGCTTAGAATAATGGCCTCCAGCTCCATCCATGTTGCTACAACAGATAGAATCTCATTCTTTTTTTAGGGCTGAGTAGTACTCCACAGTGTATATGTGCCACGTTTTCTTTATGCAGTCTACTGTTAATGGGCATTTAGATTGATTCCATGTCTTTGGTATTATAAATACTGCTGCACTGAAAATGCACATGCATGTGTCTTTATGTTAGAATGACTTATATTCTTTTCAATGCTTTCTTTTTTTAATAGAACCTAGGTTTTGTGTCTTGCTTAAGAATACCTACTCACATACTAACAGGCAAATTTTCTCTGATTTGTTATCTTAACATTTCCTCACCTTAGACAAGGATATTGAGATTTTGAGACACATAATCTGACTCTAGAGCCTTTTCCTTAGCATCTGTCTACACTATATTCCTAGGTGGACTACATAAATAGTAGAGCAAAAACTTCCATGTAGGAAATGATATAATAATCCAAGGTTATTAGATTGAGATTAATCCCATAAATCTTGGAAACGGTATTGGAAACAGTATTTGCTAGATGTAGAAAAGTTAAATAATAAAAACAATCACGATATGTAGAGGGACACTTCAAATCTAAAAGAAAAACCTCTTGAAAAACAGGCGAGAAATAGAGGCATACAATTTAGAGAGTTAATATAAATACAATTTCAAGAGTATTTGTAGCTAGGGATGCAAATTTAAATAATGATGAAATCCTGTGTTTTTTCACCCAACAGCAAACAATTAGATTGATATTATCAAGTACTGTTGGTCGTGTGAGACAATGGATACTTTCATATACACTTTTTGGGAATTTAACATGATGTAGAGTTTTTAAAACTGCAAACAGATTCTACTGGCAAAACTGTTAAGTGCAAGTATTCTTCCACTAACCAAAACCGAGTGAGTACCTATGTCAGATCAATAGTGTGTGTGTGTGTGTGTGTGTGTGTGTGTGTGTGTGTGTATAATACACAGCATTTATTTATTTATTTTTGATACAGGGTCTTACTCTGTCACCCAGTCTGGAGTACAGTGCCATGATCTTGGCTCACTGCAACCTCCACCTCCTGGTCACAAGCAATCCTCCTGCCTCAGCCTCCTGAGTAGCTGGAACTACAGGCATGTGCCACCATACCTGGCTATTTTTCATATTTTTAGTAGAGATGAGGTTTCACCATGTTGCCCAGGCCAGTCTCAAACTCGAGCTAAAGCAATCCACCTGCTTTGGCCTCCCAAAGTGCTGACATTACAGGTGTGAGCCACCACTTTTAGCCCACAGTATTTATTTTTAATGCTTTCTTTGGAAAGGGAAAAAGTTAGAAATACACATACAATGATAAAAAATTATATATTACTTATGGTACTAAAATATTGTTTGATGCTATTCATCATTTAAAAGAAAGAGGTAGATCTGCATATACTGAAGCACAAAGTTTTCAAGGCACATGTGGAAATCAATGTACATTCAGCACGGTCTAACCTGTGTCCAACTGGCTCTCAGTTTAAGAGGAAAAAGAAATTGGAAGGAAATGTTTTAAGAACAAATGACAATGTAATATTCCATGTACATACAAAGTTTCAAGATACATCAAACAAAAACAATTCTAAAGTGAGAACAAGAAAAATCTATGGTTATAGATGGAGATTTTAACACACTCATAGTAATAAAGGTATGTAATATTTACATGCTATTGCCAATCACTTAATTTAATTAACCCTTAAGGAACAATGTACCTAATACTGCACATTACACACTATATTCAAGTGTACTTGGACCCATTAAATCAGGATAGAACATATGCTGGGCCATATAATGTGTACCAATAAATTCCAAGGACTGATATTATACACATATTATCTGGCTACAATGGAATTAAAATATAAATAAATAAAAAGATATCTGGAGAATGCTAAAATACTTAAAATTAAGCACTTCTAAATACCTCATAAGAGAAAGAAATCAGAAGAGAAAATAGCAAATATTTTAACCGAGAATCCACGAAAACATAATATATTAAAATTTGAGGGATGCAGCTAAAGCAGTAATTGAAAGAAAATTTATGCTAATATTAAAAAATTAAGAATATAAGATTCCTCTTTGAGAAGTTAGAAAAGGAAAATAAAATTAAAACCAAAGTTAATAGAAAGAAAATAGTAAAGACATGAGCAGAAATCATTGAAGTAGAAAATTGACAAGCAGTAGAGCAAAATCACTAAAATACAAATTTTATTTTTTGAAACTACTAATAAAATTGATAGATTTCCAATTAGACCAGATAGATTAATTAGAGAGAGCACAAAACACAATAAATATCATCAATTAACATTATCATAGACTCTACGGCCATAAAGACCAATAACTGAATGTCATAAACAAATACATTTGACAGTTTGAAGAAATTGACAAATTAAAAACAATTTTCAACTTTTATTTTAAGTTCAGGGGTACATCTGCAGGATGTGCAGGTTTGTTACACAAGTAAACATGTGCCACAGTGGTTTGCTGCACAGATCATCTTATCACCCAGGTATGAAGCCCATCATACATTAGCTATCCTTCCTGATCCTCTCCCTTCTCCCACCCCCTGTCCTCCAACAGGCCCCACAGAGTGCTGTTCCCCATCAGTGTCCATGTGTTTTCATCATTTAACTCCCACTTATAAGTGAGAACATGCGTTATTTGAATTTCTTGAAAGATACGAATTTCCAAATCTGTCACAAGGAATAGGAAAAAATCCTAATACATCAGTCAATCTCAATCAGATATGTTCATTTTCTCTGGGATCCACTGACAATGTCTAGAGGCCTTTTTGTGTGGCAACTCAGGGGGAAAGGGTGCTATTGCATCTAGTGAGTAGAGACCAAGGATGCTCCTAGACACCATTCAATTCTATAATAAATAGGACAACTCTACACAAAAAAGAATTATTCAGCCCCAAACATTAATTGTACCAAGATGGAGAAACCTGTTGATACAACTTTTCTGGTTAAATAATTCTAATTACTTATCAAAAAGCTTTGACAAAGAATATTGCAGGCACAGTTGGCCTTACTGTTGGAGTATGTTGAATATTTGAGGAAAAATTAATACCAATGTTACATAAACATTAAAAAAGAGTTCGGGAGAGAACATTCACAGCTCATTTTATGAGGCAAAATTCCCAGATACCAAAGTCAGACATAGAAAATACAAGAAAAGAAAACTACAAACAAACAAATGAATATGGACGTAAAAATCCTCAAAAAAACATTAGTAAATACAATTAAGTAACATTAAGAGAATTTCACACCACGATCAATTAACAAGGATATTTTGAAATACGAAAATCAACTGATGTAATTCACCACATTAATAGAATAAAGAGGGAAAAAACCTCACATGATTATCTCAAAGTAGAAGAAACATCTGACAAAATTTAACTTCCTTTTATCATAAAACATCCAACAAACCAGGGATAGAATAAAATTCTCCATTATGATAAAGACCACATATGTAAGTCTCATGCCCGCTATTATACTCCATAGTGACAAACTGAAAGTATTTCCACTAAGATTAAGACAAGACAAGAATCCCCACTTTTATCACTTTTATTTGACGTAATATTGAAAGATCTATTCGGAGAGATTATGCCAAAAAAAAAGCACCCAGATTGGAAAAGAAGTAAAATTATCTCTGTTCTCAGATGCTATGATCTTATGTATAGAAAACCCTAAATATTACACACACACACACACACACACACACACACACACACACGTAGAATTCAGCAGGATTAATTGCAGGAAGCAAAAATCAACTCACAAAAGTTAGTTGCTTTTCTATGCACTAACAATGAACAACCTGAATAGAAAATTTTTAAAAAATTCAATTTACAATAGCATCAAAAATAATAATATGAAATAAATTGAATCAAGGAGGCAAATACTTCCACAAATACAGTGGAAACTACGAAACATTGTTGATAATTGTTAAGAGAGCATAAAGAAATGGAAAGACCATATTCATGGAGAGTAAGACTTAATATTTTTTGGTGACAGTATTAATTAAAGAGATTTACAGATTCAATGCAATCTCTTTAAAAATCATAATTGTGTTTTCTTTGGAAAGAGAAAACCCCATCCTAAGTACAGATGAAAACTGTGGGGACTCCAAGTAGCCAACACAATCTTGCAAAGGAATGAAGTTGCAGGATTCACAAGGTACCAGTTTCAGAACTTATTATAAAGCTGCAGGAATCAATACTTTGTGGTACCAGTACAAGGACAGACACACAGACCAATAGAATAGAATAGAATCAACCTTTACGTATAAATTCAATTGCTACTTGATGAGAGTGCCAAGACCATTCAATGTGGGAAAGGGGAGTCTCTTCAGTAGGTGGTGCTGGGAAAACTGGATATCCACATTCTAAAGAATGCAGCTGGACCTGTACCTTACGTCATGTACAAAGATTAACTCACAATGGATCCAAGACCTCAACGTAAAACTTAAAACTAAACAACTTTTGGCCGGGCGCGGTGGCTCAAGCCTGTAATCCCAGCACTTTGGGAGGCCGAGACGGGCGGATCACGAGGTCAGGAGATCAAGACCATCCTGGCTAACACGGTGAAACCCCGTTTCTACTAAAAAATACAAAAAACTAGCCGGGCGAGGTGGCAGGCGCCTGTAGTCCCAGCTACTCGGGAGGCTGAGGCAGGAGAATGGCATAAACCCGGGAGGCGGAGCTTGCAGTGAGCTGAGATCCGGCCACTACACTCCAGCCCGGGCGACAGAGCGAGACTCCGTCTCAAAAAACAACAACAAAAAAAAAACAAAAAAAAAAAAAACAAAAAAAACTAAACAACTTTTAGAAAGAAATATAGGCAAGAAACTATGGCATTAAATTTGGCAATATGTGGGTGAATATAAAATTGCACATATGTGTGTGTGTGTGTGTGTGTGTGTGTATACAGGCATACCTGGGAGATATTGCAGGTTTAGTTTCAGACCACCAGAGCAAAGTAAAATTTTTTCGTTTTTCAGTTCATATTAAAAGTTATGTTTGCACTAAACTATAGTCTACTAAGTGTGCAACAGTATTATGTCTTAAAAACAATGTATATACCTTAATAATTAAAAAGATTTTATTGCTAAAAACTGGTGCCGCAGAGATACAAAGTGAATAGATGCTATTGAAAAAGTGGCACTGATAGGCTTGCTGGATGCAGGGGCTTCTACAAACCTCCAGTTTGTAGGAAATGTAACATCTCTGAAGTGCAATAAAGCCAGACATAATCAAACAAGGTATGTCTGTAGTAGTTTTGGGGAACCACCAACTGTATCCATATACGACTAAGAAAATACATTTTAAAAATGGTTTAGGCCGGGCGCGGTGGCTCAAGCCTGTAATCCCAGCACTTTGGGAGGCCGAGATGGGCGGATCACGAGGTCAGGAGAT
>NC_045448.1:100814784-100923497 GCF_002776525.5 Piliocolobus tephrosceles
AACTTTTGTTTTAGTCCATTCAGGCTGCTACAACAAAAATATCATAAACTAGGTGGCTTAGCAACAAACATGTATTTCTCATAGTTCAGGAGCCTGGGAAGTCCACAGTCATGGTGCTGACAGATTGGGTGTCAGGTGAGAACCAGGAAAAAAAACCTTCCTGGTTCTTCTTGTTGTACTCTCACATGACAGAAAAAGTGACATAGCTCTCCAGGGTCCTTGTGTAAGGGCACTAATCCTATCATCAGGGGCTCTACTCTCATTACCTAGTAATCTCCCAAAGGCTCCACCTCCTAATACCATCACTTTGGCAGTTAGGATCTCCACATATGAATTTTTGCAGGACTGAAATATTCATTCTTTAACAGAAGATTTTGATGATACTTTTTAACTGGCAAAATATTTATGTTTTATAATTTTTTGTTTCCAAATGCTGTATCTCCTTACATAATAATCTTGAATTTCTGAGAATATTTATTTTACTTTTTTCTTGTTCTTTCCTGGTTCCTTAATTATTTTTATTTACTCTGCATTTTTCTCTTTTTCCTCATGACTCAGAATTAGGTTGATTATTTTAGTTACCGAGCTGGGTTTTGTTTTGCAGTTGTGTAAGTATGCTTCCCTCAGAAACCCTTCTTAAAATGCAAGATTAGGTGTGGGTTCTGTTTAGGGTAGTGGATCATGTCAGTGGGGTAGGGTAGCCAGCTAGGAAGTCCCAAGTTGCCAAATTAAGAAATGCATTTGCAGATGTATTTCATCTGCTAAATTTCACTCCTGTATGGAGCTGTGCCTTTACCCTTGCCTTATTTTTCTTTCCTCCACCCCATTCCGTGCATACATATGGGAGAATCCTGAGTTTCCCTCCCTCCCTTACTTTATTTATTTATTTTTTTGAGTCTCTCATATCAGTAGACTTCTCATTGATCCCTTACTTGTGTTTCAATGTGCCTCTCTGGCTTTTGTCATATGTCTAAAAGTCATAGTTGACAAGCAAAGAGAGGCCCAATAACTGTGCTGATGACTTTCCTTTTTTAATTTTTGGCTGTGGGATTGATTCGTCTCTGGACCTCTGAATTAGTCTCTTTTCATGCTGCTGATAAAGACATACCTGAGACTGGGAAGAAAAAGAGGTTCCAGATGGCTGGGGAGGCCTCACAATCACGGAGGAAGGAGAGGAGGAGGAAGTCACGTCTTACATGGATGGTGGCAGACACAGAGTGACAGAGAGAAAGAGACCTTGTGCAGGGGAATTCCTCTTTTTGAAACCATTAGATCTTGTGAGACTAATTCACTATCACGAGAACAGCACCCCCCATGATTCCATTACCTCCCACTGGGTCCCTCACGGGGGAATTGTGGGAGTTATAATTCAAGATGAGATTTGGGTGCGGACACAGTCAAACCATATCAACATCCACTTAGAAAGAATAGTCCTACCATTAGAGCTTTGAACAACAGATTTCACAGCAGTGTGCTTTTGACAAATCTGAATGTATTTGCTTTTTTAGAAATTCTTTAGACTTTACATTTCACTAAAAGATTTCTTTTTTGAGTAGTTCTATGTTATAGCATATAGCAGAATATTATAGTATAGGTATTTATGGCAGTGTATATGTGTCCTTGGTGTGTGTGCATATGTATAGTATAGATAGAGCTATACACACACAGGCAGACACATGTCTACACACACACACATTTATGTGTGTATGCAATTTTCTATCCTTTCCATAGGATTTTGGAAGGAAGGGTATAGATGCAGACGCATTTCACCATCTTGAACTATAAATCTGTAGAAGCTTTAAAATCAGAGTGAGTCATTGAAGAAAATATAAATTCCATTTGAAAAATGAATTCCACAAAATTTAAATGTAAAGGAATTTGATGCCTTAGATCTGTAAGCACTTGCAGTGAGAAAAAGAATTTCATTCAGTAGTTTTCACTCAGAAGTGAGTGCTCCATTTGCACAAATTTGTTCACAGATGTTTACGAACAACCCTTTCCAAGTACAAAGTAGACTTGTCCTAATATGTACTCTTTCTAAATCAATTTCTTCATCATTCCACATCCTCTTCCAAAGCCTGAGTCAAAGGAACTTTAGATTCATCAGAAAACAGATGAGTCATACATTGTAATGCAGGTGGCAGTTCACAAAGTTAAGGTCGTATGTTGAGGGTTTCAAGTAACAGTAAGGCAATAAATAGGAAGGCTGCACAAAAAGGAATAAAAAGCTACGTTTATTAAAGTACAAAGGAAGAGTTGTTTGGTGAAGAAGTTGTTATGTCAGAGTTACCACGCTTATTACTTTTAGATGGACTAATTTTATTTTAGGAATTAAACCTAATAATTGTGCTTTGGTTTATTTGAGTTCACCTTATTTGTAATGATTTCCCAGGCACTTGAGACTGTAGATTTCATTAAGTTCAATGAGAGCATTTGTTTCAGCTTAATAATACACATGATTCCCCAAACAGTAAGTTGCTTATATTTAAATACGATTATGTGAGGAAACCCACAATTGTTATTGCCTATAAAGGCATGTGAAAATGGTAAAAACAGGAGTAATACTTATTGATCCCTTATAACTAAAAGCATAATACATTACTTTAAGAGGCTCAAATATCTAATACAAAATTGTAGATTATATTCTTACTTCATTGTGCGTATTTTACATCTTTTCTTTCTTGGAAACATCTAGCAAAAGCTGTTGCAGCTTTCAAAATGCAAAGTATTAGACTATCTTGAAGATAATACTTAAAAGGGTGAGATTTCCAGAATTTCAATTTCAAACATGTGTTTAAGACTATTGAGGCCGGGCGCAGTAGCTCAAGCCTGTAATCCCAGTGCTTTGGGAGGCCGAGACGGGCGGATCACGAGATCAGGAGATCGAGGCCATCCTGGCTAACACCGTGAAACCCTGTCTCTACTTAAAAAAAATACAAAAAACTAGCCGGGCGAGGTGGTGGGCGCCTGTAGTCCCAGCTACTCGGGAGGCTGAGGCAGGAGAATGGGGTAAACCCGGGAGGTGGAGCTTGCAGTGAGCTGAGATCCGGCAACTGTGCTCCAGCCTGGGCGACAGAGCGAGACTCCGTCTCAAAAAAAAAATACGAAAATTAATTCAAGATGGATTAGAGACTTAAATGTTAGACCTAATACCATAAAAACCCTAGAAGAAAACCTAGGTAGTACCATTCAGGACATAGGCATGGGCAAGGACTTCATGTCTAAAACACCAAAAGCAATGGCAACAAAAGCAAAAATTGACAAATGGGATCTAATTAAACTCAAGAGCTTCTGCACAGCAAAAGAAACTACCATCAGAGTGAACAGGCAACCTACAGAATGGGAGAAAATTTTTGCAATCTACTCATCTGACAAAGGGCTAATATCCAGAACCTACAAAGAACTCAAACAAATTTACAAGAAAAAAACAAACAACCCCATCAAAAAGTGGGCAAAGGATATGAACAGACATTTCTCAAAAGAAGACATTCATACAGCCCACAGACACATGAAAAAATGCTCATCATCACTCGCCATCAGAGAAATGCAAATCAAAACCACAATGAGATACCATCTCACACCAGTTAGAATGGCAATCATTCAAAAGTCAGGAAATAACAGGTGCTGGAGAGGATGTGGAGAAATAGGAACACTTTTACACTGTTGGTGGGATTGTAAACTAGTTCAACCATTATGGAAAACAGTATGGTGATTCCTCAAGGATCTAGAACTAGATGTACCATACGACCCAGCCATCCCACTACTGGGTATATATCCAAAGGATTATAAATCATGCTGCTATAAAGACACATGCACACGTATGTTTATTGCGGCACTATTCACAATAGCAAAGACTTGGAATCAACCCAAATGTCCATCAGTGACAGACTGGATTAAGAAAATGTGGCACATATACTCCATGGAATATTATGCAGCCATAAAAAAGGATGAGTTTTCGTCCTTTGTAGGGACATGGATGCAGCTGGAAACCATCATTCTTAGCAATCTATCGCAAGAACAGAAAACCAAACACCGCATGTTCTCACTCTGAAGAATGACATCACTTGGACTCGGGAAGGGGAACATCACACATCGGGGCCTATCATGGGGAGGGGGGAGGGGGAGGGATTGCATTGGGTGTTATACCTGATGTAAATGACGAATTGATGGGTGCTGACGAGTTGATGGGTGCAGCACACCAACATGGCACAAGTGTACATATGTGACAAACCTGCACGTTATGCACATGTACCCTAGAACTTAAAGTATAATAAAAACAAAATAAAATAAAATAAAATAAAAAATTTAAAAAAAGACTATTGGTAATTTTATTATTCTTTTTGATGGAAATTAGTTTTCAAGGAACTAGTTGGATAATTTTAAGGCTGTTAGAGGCCAAAGAACATTAAAATCAAGGAATAAAGTCCACTATGATGAACATTAGAAGACTTTCAAAATTCTTTAATTTCTAGTAGAATTCTTGCTGTTTTCTTTGATGAGACTGCTTTGCAGCTCTCAATACTTTGGACACTTTCTAATGCATCAATAGAATATGATGAGTGTTGATTTACAGTATACGGCATTAACCATGACAAAAAATTTAATCTGGTTTTCTAGATAGAATTCCCTGTTTTGTGTTTTTGAACAGCTAATTATTCCTGCTCTTCTGAAACATCAGAGTGTATCTGATTTTTTAATTTTATTTCATGACTGACTGGTCACTGTCAGATGACAAGGGATTGAAAGTTGCTGCCAGGAATTGAAAATTCATAATTTAGATGAGAAGTGAAGAGCCAAGATTTGTAACTCACCCGATGATCTTCCACTACTCAGACCCCTTCACCTCTACATCAGCTACTGAGGATGAGAGGCAAGGACAAGTGTTTCTTTTAAAGGCCTGTGGCATCTCATGGGTAGCGCCTATTTCAAATGTTCTCTTGACTTGAGAGAGGATTCCTTCTAGTGTCAGAAACCTCCTTTCCTGTTTCATAACGTTACGCCTAAGTTCGGGTCACAAGATTTGATGCTTTTCATGATTTCCGGCTCTGAGGAAAATAATTGCTGAGGTTGTATCATTTACAATCCAGTTTGCTTTTCTGAAAAAAGGATATTTCATGCAGCATAATGCAAGGACAAGGTTGCAGGCAGCCATAAGGTAACTATATTTTCAAAGCTCACCTTAGATACAGTTGGTGTAAAAACTTCCAAAGTCGTGGTAATGTAGGCAACACTTCTTATGCCCAGCCCCCACCACTTGGCTTGTGACTTTAGCCCTCACTATTGTAACCAGTTTCACACATGTGTAACCAGTGTCACTGCACATTTGTCACTCTCTAATTTTTGACTGTCCTGACCCCAGGCAAACACTCAAGACTGGAGGTCTAAATGAATTATTGTCTCATGGAGCAACCCTTGCGCTGATAGGTGCGTCCCCCTTCAGCCTCTCTGACCAACAATTCCATGTTCATACTATACATATCAGAGGATTCTGGTGGCGCTGAGCCCTCATTTCCCAAAGTGGTGAAACATTTTTGAAACTTTTACGTTAGGTTCAGGAGTATATATGAAGGTTTGTTACATCAGTGAAATTGTGTCATGGGGGTTTGCTGTACAGATTATTTTATCACCCAGGTATTAAGCCAAGGACCCAATGGTTATCTTTTCTGCTCCTCTCCTTCCTCCCATCCTCAACCTGCAAATAGACCCCAGTATCTGTTTTTCCCTTCTATGTGTTCATGAGTTCTCATCATTTAGCTCCCACTTATAAGCGAGAATATGAGGTATTTGGTTTTCTATTCCTGTGTTAGCTTGCTAAGGATAATAGTCTCCAGCTCCATCCATGTTCCTGCAGAAGACATGATCTCATTCTTTTTATGGCTGTATAATAGTCCGTGGTGTATATGTACCACATTTTCTTTATCCAATCTGCGTCACTGATTCGTTCATTCCATGTCTTTGCTATTGTGAATTGTGCTGCCATGAACATTCACATGCATGTGTCTTTGTGGTGGAATGATTTCTATTCCTCTGGGCATATACCCAGTAATGGGATTGTTGGGTCGAATGGCAGTTCTGCTTTTAGCTCTTCGAGGAATCGTCATACTGCTTCCCACAATGAATATCTTAAAACCATATGTTTCTATTGGCTTTTGTTCCTTCTATGTTTTACTCTCCCAGGCCCCCTAGTTCTGTTCTCTGGGATCGTTTTCCAAAGTAAATTACCTTCGTGGAAGGCCTTATCTCAAATGCCACCTGGAGGACTCATTAAGAAAGGCCAAAAATGTGTTTAGCAAATTTAGGAATGCAAACAGTCTAGTTTTTATGATATAAAAATATGTTCATTTTATATCATATTATAGTTTCAACTATAAATTTCATTGATTTGAACAGTTAATCATTATTACTTCATCAGTATCCTTTGGTTCAAGCTATTAAATCTTCAACTTGCCATATTGCACACAATAAAAATTATACTTGATATGAAAAACCTTAAGATTTCAGCATATGCTCTTTTAGGTAGTAGCACAGAGAGGACCTTTGTGGGTGTGTCCCAAGGTAAAGGCAGGATTTTCTCAGCATGCTAAGCAGCTGGTTAATTTCTGTCACCTTCTGTGCTCACTATGTGGTTACTTAATGCTGTCCTTGGACCACTCTGCCAGTGACACTTCACCAGAGCCACACCCCACATGGGACACAATTGTTACTCAAACACATAAATGGAAATATCCACAAACAGAAGTATCCAGAGAAAACCTACATTTCCATTCCCAAGCAGGGAGCCTGTTAGGGTTCAGAAGTCAACTACATTTTGCACAAAGAGCATAAACAGAGCTCTGAGTGTTACAGCAGACTCTGAAAAGCTGCCCGTCTGTGGGGGTGAATAGCAAACAGATATCAAACATCCTGAGAGAGTGTTACAGGCTTTGACTTCTCCAATGCAGGTTCTGGCCTCTGTGGAAATCCCTTCCTTCCTTCCTTCCCTTCCTTCCCTTCCTTCCCTTCCTTCCCTTCCTTCCCTTCTCTGTGGAAATCCCTTCCTTCCTTCCTTCCTCCCTCCCTCCCTCCTTCCTTCCTTCCTCCCTCCCTCCCTTCTTTCCTTCTGATGTCGTCCAGGCTGGAGTGCGGTGGTGCGATCTCAGCTCACTGCAAGCTCCACCTCCAGAGTTCACACCATTCTCCTGCCTCAGCCTCCCGAATAGCTGGGACTACAGGCACTCGCCACCATGCCTGGCTAATTTTTTTTGTATCTTTAGTAGAGACGGGGTTTCACCGTGTTATCCAGGATGGTCTTGATCTCCAGACCTCGTGATCCACCCGACTTGGCCTCCCAAAGTGCTGGGATTACAGGTGTGAGCCACCGCGCCCAGCCTGTGGAAATCTTAACCTAAGATTTTAGCTTATTGTTATTCTTTGGGCATGCCCTTTGGCTTGGCTATCTATAATCTCAAAGCCTTAACTGTCCTCTAACTAAAATTACATCTTAGTCATCACTGAAGGAAGATGTTAATGAATAAGCGTATAATCCAAAAAGGAAACCCTAACATGAGGGGTTGTTTTTTTATTATTTTATTATTTTTTTATTTCTTTCTTTCTAATTAAATTACATCTGGGCTAGTCTGGTAAGAAAAGGAGAATGGATGTTTTACAGAAAAAGGTCATATCATGACCCTCTGTCTTACTGAATATAAGCAACCAGAATCACATGCATAGCTATTATATCCCAAGGATATTGTAACTTTTAGAAGCATATTTATAGAAGGCTAACCGAAAATCTAGCTAGCAGTTGAATTTCAGTTGGGGCAATATTTTGTAGTGTTTTTGTATATGTTATCAGCTTTTCTTGTTTAATATTAACAGCTAATAAATGTATCTTGGAGAATTTTAAAAACGTACTTACAGTTACTACTAAGACTAAGTATATATACCTACAATGTTGGGATAGGCTTAGGAATAATGGATATAATATCAGAGCTATTTGGATAGATTTAAGAATAGTGTTTCTGGAACAATGGGATACCCTTAGAAACATTGAGATAACATTAGGAATGTTGGGATCGCCTTAGACCGCTGGGGCCAGAAGATTAGCCAATTTCTAAACCAACATGGCTAGGAAAACCAATGATTGTGATGTGGTTTGGCTTTTTATTGTGGTGAATCTGGGCATTCTGCAGAAGAGAATTCTTTTCTCTAAATCTAATAGACACAATTCCACAGTGCATCATAGGTCACCACTCATTATATATTTAAATTAAATGGTTCATTTCATTTGGTTCAGCATCCCAGCTGCTTAGTACTAATGATTTAGCATAACCAGGTGACTTTAATAATGACAAACAGTAAATGATTAAGTTGGCACATACTGAGCATTTATTATGTATGAGGCTGTGTGCTGACGTTTCCCATGTTACCCAATCTAATTTTCCCAACATTGAGAAGTATCACTGGGCCCATTCCAATTATGAGGAAATAAAAAGTTAGAGAAGGATAAGCAACCAATTCCATGTTCCACCGCTGGAAAGAAAAGGCATTGGGTTGTAACTCTGTCTGACATCCAGACCGATAGTCACAACACCTGGACCACTTAACCTTCTAGGCAAGTAAAAGTAAGGGGAGGGTGACTAAATGTGGATCAGAATTATGTAATAAATAAAGCTGGGGTGTTTGGGCATCAGCTGAGAATAAAATAAAACTACACTCATGTATTGCCTTATAGAAAATAAATTCTAGGTTAACTAAAGCCTCATACACAAGAAAAATAAAAAGTGAAACCGTTGTGAGAAACCCTAACAGAATAATCAAGGACATAGGTGAATGAAAAGAACCTTCTAACTGAATCTGAAAACCCCAAGCTACTCATATAAAACATTTCCCTGTCAAAATTCAGTTAAAAGAGATAAGTGATAGGTTAAAAAAAAAAAAAAAAAAAAAAAAAAAACAGACTAACAGAAAAGATAAAAGGCTAATGTCTATAATATTCAACCTTTTTAAAATGGCAAGAAAAACAAAAATAACCCACAACCCAACAGAAAAATGGACTCTCTCTCTCTGTGTATATATATATACACACACACAGAATAATTATATATATATATATGTATATATATGCACAGAAAAATATTCTGTGATAAGAAGAGAGAGAGAGTCCATTTAAACAGGAGAATATTA
Organism: Piliocolobus tephrosceles; assembly: GCF_002776525.5. Classification (NCBI taxonomy): domain Eukaryota; kingdom Metazoa; phylum Chordata; class Mammalia; order Primates; family Cercopithecidae; genus Piliocolobus; species Piliocolobus tephrosceles. The sequence continues at coordinate 100,823,950 of NC_045448.1, forward strand.
GCAGGCACGGAAAGTCAAAGTAATGAAACAATGAGACATCGTTTTACTCCACATCAGAACAACAACAACAACAAAATCACGTAATTGATGCTGTCAGGAGCTTGGGGAGCATAAACATTAATAGTGAAAACAGAGGTTTTAGAATATTTTTGAAAGCAAAACTAAGTGCTGAGAGTTTCTATACTACAGCAACAAAATTCCTTGAGGTCAAAAACTTATATACATATGGTCATCGACGGCAGCATTATTTATGCAATAACTTGTAGTATATCAATAGCATAAAATAAAATGTTACTGAGATTTCAAAAGAAATAATTGGGCATAAATCAATTATTTAGTGTGAAAAGCAAAATAGCAAAGTATATATAAAATAGGATTATTTTATAATATTTATATGTGTCTATACATATGTATGAATTATAAAACATATAAGCATAAAAATATGGGTAAATTCCTATTAGATTGTGACATGTGTTTCTTGGAGTAGTTGTGGATGTACTGGTGAAAATGGAAGACACATGTGTGTAAGGGAGATAGAAGCAAGCAATAAAAATGAAGAAAAGAAAGAGAAAAAATTGTAGTAGAATAAAAGTATACATGAGAAGTTCATATTTACATGGTGATATAAAATTTAAAACTCTAGAAAATGCCAGTAGTAGCTTTTAAATAGGAAAACTACTTTCTTATCATATAAATACTTTGTAGAATCTTAAATTTCATTACCTATTTTTTCCTATTTGCGTTTAATAAATGCAAATACAGGCTTTTATATTGCATCTCTTTGTGTTCACGAAAGTTTCCCAGTTTTACTAATGGTCATTTAAAATTCCCTGAGCCACAATTAATTTCTCTCTGTTCTACAATTTCCTTTTCCTCTGTCAGGCTCTTTTATGGCATTTTCCATGATCTGTTTTATTTGTCTTGTGATTTTTCATAATTTCTTACGATTCAGATTCATTTGCATCACAGGACACAACCACCTTACAGAATTTTCAAGAGAATTTGTCACTTTGCATAACACAAATCTACAATAAATTTCCATCCCAGAATTCATTAACGTATTCACCAGATATTTATTCTAAACCTATTATATGCAATCTTTTGGCTGGACAAATTGAGTATTACACAAAGGAAACATGGAATTATTGAATGAAGACTGCCATGACAATGTCTACTCTCTAGATTAATTTGATTTGCAAGACCCAAACCATTAATAATAATGAATTAATATATTGCTTTAACATTGTGTATTTTGTAACCTCAAAAATATTTGTCAGTTATACACACATATGTATGCATAAATGTGTTTCCATGAGAACATGAGATAATATGCACAATATCTAAGTTATTAATATATGTCTTAGGCCAAAAATATTTGTATATGAAGTATTTAGGTCTCTGGTAAAACGATGCAAGACCAGTTTTGTAGAGCCTCATTAAAATAAAAATGCATAAAACCAAAAAAAAAAAAAAAACAGCTTTAATTAGCCAGTTTGGATTTCCTGATTTTTGTTTGATAATATTAGAAATTTTATTTGGCTAGGGAATAGCAGTTGTTTTGAATTACAACCCGTCCTGAATCAAGACACTGGTTTAATAAGGTGTTAGCTCATGAAAGAGTATTACAAGCTGACAGACTGTGGAGGATTACCATTAGGTAATGTTTAGTAAAAACTATAATTTAACAGACACAGAAACAAAGGATAATTTTGCAAATCTTTCCAGAAATAACTATTTAACCATGAACATATCTAAGAAGTTTGCCACAAACTTCAGTTACTTCCAAGTAGCCATGGAAAGCAAGGTGAGATGGAAAAATACATATTACTCCCTACTTGCAAAAATAACTTCACAAAGCAATTATTGTAAGTAAACTTAAAATATCTTGGCAATATCTCCATTGGTTCTTCTCAGCTCAAGAATGAATGGGATACTTTCCACTCTATGCATCCTATAAGAAATTGTTTCATGACGCCCTCTGAAGAAGTAGGTCTTTTAGACACTTAGTGTTGAATGCCTTTGACTCCTTACCTTGCCTACTTCAATCAACTGCTATTTTTAAAGGGAGACATAAAAGCCACCTACAGATGCTTTTGCCCGGATAGGTTGGTGGAGATAAGATAATGCAAACTAACGTTGTTTCTTGTTTAGAACAGGGTCAGAGCTAAGGAAGTGTTTTCATTGGGGAATAAATATACTTAGGTCATCAGGCCATCAGTCTTCCTTTGAGAAACTTGAAAAACATGGACAAATTGAAAGACGGTCTATAGAACTGAGCTCTCAGCAGAGGGAACAATTTTGACCCAGAGGATGGCATGAATTATAGTGCTGAATATTATTAGTAAGAATAATAATAAGCATATTATTGATGCTATTTGCTGGTTAAAAAAAATGGTAAAATGCATCTTCTGCATTTTACCTTTCTGTGCATCTTTCTAATTCTCTGAAGAGAACTCAAATTTGATTTTTGTGTTTTTAAATGCACTATCACTAACTAAAGAAACAGAAAACTATCTCATTTTGATAGCCCAAAGTGAAGGACAGGAGTTCAGCATGCTTCCTAAATGCCAAACGCTATTCCAAACAGTGAGTGCAATGTATCTAACTTAATATACTCAATCTCTGTGAAGTAGGCACTACTAATCTGTCCATTTTACTGATGTGAAACTGAGGCAGAGAGAGGCTAAGTTCCCTTTAAAATGTCACACAGCTATTAAGAAGTGGGGTCAGAAGTAAAGGCTGTAAGTCTGGGAGGGCTAATTCAAGAACCTGCAGTCTAGGCTGCTGTGTGTGTGGGCAGAAGGGTGAGAGAGGGCAGAGAGCAGAGGTGGGAAGAAGGAGCATCGCTAATATCTATAGAAAGCTTTTATGTCATATGCTGTCCTAAGAGCAGTCAACACACTTTATCCTGGCAGTCTCCTGACTTGTTCTCAATGCCGCTACAGAAGGAACTAAAGCAGTGAGGTGAAATAACGTGTGCCCATATTACACATGTGGCATCTTTTGATGAGTTTATTTATACTGCTAAATCTACGTAAACACGAATCCGTATTTCATGGCAAAAACCAGGAAGGAAAAGTGTTTACAGACCAAAGGTCTTGGAGTGAAAAAGTGCAAGACTTAAACCTTAGCTCTAGCGTTTACTAGCTGTGTGGCTTTGGACATCATACTTAAACCGTATGAAAAGATGTTGTCAATACAATTAACTTAATAACATCTACCTCCAATATGTGAAGTATTAACATGATACAATGAATGTGAATCACCTCAGGCGGAGCCACACAGCAGAGACATTACAAACAAATATTGTTACTTATAATGGAAGGAAAACAAGGGTCATTGTTTAGGTGTAACATGTGCTGTTTGTTTGTATCTCTTCCTAAATTCTGTTTGTGGGAATTTATTTGTGTAAATGGAATAAAGTGAGAATGCACATTGCATTATGTGTTGTCAGGGTCCATGCGAGTTGGCATGGCATTATGTTGAGGTCTTTGTAATAAATGTGGTGACTAAGCCTATGGGAGGTATAATGACATCTATGGGAAGAGTCAGGCATCCTCAATTCCACAGTGTAATTGATCCCAAATAAATGTTCAGCACTATTTCCATTTCAACTAGGAAGGCATATTACTATACTTCTTATTCTCAATTATAGTAATATTATTTATTTTTTATTTTCCTTGAAAAATCTTAAAACGTGTGCAAATACTTGACATTATCTACCCCGTAAAGAAAAAATAAAATGCTCTCTCTGAAAAATATTCCAAAATACATTAATGTTAATCTCTCATGTCAATTTAATTAATTTTACAGAAAAAAAGTAACTAAATTTCCCAGTGTTAATAAGATATAATTAAAAATATATCTAAATGAACATATGGGAATAATTTAACAATTATAAAATAATTGTATGATCATTAGATAGATGATGCCTTTATTTTCTGATGCGTATGTTGAAAATCATTGCATTGTCTCTGTTTTTGAGCAGAAAATATCGGTAAATAAATGCCATTAATCCAGGCATGACAATCATTAAGATATATTTGTCTTTTAAGGCTGACTGGCCTTCAGCTTTTTTTCAGCAATAGTGGTCAATAACCTACATGTATTTAATGAATATTTTTACAATATTGCTCTTATTATTGAATTAGAAAAGACTTTGAGGAAAAATATATTGCTTTGATATATTTCATTTTGTATTTGCCAAATAACATAAAATGGATATCAGTTTGCCACTCTTAAATAGTAGATGAATAGACAGCATACATAGCTTCATGGTGGTTGTTTACAATTTGACTACACATATAGAAAAATTAATAAAATTATTAATATACATATAGATAATTGTTTTTGTTTGCTTGTTTGTTTTTAGAGAAAAGGTCTCATACTGTCACCCAGGCTAGAATTCAGTGGCACAATCATAGCTGACTTTAGGGCTCAAGAGATCTTCCTGCCTCAGTTTCATGACTAGCTGGGATTACAGGTGCACGTCACCATACATGGCTTTTATATGTATTAATAATTGTATAATATTAAATGTGTTTCTATTTTTCCATTAAAAATATAGTTTAAAATTTATTTAAATGTTAAATGTTTACTTTTTTAAAGATTTACTTAATTACTTCTGTGATTATATATATATGTGTATATATATAATTTTTTTTTTTTTTTTTTTTTTTTGAGATAGGGTCTCACTCTGTTACCCAGGCTTTACTGCAGTGGCACTGTTTTGGCTCACTGCAACCTCTGTCTCCAAGGTTCAAGCAATTTTCATGCCTCAGCTTCCCTAGTAGCTAGGACTACAGGTGCCCACCCACCACCACACCTGGCTAATTTTTGTATTTTTAGTAGAGATGGGGTTTCTCCATGTTGCTGAGGCTGATCTTGAACTCCTGACGTCTGGTGATATTTTTCTTAATTATAACAAAGTAGGCTTCCCTAAATTCTTGGGGGTTAGTTTTTGCCCCTTAATTCCAGGTGAATATTACCTACATTAATTATGCAATTTCTCATTATTTGAGGACCAGTCAAGAGCTTTACTGCTGAAAAAGTCATCAAAGAGAGATTCGAGAGAAAACACAGAGATAAAATATTTTCATTCAAGGTAATTTTTGGCTAAAATCTACAGGTTGCAGATGAAAAGATGTGCCTCTTTATTTATGAGGTGCTGCTAAAAACAAACAACAAACAAACAAACAAACATCTGGCCTGTTTTCAAATTCAAGAGGCTGCATTATCTAAACTCCTACCCATTTTGTGGAGAGGGGGAAAAAAAAGTAGGAAAAGTATGCTTTTCAATGGGACCACTTGCCATGGAATTAATAAAATGAGAATACTGGTTGCAGGAAGGAGCCAAATAATTCTTCACAATTTAGTACAGCTAGGAACTTAGATGTCTTTCTGACTCTCCCCGCTCCTCACACTGCCACTGTGTGTGAGTTCCTTAATGTTCTGGAAAATACCTTGTACACCATTTATATCCACAATGCCAGGCAGAGCAGCTACCTTATTGTTAGTTTCCAGCAGGTGATTCTTATTTTCATTCTTTGTTGGTGAATGAATGTATGTGAGTGTACTACTGATGGCTAATGTCCATGATCTCGGCACATCTTGAACATATTGAAATAATCAATTATTTTTGGCCTATTTTGATAATCTAGAATCATATCTCTTCAAGAAGAAACCCAAAATTATATTTCTAACCTAAAATATATATATATTTTTAAAAATGAACATTCAGAAAGATCCAGGAAGAAGAGAAATCTGCTATGGATAGTGGGAGAAAAAAGTGTTTTCCCATAACGTCTGTCATGATTATTGGATAAAAATTGGGTGGTTTCAGTTCCATTTGAAAACTGTTACTTCATTATTGTTGATGATTTTGCAGTTCTGGTAAAATAATAATAATGATAAAATACTTTACCCTATCAATGCACTTTCGCAACCCAATGGAACTTAACTAAATTACTGCTGAGTATCTAAAGAGGGTCATCCTTACTGGTTAATTAAACTCCTGCCAAAGTTTTGGTTCTACAAACTAAGGCCCATTAATTTCTCCTTACAATATCACAGGTATAAATGGTTAATTAGTTGGCTAGTGTCTTGGGTTCTTGTAATAACACAGGTGTAATAATATTTACCTGATATAATCCTTTACAGGATTAAATGTTTTCTGTATTTAGCATAGTCCTTGTCATTTCTTTGTTGATTCCACAAATACTTTAGCCAATTATGTGCCAGGCTTTATTCTAGAAGCCGTAAATACAACAATGCATACAAGAGATAAAATTTTTTGACATAGAGCTTATATTCTAGCTATTTTAGAACTCCAGATTATTTGTCCCTGACCTAACATAATTAATTCCTCAAAACAATTGATTTTTGAAAGTTAAACGAATTTTTCATTTCTGAGAAATATCCTGTACAGATGGAGGATATAATACTTTTTATGTGTTTCTGGATTCTGTTTGCTTATAATTTGTGGAGGATTTCTGTATTTATATTCATAAAATCCTTGTAGTTTTATTTTCTATATTGATAAAATGTTTGTAATTTTTTCTTGTGATGTGTTTGTCTGATTTTGGTATAAGGGTAATATTAGCCTCATCAAATCAGTTGAGAATGATTCTCTTCTATTTTTTAGAAGAGCAGTACACTAATATTAATTCATCTTTAAATGTTTGGTAGAATTCACTGGTGAAGCCATCTGGGCCTGGAGCTAATTTCTAATTCAATCTTTATATTTTTTACAAATGTATTTAGATTTTTTATTTATTCCTGAATCAGTTTGAGCAGTTTGTGTCTTTCTAAAAATGTATCCCTTTTACTTAATCTTTAATTAAGTAATGGTGTATGCAACACATAATTTTTCATATTATTCTGTTATATATATTTCTGTAAGATCAGTGGTAGTAATGTTCTCTTTTATTTTTATTTAGCTAATTTCAATTCCCTCTGTTTCTCTGTCTCTGTCTCTTTCTTAGACATTCCAATTCTAGCTAAATTTTTATCAGTTTTGTTGATCTTTTCAATGAACCAACTTTTAGATTTGTTGATTTCATGTGTTGCTTTCTGTTCTTCAGTTTGTTAATTTCTTCTCTAGTTTTATAACTTCTTGCTTTGAATTTACTTTGCTCTTCTTTTCAAGGCCGTGAAGAGAAAAATCAGGCAATTTATTTGATATCTTTTTTCTTTTACAATGTACACATTTACAAATATAAATTTCCCTCTAAGCATTGTTTCAGATGAATCACATGTTTTTGGCATGTCACGTCTTCATTTTCATTTACTTTAAAGCATTTTTCTAATACATTTTTTATTTATTATTTGACCCCTTTATTACTTAGAAGTGTGTTGTTTAATTTCTACTTATTTGTAAATTTTGCACGTTTATTTTCATTGTTTTCTCCTTTGTGGTTGGAGAGAATACTTTGTATGATTTCAATTCTTTTCAACCTATTGAGGGTTAGTTTATGGACTATCAGATAGTCTATCCTTGAGAATGTTTCATGTGAACTTGGGAAGAATGCGTATTCTATTATTGTTGGATGGAATGGTCTATAGGTGTCTGTTTGGTCATGTTGAATTAGAGTTCTAAAGTATTTTATTTCCTTGTCATCTTTTGTCTGATTGTTCTATAAATTATTGAATGTGGAATATTAAAAGTTTTACTTTTCATTTTTGATTATCTATGTGCTCCTTCAAATCTGTTAGATTTTTGTTTATGCAATTTGCAGCTGTGTTGTGAGGTGCATATATGTTTATAATTATTACATCTTTTTGATACATTGACCCTATTATCATTAGAAATTGAGACCTCTTCATTTCTAGTAACAGATTTGTTTTAAAATGTATTTTGTTGATATTAGTATAGCAACCCTTGCTTACTTGTGGTTTAACAGATATTAGCATGAAACAGTTTACTGAATATTGGCCACACAAAATTCCTGAGACTTGTACATGTTATCTCATATATAAAAAGGTCTTTACAAATATGATTAAACTAAGAATTTTGATATGGAAGATATTAGCCTGGATTTTCCAGGTGTGACCTAAATGCAATCATAGGTATCCTTAAAAGAGAGGCAAAGGTGAAGTTCACACATACAGGAGAGGAGAGGGCAATATAGCCACAGAGGCAGAGATAGGAATGATGTGACTACAAGTGAAGGAAGGTCTGCAGCCACAAGAAACCAAAGTGACAAAAAACTTATGCCCATAGTGCATCCACTGGAAGTGCAGTCCTGCTGATACCTTACTTTGGCTCCGTGAAATTAATCTCAGACATATAGTCTATAGAACTAAGGGAATAATCAATGTGTGTCATTTTAAGTCAACAAGTTAGTGATAATTTATCATGGCAGTATCAGGAAACTAATTCACATTTTGGTACTGAGTAGTGAAATCCAACTATAGCAAATAGCTGAAAATATGGAAGTGGCTTTGAAATTAGTTAATGTGTCAAGACTGGAAAATTTCTGAGGCACATGATAGAAAAAATAGATGGCATTAAACAGATTTTTGTTAAAAATATGAGAGTGAAAGTCACTTCTGATGAGATCTCAGAAGAAAAAGTGAGAAGTGTCTAAGATCAAGCCTATATTGTCTTAGAAAATAATGTTATGTATATGCTGTTATGAACAGGATGTTGGTAGAAATATGAACAGTAAAGACACTTCTGGGTAGGGGTTAGAAGGCAGTAAGAAATACGTTATTGGAAACTACAAGAAAAACAATCCTTTTTATATAGTGGCAGAAGCAGTTCAATTCTATCCTACAGTTTTGTAAAAAGCAGAACTTGATGACAATAAACTTAAATATTTAGCTGAGATATTTCAAGTACTGCGTCAAACATGTGGACTGGTTTCTTCTTGCTGCTTATAGTAAAATGTGAGATAAAAAAAGTGAGGAAAGAAATGTTAATCAAAAAGGAATATTTAGTAATTTTGGAAATTGTTAGTCTATCCAGAATTTTTTAAAATGTGTTATTAGGAGATTCGCTGTTAAGACAGGGTTCTCTGGGGAAAAGGCCTAAAGTGAGGTTAGACAATCCTTTTCTAGTGTAAAGGAGGTTATGAATGTGACTCATGGATTCACTCAACCATCTTAGATGAAGCCAGGAATAAAGAGGAGATTATTGAAGAAAAATCTGTTGTGGACACTTCTGTGGGTTTCAGTGTTTTAAATGTTCATTACAAATATAGAAGACCCACCAAGTTTTTAATAATGATATATTAGCAAATATACTGTAAACTTGGACTGAAAGGGGACAAAACTGGAGTGGAAATGAAGGAAAGCTCTTAGATTCCCGAAATTCTAGATCCAGGACCAGGTTTATAAAACTACTCAACTACTATCCCATAAAAAAAAGGGAAAATACTAGAAAGACAGACAGAAATTATCATTCAATGGCGGCTGGTGCCAGAGGACAGAGCTGTAGGTGAAGAGGAAGATACCAAGACCATGTGCAGAGATGGCAGCAGTACAGACCCAGAGCATGGATCTTCAGGCTAGAGGATCATTCCAGTTACTGAAACCAATTGAGTTTACCTTTCTGAATATACATTTTTAAATCATTTGTGAATAGTCATTTCTTCCACATAGCTTTTTTTTTTTTCTTTTAGAATGAGAATGCCTATAATTACTATATGGTGTCCATCCCACAAGTGTATTTCAGAAACAAATAAATTATTTAGTTTTGCAGGTCTTCAAGTGGAGCGGAGAGGATTTTTGGTTCCATATTGGATAATACTCAGTGTTTTACTCATACTTGATTCAAATAAACTAGATGATGAAATCTGAGACTTTTAGTCTGATTATTTTGAAATGAGGTTTTGGAATTTAGTTCATGATGAAATGGGTTGAGACTTACAGGAACGCTGAGATAGGATGAATGCATTTTTGCATGTGGGAGGGATGTGAATCCACAGAAATGACCATAGCAAGCTGACAAATAGCCACCCAAATATAATAAATCCTAATTCTTGGAACCTGTCAATGTTACCCTATAAGGAAAAACTGTCTTTGTAAAGGTGGCTAATTTAATAACATTAATTTAGGGAGATTATTCTGGATTATCTGGGTAGGTCCTAAATCCAATCACAATTTTCCCTATAAGAGAGAGGCAGAAAAAAAAAAAAAATATATATATATATATATATATAGAGAGAGAGAGAGAGAGAGACAGAGAGAGAGAGAGAGAGAGAGAGAGATGGAGTCTGGCTCTATCACCCAGGCTGGACTGCTGTGGCACAATCTCTGCTCACTGCAACTTCTACTTCCCAGGTTCAAGTGATTTTCCTGCCTCAGCCTCCCGAGTAGCTGGGACTACAGGTGTGCACCATCATACCCAGCTAAGTTTTGTATTTTTAGCAGAGATGAGGTTTCACCGTGTTGACCAGGCTGGTCTCGAACTCCTGACCTCAAGTGATCCACCCACCTCGGCCAACAAAGTGCTGGGATTACAGGATTGAGCCACTAGGCCCAGCCTGCAGAAAAATATTTGACTCACAGAAAAGGAGGAGTCAGTGTGATCAAAAAGCAGGGATGGAAGTAATGTAGACACAAGTCAAAGATTTCTGCCAGCCACCAGAAGCTGGAACACACAACGAATATCTTCTCTTCTAGTACTTCCACTGGAGTGCAGCCTTGATGACATCTTAATTTTAACTCAGTCAAATGTATTACAGACATATGACCTCCAGAAATGTGAGCAAATAAACTTGTGCTTGTGGTAATTTGTTACAACGGTCTCGGGAAACTAAAACATGTAATTAACATGACTTTTTCCTCCATTGGTTCTATTTCTATCTTTGAATCTAAATTTTATCTCCTATAAATAGGATACAATTGGATTTTGTCATCTATCCAGTCTGAAAAACTACCTTTGATTATATTGTTTAATCCATTCATATTTATTCTTATTATTGATAAATTTGGATTTATATCTGACATTTTGCTTTTAATAGACTTCACGTGCATTTTCCCCTCTATTATCCTTCATTAAAATAATATATTCTAGTATAACATTTAAATTCTTTCATAATTTTGTTATATATGTTTTAGTTAATTTTTACTGGTTCCTTTATCTGAACCTACTTCGGATTTATACTAATTTTTTGCAGTGATACAAGTTATTTCTATACAGTCATATTACATAAATATGTATTATATATGTTACAAACTCAACAACAAACAATACGTTGTTATAATTATGGGTTTACATAATTTTACATCCATCTAAGAAGCTGAGGTAAGAAAGAAGGTATATATATATTCATAGAGATTTATATATTAATCTTAGTTACCACGTCAGATTCTTCTCATTTGTTCTTGTGCATTTGTGTTCCTATATAGCATCATTTTCCTATTCCAAATAAGCTTTGCTCCTGTGCATCTCCTTTGTGCAATAAGTACATATTATATTTCTAAATTTTGTAGTTCCAACAGAACATTTAATACATATTTTGTATATAGTTGTTTTCAAAATCAGTTAGGAGAAAAAGAAAAATAAATACACATTTATACTATCTTTTATAATTGCATAATTACCTTTATTTGTGTCTTCGTTTTTTTTTTTTTTTTTTTTTTTTTTTGAGACGGAGTCTTGCTCTGTCGCCCAGGCTGGAGTGCAGTGGCCTGATCTCGGTTCACTGCAAGTTCCGCCTCCCGGGTTTACGCCATTCTCCTGCCTCAGCCTCCAGAGTAGCTGGGACTACAGGCGCCCGCCACCTCGCCCGGCTAGTTTTTTGTATTTTTGAGTAGAGATGGAGTTTCACCGTGTTAGCCAGGATGGTCTCAATCTCCTGACCTCGTGATCCGCCCGTCTCAGCCTCCCAAAGTTCTGGGATTACAGGCTTGAGCCACCGCGACCGGCCGTGTCTTTGTTTTTTCATGGATTTGAATTACTGTCTGAGTTACCTGCTTTCAGCCTGAACAGCTTTCTTGAAGTTTTTCCTGTAATGTGAATTTGTTAGCAATGGGTTCTCTTTGTTTTTATTATTATTATCATCATTATTAATCTGACAATGCCTTTATTTCTTCTTCATCTTTGGAAGACAATTTTGCGAGATATAAGATCCTTGGTGGATAATTGTGGGCTTGTTTGTTTCAGGTTGTTGAATATTCCATTCTACCACTTTCTGGCTTCCATTGTTTCTGGTGAGTAATCACTTGTTGGTCTTATTGGGGTTTTTCTGTACGTGTCACTTCTTTTTCTCTTGCTGCTTTCAGAATATCCTTTCCTTTTGCTACTATGTTTTTGTGTGTGGAACTCTTTATGTTTATCCCATATAGAGTTTGTTGAGCTTTTTGGATTGCATGTTGTTGTTTTTAACTGTTATTTCTTTGAGTATTATTTCTTTTCCTTTCTCTTTCTCCTTTGCTTTTAGTCCTCCTATTACACATACGTTTCTGTGCTAAATGGCACCCCACATTTCTCTGACACATTGTTCATTTTTGTTTATTTTTATATCTGTTCTTCAAATTGTATAATTTCTATTGTTGAGTCTTTGCTCTACTAGTTCAAGTACACTGTTTAGCCTCTCGTCAATCTGTTAATTCTGTTTACTGTACTTTTCTATTAAGATATCCCATTTGGTCCATTTTACAGTTTCTACCTTCTTATGATATTCTCTATTTCATGGCACTGCATCACAGCTTTCTTTCTTTCTTTAAACAGGCATTCCTTTAGTTATTTGACTCTAGTTATACTGGTTGACTTGAAGTCTTTTACTTTTAAATCAAACACTTGGATCCTCTAAAGTCAACATCTGTTGCTTGCTCCTCTTCCTGTGCGTGGGTCAAAGTTTTCTGTCTATTTGCATCTCCCTTATTTATTTTTGCTGTAAAATAGACATTTTAAGTAATATTTTAGTAAATCTGCATAATGTTTTTTCACTTCCCTCTCTAGAACATTTCTTTTTTTTCTTTCTTTTTATTTTTTTTTTTTTCTGTTTGCTTCTTAATTTGTTTACTGACTTGGCTAGACTATTGTAGTGAAGTCTATTTTCCTCACAGTGTGAAGCTTCTGATGTCACTCCTCAGAGGGTACAGCCTTGGGCACATACACAGTCACCCTGGGATTACAGCAATTTTAGCAGGGCTCTTTTTGACTGTCTCTTTCCCTGATATCTCTGTTAAGCTCTCTGCCTTATTTGGTATTTACACTAAAATGTTATGCTACATTGATGGCTAATTGTTCTATTATTTTCAAAACCGTCCTGAGGCATAAATTGCTATATAGTCTGATCTAAGTAAATTCTGGTAACGACAGTGTTTGAGGCAAGTCTTGCATGTTTGTTGTGTTCCCAGGAAGCCTCTACTTAGGCATCTCTTTTCCTTGTAGTCTCTGGTAAGCTACCTAGCCTGCAGTTTAACTTCTTGCCCTCATAGGACTACCAGCCTCCTCTTCATTGCTGACCATGAAAATCTCTATTGTTTTCAAAGGTGCCCTTAGGTTTTAACTTCCCCACTCTGTTTGAAGTGAGGCTTCTTAGCTTGCCTCTCCTGATGTGAAACTTCCATCCTATAAGTAAGCTGGGGTCAGGGCAATCAGGGGCCCAGTATGCTCATCCTTCCATGTGTGAGATTAATCTTCTGACCTGTTCGTGGTGGCCAGATGGCTGTACTCTCCAGGAATTTAGCCTCTGCAACTTGGAGTAAAAGGAGCTGAGAAATGCTGGTGGCTACCCTCCTGGTGAAATACTGTATCCCTTGATTGGAAATTAAAGGGACAGGTAATCTCACCTTGGGCACAACTTCCTAAAGTTGAACTTTTATGAATGTGACCTGGGAGGGAGAGGTTAGAGTGAGGCAAACATTGCTCACGTGCCACAGACTCTGGTTTTTCTTGCAGAAATTTAGTACGTTTTCTCAGATAAGTTTTTTAAAAGTCTGCTGTTTGTTTTTAGAATAATTTCCGGAGATTTAAAAAAAAATACTTTTTTCCTATTATGCCTGTTTTCTGGTGTAACAGGTCCACAGTCTCCTTACAATGCTAATCCAGAAGTGGAATTGTTATGCTACTCTTTCTTTCTTTTTTTTTTTTTTGAGACAGAGTCTCACTTTGTTGCCAGGCTGGAGTGCAGTGGTACGATCTCTGCTCACTGCAGTCTCCGCCTCCCAGGTTCAAGGGATTCTCCTGCCTCAGCCTCCCGAGTAGCTGGGACTACAGGCACATGCCACCAGGCCCGGCTAATTTTTGTATTTTTAGTAGAGATGGGGTTTCACCATGTTCTCCAGATGGTCTCGATCTCTTGACCTTGCGATTCGCCAGCTTCGGTCTCCCAAAGTGCTGTGATTACAGGCATGAGCACTGCGCCCGACCTACACTCCTCTTTCTTCACCAAGGATGATGCAAGCAAAAAGTGATATTCAGGAGAGAAGACAGTAGTTTTTCTTCCATTTTTACGGTTCACATACCAATGTCTAAAAATGTGGCATTGTTCTATTAGTAACTTTGTACAAAAAGATATTGCATAAATAATAAACTCTTGCAGTTTTGTCAATTTAAATACAAATTACACACAGAGAGACACATACATACAAATATTATTCCCTCATATGGGGACATGATGTTTCTGGTTTCCACACTGTGTTGTCTCGACAATCAGCATGGATTGCTGAGAATTCTCCCAAACAATTACGTTTGAAGAGCTTTTCTGTAATAACATCTGAATGTTTCTTCCAAATGATTACATTCCTAAGCCGTCTCTATAAATTTGGATTATTTCATTTTTAATTCATTTCATTCAGAAATGAACCATTCAGCATCTATTATATGCCAGACAGGAAACAGGAGTAGAAACAGGAGTTTCTACACTCATTTAATTTTTTCATTTGAAGACCCTTTCATTTTAAGACCCCAATGCAGCACAATGTTGCAGCTTTGTTCAGAGATTCTCTTTTAGCATTGACTTGTGTCAGCCTTCAATTTGTCTTTTCTCTCCCGATGTCATTTCTCGGATTCATTCCATCATCATGTCTCACCCAGGCCACTGCTTAAGTAGTTCACCAGTCTGTTGGCTGTTGTAGACCAGCAATAACCAATGGAAATATGTTTCACATACATAATACTAAATATTTTCTTTTGAAATGACTAGATTTACAATGCTATGTACGCGGCACTCAGTTTTCTCTAGTGGTAAAATCCTGCAAAACTCTAATACCCTATCCCAACTAAAATATTTACATTACACTACAGTCCACCGATCTTATTCAGATTTCTCGTTTTATTTGTACTCATTTATGTGTTTGTATGTTTTGTGTCAGTCAGTTCTATGTGATTTTATCACAAGTAGGTTTATGCAGCCACCACCACAGTCAAGATACAGAATAGCTACATTACTGCAAGAATTCCACGTATGCTCTTTTATACCACACCTACCTTTTCTATTCTTTGCTGGAGTTCCTAATTTTTTATTTGTTTCAAGAAGCTTTGTAATTGATCACTGAAATGTTTGTATAATGGCTGCTTTAAAGCCTTGTTAGATGTTTACAGCATTTGAGTCATCTCAGTGTTGGTATCAGTTGATTGTCTACCAGCCTCTTCTTAATTGCTGAGAACTACCAGCAATTAAGAGGAGGTTGGTAGACAACCAACTGATACCAAATGTTGGTATCATTTCTCAACCCCTCTTGTTCCAAGTTGCAGAGGCTAAATTCCTGGTGAGTACAGCCAGGAGGCCAAGTTTCCCTTCCTCCACCCGGCCAGCACTAACAGGTTCAGAGGATTAATCTCACACATGGAAAGATGAGTATACTGGGCCCCTGATTGCCCTGACCCCAGCTTGCTCATAGGATGGAAGCTTCACATCAGGAGAGGCAAGCTAGGAAGCCTCATTTCAAACAGAGTGGGAGAAGTTAAAACCTAAGGGCACCTTTGAAAACAATAGAGATTTTCATGGTCAGCAATTACGAGGAGGCTGGTAGTTCTCAGCCAAATATTGTGGTTTTCCTAGTTCTTGATATGATGGGTGATTTTCAGTTGTATTCTGGACATTTTGGCTATTATTTAAGGAGATTATGGGCACAATTTAAGTTTCCTCTTCTAGAAAGTAGTCATACCACTGAGTTATGCCCTCAAATACTGGCCTACATTTCTAAGTGATGGTTATGATGAAAATTTAGGTTTTAGAGTCTTATGATACTATTTTTGTCATTAGGTGTAGTTGTTGCTGTTCAGGCTCTCACCAGTTCCTCCTGATGCTGCCTGAGCAGGCAGAGACTCCTCAGATAAGGCACCTGGTGCTTCTAAGTGGAGGAAGAAGCTTCATGGCCTGGGTTGCCTTTGTCTTCTGCCCACCCAACTTCTCTTGATGGAGGAGGATCTCAGGCCCAGTGGAAAAGGAAAACTCTTCCTTTGCTCTTTCATTGCCATCAGGGCTCCCAATCAAAGCCCCTGGGTAGAGCTGATTAGATTTCTTGTTTTTGTCCAGTGATCTTCCATTCAGTTGTGGAGAGAAATGAACCTATCGGGGCCACTTAATGTTTCTAGGTTGGAGTTCAGAAAAGGTTGGGTTTGAGTCACCTTCTTCAAAGGATTGGGGTCTCTGTAATACCCTGCCACTGCATTGTACTTCCAATGTTGGAGTCCCTCATTTCTCTCCCCTACTCTTTTCTTCCTTCAGAACTCTACTTGGTTGCTTTTTGCATTATTTGCAGGGTTTACAGCTGTACTTAATGGAATAAAGCGGGAAAAAATGTCACGTATGCCATTTTGTTTAGAGCTGAAAACTCCACACATGTAATTTTAAATTTCTAATAATAACATTAAAAAATAAGGAAAACGAGTGAAATACATCGTATTAATACATTTTAACTCAATAGATCCACTTTATTATAGCACATAACCATTGTAAACATTTATACATTTTACATGTTTTCTACAAAGTATTTAAAATATTGTATATATTTTATACACACAGCTCATCTCAATTCACACTAGTCTCATTTCTTGTACTCAACAGCCTCATGTCAAGATAAGACTACCACATTTGACAGTCCAATTCTCAACTCTTCGATTTATTATATGCACTGCACAGTAATTATCATGATTCTTTAAAAAAATCTGAAAATATCTCTTCTTGTGCTAAACCCTTCAAAGACTTTCCAAACCACAGAGGAAAAATAATTGAAAATTCTGATAATGGCTTCCAATGATACCATTTATTCTCATTCTTTTCCCTGCTAGTTCTTAGTAACCACTCAGCTTTCAGCTTAACTGTCACACCTTCAGGGAAGGCCTATAAAATCCGCCAAAGAAGTCACGTTTCCCTACTAATACTTCTTAACATGCATTGTGCTTTTCTTATATAACCCTTATCACAATTTTTATATAGTGTCTTTAATTATGTAACTAGTTGTTTGCTGATTATAGTCCCTTTTAGACTGTATGCTCCATGAAAGCTGGATCTTATCTATTTTACTCACTATGGTATTCCCAGTGCCAAGCACACTACCTACTTTTCAAGTGAATAAATGAATTTCACTAATTCAAATATGGAAGCCCAAAGCAAAAAGCTCCTTATTCTAAAGAAAAAAATAATAATTAAACAATTTGAAAATAGTTAGTTTTAAAATTCTTAGAACATAATTTTTACCAATTATATTTTTATTAAATACTAGGTCATTGCTTGTTTTATGGAAAATGAAATGTACCTGAAATGCTTACTTGGAATATATCCTATGTTCACAATCTCAAATGTTATGCCTCTAAATACCATTTTCAGTAGAAATTTAAAAATGCATTTCCAGAGTGTCCTTATATATAGTGCTTTATACAGGGGAGTGCTTACTAATATTAGATAATAATCAGAGATCAAGAAAATACTCTTCTTGGCTTTGTTCTTGTATTCTCTTTCATCAATGAATGAGAATATGCTGATTAAAACCATGTTAAAGAACTCCTAGAAAGAAGCAAAAGCATCTGTGATTAGTGTATCTCTACTTCATTTCAATTGTGGTCTCCAAATTGCATCTTACATAACTATTGTCTTATGTACTTATTTTTAGCAGCTTCTCAAATTATACAACACAGGGCAGAAATGCTTATTTCTCACTGGATTTGTATGACTTCTAGTAAATTAAATTCCAGAGACAACTTGGAAAGAAAAACAAAAAGTATATGTAGCCCGTTCCATAGGATTTTCATTAGAACACCCTTGAGAATATGAAATGTGTGTATTTTACACCATCACCTTACTTAAATTCTTAAACTAGGGTTTGTTTCCTCTTTCTATTCAATTCTCTTGGGATCAATCACCCTCCTACTTACTTGATTTATGCTAGGATTTTAACTTTTTGTAATTATCATTTCCCAAGGATATAGTTTGAAGGTCATAACAACTCAATTGTTATAAAATATTTTAAATCCAAATATCAACCAAAAGCATACTGATATTTAGATTTGAAAAATGTTATGTTTGAGGTGTAAAATTTGGTTAGTATCAAATTATGCATGGAAACACATAATTTATATGTATAATTTATATAAATATATAAAACGTGTATACAGTCATAGAAAAATAGGTATAGTAGAGTTTAGCTATAAATAGATATTTTAAAAGTTGAGATATAAATGCATTATAGACATCAATATTCAATTCAATCCATTTTCCTTTTACTTTGATTATTTTTTAGCAAATTATTATCAAAATTGCGAACAGAATTCAGCATATATGGTTTTTAGTCTGCAAGTTACGTCCAAAATTCATACAGTGTGTATTTTTTTCTCTTTTTGAAAAAGAGATACAACAGAATAAAGTACAAACAACAAAGAAATTTTACACTGTTTGAAATATCAATATTGAACAGAGGAGGAATGTAGACTGAAACATTTGAGTTGATCCAGTATTTCTAAACATTTCATTGGTTAAATTAGTGTGCCATAGTTGATTTTACTAATTTCTACATGGTAATAATAAAAATATGTGACTAATTGCAACAAATTTGCCTTCTTTATCGAAGCACACAATGTCTGCTTCTTCTGCTATCTGGAAACATTTTGTTCAGGTACACAAGACCCTGGATATTTTCCTTCACCCCTAATTTTAAACGACCACTTTAAATGATGCTCCATAATGAAATTTTGTACAGTGCCCATCAAGTGCATGCCACTGTATTAGGTACATTCCTTAGATAATTCTGCCCATTACTGGAGATGGGAATTCCTATATAAGAATTATAGTCTCTTCAGACCAAATGGGCTTACATTTGAATCCCATTTCAACTGAGTGTTATTTGGGTTCTCAGTAAAAATCACTTCATGAGTGTGAGCACAGTGCTTTTTCTTAATCATTATTAATTTTTAAACAATTCTAGATGAAACTGCAAACACTATTGAATATGCATTGCTTTTCGAATTAAGGCTAGCTCATTATCTTAACCAAGCCCTTTACCGAATTCCCCCCAGAATCATTGTTATGAAGAATTATACATCTTTTTTTCTTTTTCCTGCTGGCCAGATCAGACACATTTTTGTATCAATGAAGTCTGTTTCAAGGGCACATTGCCAAAATGATAATTCACCACAAACAAAATAAACAAGACAGAAGATGGGATATCAAATATTGGCAGAAAAATGGATAGTTTGCAGAGGATGAGTAAAGTCTCTCCCGGCACCATTGACACTGCCTCTGCCAAGGCAAACTATGATAATACAAGCCTCAGAAGCTTTAAAATATATAAAAATAATTGATTTTATTAAAAAATTTTACACATGCACACATACACACAAACATATCTCTATATTAAACATGATGATTAAAAATTAAGCAATCACCAGAGTGATTGGTTTGGGATTAAAACCTTCCCATACATAGGTTGTGATATTCCTTTTTCCTTCAAATCCTCATCTTTTTTACACCTCAACTTCCACAGATAAAAAAGTGCTAAAACTTTCTCACACAGATTCAACATCAGCTATAACAGCTGTTTGCCTGTCACCCAAAACCAACAAAATATGCATCATTCTCTAAAAAAATTCCTGGGGACAAAAGTGATTTGATCAATTTAACACCCAATAAAAATGGCATTTTAATCTACCACTTCTGCTATGCATGTCAATGAAATATGTGTAGACTGAAGAAGAGGTACTTGGAGAATCAAACAGAAAAAAGACATCGACGAGACAAAGAAAGTTGTCAGCAAACAGCCAGAGAGGTTCAGGATAAAATAACTAAAACTGAACAAACTGAAAGATAGGACCTTCAAGAAATAAAGAAATTCCTAGGCAAGCATATGTCAACCATTGCAGAAAGAGTGTTTTAATCAATGAGAATGATGGGGTTAACATGAAAGAGTTAAGAATGAAACGCTCTGTAAAGAAGTTAGGGAAAACAGGAGAAGACATGAGTGAATAAGAATTTAAAACACTGTAATGTAAGAAACAGTTTTATGACACAGTAGGCAAAATCACACATGAAGAATGGACTCCAGGACATGGGATTTGGGAGAAAGTAAGAGCAGCAGGTGCTGGGTAGGAGAGGGCATGGGAATCCAGACAGAAAATCAGAGAGAAACTAGCTGGAATGTAAGTCTTCAGTTAGAGTTGCCAAGAAATTTAATCAGAGAAAGAGAGGAGCAGAGAGACACTTGGGGAATGAAAACCGCAGAGTCCCGTGGCTCTCAGTGGCTCTCACTGGGAGAAGATCTAGGAAGGTAATGAGGTGTGGAGAGTGTAATTGAGAAGGAAACAGGAGGGAACTAAAATACATGAATAACCAACGTAGGGTTAAGGACCATTTGACAATTATTTTGCAGTAACTGGCTGATGATAATTGGAGCTAGGAAGAAAATGGGATGCTGCGGGTGTGTCTAGACCCCAAGCAAAAGAAACTGAGAAAGGGCAAAACCTATCAATGTAGAACTGTCATATTACAGCTCTTAGATATAAATACGTAATTGGGGTTTTTACTTTTGTCAACTTGTATTATACTTTTAGCAATTGCCCTCCTCTTCCTCATCGCAGATAGAAGGCTGGGAGTCAGATCTTAAATGCATAATGCCACTCTTCTTTGTGCATTTCCAATGCACACACATGTGTTCACACAATTGAGCTCAGATTGATATTTAAATCAGTATAATTCCATGTATAGTTTAGTTCTAGCTCTGGAAATGAAACGATCACCTCTTCAAGAAATGCACAATCTAGAAACGGAGGAAACAGGTGTTTTTAAAACAGCCTATCAAGCTGGTCATTGCTATCCTAATAATACAAACAGAGTAATGAGGTCATGTATAGAGGAGAAGTAATTAGCTGGCATGGGCAGGAAATGCCATACTGTTCTGATTAAATAATTTGTTTAAAAGAAGGGTTGCTGTCTGTGTCAAACCTGAATTAGGATTTTAAGTAAGTTTTATATCTATAATAGTGGATCCTGACTCTGAGCTGTTCTTATTCGTAATACTTCTGACACCAAATGTGGGATTTTCTCCTCACACCAACCAACTCTCCAACTCTCCAGATATCAGCTGGACATCCTACAATTCCATTCCATTCTGACACTGACTACCTGAAGTTAGCGCTGACCCCACAGGTTAAAGGCTCAGTCCCACAGGATTGCCTGCTACTTGCCACTTCCAAGTCCTGGACCTCTGGTACTTATGACCAACTGGCTAAAAAGTCAGGAATTCCCACACCATGCCCCTCAGCTTTAGTAATTTGCTGGAACAGCTCACAGAACTCAGAAAGGCACTTTACTTATTACCTGTTTCAAAGGTAATATTGAAACTATTAATATTGAATAATATTGAAATTATTATTTCAAAGCCTATAACTCCAGATCAGCCAGATGGAAGAGATGCACAGGGTAAGGTATGGATGGATGGGTGCAGCGCTTCTACCCCCTTTCTAACTGCACCACCCTCCCAGCACCCTGATGTATTCACCTGGAAGCTCTCCAAACAGTGTTATCAGGAGTTTTGATGGAGGTTTTATCATGTTGTCACAACCAATCGTCATCTTGCTCTTCACCCTCACGGGGGGTCAGGGGGTGGGGATGCAAGTTCTAACTATTTAATAACATGTTTGGTTGTTCCTTTGGCAACCAGTCCCCATCCTGAAACTACCTAGGGGTCCACCAACAGTCACCTCATTAACATAAACTCAAGTATGACTGAAAGGGTCTTATGTTGAATAACAAAAGATGCACCTATCATCCTTAGCTTTCAGGAAATTACAAGAGTTTTAGAAGCTCTGTGTCAGCAACTAGGGACAAAGACCAGACATAAATTCCTTATGATCACACTGCCATTCCTAGTTGCAGAGTAATTCTCCATCTCTGGTGGTTTCTCCTGTTCCCAGCCTAACGCTTGGAAAGAGTCCCTTCATTAAACTGTTGGAGGCAGCTGAGCGTTCCTGCACTTTCCCATATAGTGTGGTGGTCCACTGTCCTCTTCTTGATTTTTTTTTTTTCTTTCAGATAATGTGCTTCTCTTTGGCTTTAAGTTTAAAATAAATCATAAGCAAGCATGAATATAGTAACATACAATTTATTTATTTTTTCATTCCTAAAATACCTTCACTTTATAGATAGATCATGGTACTTCTACATTCATACACCTCATTAGATTGAGGAATAACATAGTTTCAAAATTTTACCAGCTACACTATTTGTTGTATCATATTGTATTATGTTTGTGTTAGACAGACTTTGCATTGGAGAGGATTGAATAAGTTTTATATAAAAAGTAGAACTTTCTTCAGTTTCTACTCCAATATATGGAACTCTTAATTTTGCAGCTTCTAGAAAATGATTAGTGCTACAGATGCCTTTTCCATTATTTTGATTATTTAGATGCCATTCAGATAAATTTTACAACTTTTGAAATCTTCTTTGGATACCTCATGACAGAACTTTATTTAAAATGTGACATCCAGCTTAAAAGTGACAGTTCTGATAAACTGCTGCTTATAATTACATTTCCTTAATATCTAAGTGTCCACAGAGCTATGAATGCTACATCAGGTGGTGTGTTTGAAGAAAGCAACTGTGCAAATAGGCAATGAATTTTAATATTAGCAGCACAGTTTTAACCTGAACAATGTGAATCTACTACAAAGAAACAACATTTAACACTGTTGTATGAGTATACTATGTGACTTTCTGGTTGGTAATCTTATTGGGAAAATTTTTCACCCTGAATTTATAGCCATTACCAAGGCCACTCGATGAACTCTCAAATTACCCAAAACTCAACCTACCTTTTATCCGTTATGACCCACAAAACTGCAAAAAGTTCTGGAGTATAGGAAGGCCCATGTCAAATGCGAAAATTCAGGATGCCTTAAAATAGTTGGTAAGAAACAACTTTCCCTGTTACTAGAAAAGCGATAGCTTACTTCTTCTTTATGTATGGTTGTTTCGCACTACTCACAGCCTGACTTTTTATTTTTTTAACTAGAGAAACAGATTATTTATAGATATAACAGATTTTTTTTTTTCGCAGAAACTATGTTGAAATCTACTGAGCCACATAATTAAATCCCTTTAAAAAATATTTCTACATACATCCTTTGCTACTTTAAAGTGAAGTGGGGCGAAATTTGCTCTGAGCAGGAGAATGGAGTGAGAACATACACAGGGTTGAGTGTACGCCTCAGGCTTATCCCAGGAGTGGCACTGCCACATTGTGGTGGTGCTCCAACCTCAGGTCTTAACTCTTTCACTCTGTCATCTTCTTGTTCTGAACTAGGGCACGCCACTTCATCCGTCTGAAATTAGGTTTCTCCATGTATAAAATGAAATGATGGTAAACACCCAATCTACCTCTTGAGTTTGTTACGAGACTCAAATAAGAACATTTTCATGAATGCACTTTGGAACCCACAGGGCTGTCTGTCAAGTTGTAATTTTAGGATTCTCCTGGCTGGTTTGGGACTTGTTGCCTCACTTCTTTGCAGCTGTTTTCTTTATCTGGAAAATGGTGATAGTAAAATCATCCACTTTATAGCACTGTTGTGAGAATTACATAAGATAACGTGTGTATAACATTTAGCAAAGGACCTAATCTATTGCCATAACCTTATACATGTTTTTTGTTACTATTTTTATTGTATGAGCATTTAAAGTTATTTGGAAAGTAGTTTGACTGAATTGCAACCATTCGTGATCCTTTGAAATGGATATTGTGTACACTGGGGTGGTTTTTAAGGTCCGAAGTCTTTTCACCTAAATCACACATATTAAAGCAAAGATAACTATTCATTCGTTATGGCGTTACTTAAGCAGCACTCTTTTTCATAACAGGGAGAGATCTGGCTTTGTTGATACATTGTAGTTAACCTCACTTAGATTATGTCACGTTATGAAGTAAACATTAAAAAAAAAAAAACTAATACACGTCTACTCTTTTTGTTGCTTGCCGGTTGTTATAATCGCTCTGATTCACTGCTCCTGGAATAGGAGCAGTGATTGACTGAGGCAGTTTCCTATCAGTGCCAAGGCTAAAACTGGTGAAGAAGTGAAACAAATCTCTGCTAAAAGTTTTAACCAGACTTCCTCCATTTAAAAATGATGATTTATGGTTGCAAGTTCTCAGTTTAATATGCATTAAGAATTCAAATGCTGTTGCGATAATTTTTTAGTAAAAGCTGCTTTTTAGGACTACCTTTGCACATTTTCTTCACCAGCAATAATTCTTCATCTATGGAGTAATTTATTTCTTCTGGTTTTAATATGTTACAGATGAATGGTTGTATGTCTTTCCTGTTAGAGCATTACAAGACAGGCCACTTTTACATTAGGCTGGTACTACAACAGATACCTGTGGTGCTCTTCATGGTTCATGTGGTACTAATTTAAATGGGAAGTTGCACATATTTCATTGAAACACTTGGTAAAGCCAGCTTTCACAGAAGGGTGCAAATGATGGACTGTTCTCTGTGTGCAGCTGAACTGCTCTAAATGTGTCAGAGAGGGTTATGGATCATTTCATTCACCCATCAACTCTGGTCCGCTGTGTGTACAAATCACAGCATAGTGTCATCCAACAGAACATTCCTGACAATACTAGAACATTTATAGTACTGCCATTTTTAATAGGAGTTCTGCAACCCCATTTAAATAGTATTACTTCTTTAACACTTTCACTCCTGTTTTCCTGACCCTTTTCTCAAGCTGGCTTGGCCCTGGCTGCAGGGTTAACTGGGATTTATTATGGGAATTCAGCCATGCTGAGCGAGTGTGTGGGGAGGTCTCACTTTACCCACACCTGGACCCTAGCCAGAGTTACATCCAGTCGCAGTTGTACTGTGTGTACCTCTTTCTTTTTTCAAAAGCATAGCTACTCATCCCTCCAGGTTTGTTCTGGAGTATACCCTCC
Organism: Piliocolobus tephrosceles; assembly: GCF_002776525.5. Lineage (NCBI taxonomy): Eukaryota > Metazoa > Chordata > Mammalia > Primates > Cercopithecidae > Piliocolobus > Piliocolobus tephrosceles. The sequence goes on from NC_045448.1 coordinate 100,849,273, forward strand.
CACAACTTTTCGAACAGTCAGCTTCAGTTTTAAACAAATACATTAAATAGTTTGGCTATAAATGTTCTTTACTTACGAAGTTCTTTTTCTCATCTTTGACCACGATAGTTCACAAAGAAAACTAAAAGATACAATTATGACATATTTTTTTCCTAATTCTGAGATTCTGTCATTGTCATTTTTTGTGTGTGTCTGATTTTCTTTTTACCAGCTTGGGAACTACTAAAAATACTGTTTTGGGGTCTGCTTTCCCAGCTTCAGTTACAGGTTTCTGGACTGTTGGTCAAAATGCTACTCCAAATGAGATTACAAATATCCCACATAATATGGTTTACACTCAGTAATTAAAGAGATACAGTACTTGTAATTTTACTACATCATGACTTATTATTGATGTTTACTTCAACTAGCTGCCTAGAGATAATAGTAGTTGCTTTATATGTAAATGGGTAAAAAATTGTTTATAAGTTAAAGCTCATTGCTGACTCTAGGAATCCAAGGCAAGTTGATAAAAAAAAAAAAAAAAATGACACTATGAGTACAGGGAATACTAAAATGACAGCATAAAGCAAACTGCAGACTTCTCTGAGATTCTACATAGAACCTTAATCCAGGCCTTGCAACGATGTTATTTTATTAGGATAAATTGAGTCAGACATAAAAATGCAAACTTTTGAGAGATTTTATGCTATCTAACTCTCAAACTAGAAACTCTAACCACAGGAAAAAGGTTAGCAATAGGCATTTTTCATAATTCTCAGAAATTAATTTTTGTGTTGGCCAATGTATTTGTTTACTGGAATAAACAGGGAGGAAATATATATGTTAAAAGGAACTGCTTTTGTGTAATACCTTTCTCAAATTTGCTATTGTTTTAGTAGTAATATCTATACATGAATGGGTATTATTTTCTATCTTTTGAGGTAAATATTCAGATGTAGCACACAAATTTTTGTTTTTATCAATATTAGTAATATGATAAAAATTATTCTACATGGAAGAGGAAATGAAAATATTTTCCTCTGTAATTAATATCAAACCATGATAAATACTGGTTTCTTCAAAATTTGTGTTTAGAAAAATCATACAATAATTTGGTATAACTTGGAAGTCTATTCTCCAGAGCTAACTAAAGCACACTTTCTCCTACATAAAAGAAAACTCGACTGTTAACTGACACAAAATTATCAGAAGCATCAGTATTCCGTATTCTGTTGCTCCTACCGAAATCAGCAGGGTCCAGATGTCAAGAGGACTCAATACAAACAGGTGTAGTGAGGAGAGTTTAGGAAGTATAGCTGGGGTTGAAAGAACCTATGACAAACTCAGACTTTACTCGTGGTCTGTTATCATCCCTCAGCCTAAAGAGGACAGGAAGAATTACAGGCTCATGCTGCAGGAGAGTGTGCAGAGGTGGAAAGAGACTACCCCTAACAGAGCCACACCCCAGGCCCATGCTGGGAGGAAGTCACTCCAATCCTTTCTATCCACCAAAGCACCAGTCCTCCTATTTGCAGAACTCTCCTGAAAGCAAGCGAGTGGTCCATGGGGAGGTCAGCCTCCAAGCACAAGGAAAGGCAGTGAAGTATGGAGAATGGGTCTGACTTGAGAGAGGGAGGAAGCAGAAAATAACAAGCAAAATAGCCACATAAGAAAGCAATGTAGTTTAATTGTTTCTAATAAACAAAGCAAATAACCAATATCAAAACACTATTATACTCACTTTAAACCATTTTCTCTGGCTTTCTTTATCCCTAAAATCAAGTTATAAAGGCCTATATGGACAGTTGGCCTATGGAAGCCTATGTTCCTTCTCAACTGGGGTTCTTCTTCTAAACCCCGAAACACAGATCATAATTTAAGAGGTCATATTCTTAATTCTTATGAGGTCCATTACTAATACCATTTGAAGGAATAGGCAAGAAATTAATTTATTACCTATGATGGATGCTGTAGACATTAGGACTTGGTTCCCTGGAGGAACCATGGGGAGGAATTCCAGAGACCCTAATGCTCTGGGCCTTATTCCTGGTGGAGTCTCTCACATGTAGATGTCATGTCAGCCTTTTTGAAACAGTTCCCATCCTGTCACCACTACAACCTCTCATTGATGGAAACATGCTATGGCTTTGCCACATCTTATGAAAATTAATGTTTTCCATAGGAAGACCTTATTTGCCTTGTGCTTGATGCAGAGCAGGGGGCAAATTGTATTTGGTGCATGAGTAAGTGAGTGAATGAATTAATAAATTAGCATCAGTGCTGATAAGTTAGTTAATAATGCAACTCTCAAATGAAAGGTATAAAAAATCTGAAAAAACATTGTGTGCATTTAACTTAAAACGAATTTAATTTTTGGTGACTTGCAAAATAAAACAATTTGGAGGGGTATTTAAAAATTCTTCAAAAGGGACAATACAGGCATCAATAGTGGATTTCCTCACACGCTTGTCACTTTTAAACATTTTTTGCATTTCAATTTTTTCTTCTTGTGTCTTGAGTCACTTAACTTCCTTAAATGGCCAATTTTCTAACTCCGAGTGTCATTTAATCCATGCATTGGCTACTTTCCCAATTCTTCTAAACATAAGCACTCAAATTTAATAAAATTCATGGCGTCCCATCTGTGTTTTAATATCAAACTTCTAGGGAAATCAACATGTGAAGTATGTTAAAGGCTGTGAGAAAACATGGTCATGTGAGGGGAAAATTGAAAAGAAGGTTCCAGGGAGAACCAATACAGAGAAGCCATGTGTGCCCCTTCCTGGACCCTCATTTTCCTGTAGCTGTGTGAAGGTAGTGAAAAGCAGCCAACACTGTCCCATTGAATTGGAAAGGGCATAAATTCAAGCCATGAATGTGTGAACTGCATTGTACCCTCTTTGTGAGCATCTCTGAATGCCACCCTGTTGTAAGCTTTTAATTTCATTCTATAATAATTCAGTTGCCAAAGTCTTTGTCCTTGCTTTCTAACATATGCCCCAAAGGCTTGTTTCATGCTAGCAGATGCCACTAAATATGTTTATTAAATTTAAAGACAGAAAATATTTCCTACACCTGCATGTATGATATAATGCAGTTTCACAGTTTGATGGAATATCCCCTTAAGAAAGTATTGCATTGATTTCTATGTGGCACCAAATCATAGGCTTCTATAATTTCAAGAACTAATTAAGCAAATAGAAAGTAGTGCCTGTGGCTTAATCCTGTGATAAATCTGCATGAGCCCCAGACACTGGGGCATCTCTCGTTTGAATTTGCATTGGATCGACAAAATAAACTAAGTTCTGGAAGAGATACTTATAGTATAATTATAGTCTAAATATATGCATTAAGTAATTATTTCAGTAAACAAGAATTGCAGACTATTCATTGAACTGTAAGAAAGGGAAGATCTGTGAACTCCATAAACTGTAAATGTTATTCCTTAGAAAGACTGTTCAATGAGCAGGTTAGAATTGGCGAAATTCCTAAGGAATGAGAAAATCTCTCACTTGTTTCCCATTGATATGCCACAAAAGAACCAAACTTGGAAACCAATGTGGTTTTTCGGGAATAACTGAATAGAACCCTCAGTGGTATGCTGTGTTCAGGAGTTGGCACGTTGTTCAGTTTTGTCCAATTATCAATAAGTGAGAGGGATTAGCTGTTGGTAATAGTGCAGTGGATAAAAGGCTCAGGTCATGAGCAGTGAATTTAGAAAAGTGAGAGTGTACTTAGAAGGGGAAAAGCTTTTCTAAATTAGCAATAAAATGAGATGATTAGGTTAACTGTTTAGTTCCTAAAGTGGATAAATCCTGGTGATATGAATTATACCCTGAGTGGTATGTCAAGGTTCATCTAACTTTCATTTTCTTACTGCAAAATAATCACTTAGCCCTTCATCTAACAGGCAACCAACAACTCTAGGCAAAATTTAAAATGCCTTTGGAAATGGTAGAAAATGACCTTGAGAATAGAAAAGAGAAAAGACAGGCAAACAGGGAGGAAAAAAAAAAAAAAAACGTGAAATAGTTAATATAAAGTTTAGATTCAGATTAATGATTTTCTTTGTTTAAATGCCAGTACTTGTATTCACATGAAAATCTGTCCTTAAAAGTACAGTTAGAACACATCAATCCTTAAGTGCTGCATACCAGAGATAAATGAAAACTCATTGTGCCAAGAAAAATGTTGATTTATGGCTGGCAGGAGCTGACTACTAGCTTTTTTTAATCATCATTTTGGGGTATTCGTTTAACGAGAAGAATGTTCAAAGGTAATTAAGAAAAGCAAAAAATTATGAATTTAGAATGCATTTTGAGACTTTTCTAATTATCCACCGTATTCACATCACATTAGCTAAAAATTAAAGAAAAAAAAGAGGTAAAAGAAAGTTTTACTTTACTGCTCAGTCATTAAAAATTAACCTTTATTCACAGCACTTCCACAGATCATACTTGCTTCTGGGAGGTGATATAAACTTAAAAGTGTCATGAACAAAAGTCCTCTAACTTCTATGATCTCCTAAGTCACATCTAAAATACCGCCTACTGGACAAGCACAATCTGGATATCTAAGAATATCCAAGAAATCTTACTCTTTTAGAGCTTTCTAAACATGTAGAAGAAGCACATAATTAATATTTGTTAAAGGTTAACAACAGAAACCCCAGGCAATATGAGATCTGACATCATGTGTTACATAATTAACAGATAAAGTCCACCAAGCATTCACTCTTTTGTACTGTGTATGACATAACAATAGTTGCAAATCCAATTCATAAGCTGTCTAAATGAATAATTTGTGGGAGAAGTGGTTAGAGAGATGCTAGGATTGTAATATATTTTCATTTTCGAATGCCGACTTTCCTGCAAGCTGAGCTCCTGGACATTGCTAGTTTCACTTCACTACATGCGAATTGATTTCAAGTTAGGTCAAATCTCCAAATAACACCATGGTCATGGAAAAGTCCAATGGCTATTTTGTTGTAAAAATAACTGGCTTAGTCAGCTGCCTCTTTACTTACCTTTACATTGTGTCTATGAAAAGTATGCCTAGAAGATAGTAGAGAGTCTGCTTTGTCTACATGATTTGATCTCTCGAGAAAAAAACAATATGGAATGAGGCAGATGGAGAGCTCTATTTCATGTATAAAAATTTCCTTGTGTTTTACAGTTTCAGTATAGCTTCCATTTTGAAACAAATCATATTGGTACTAGAAAAATAAATACACAAGTCATCCTTTAATCAAAAATTGCTCCCACACCCCATCTCACCCCCTTATCTTTAGTCCAGTGACCTTTTTATTGCTCTAATATTATACGTCTTTTATTGACTGGGCAACCTTTTTTTGAACCCCTAAAATATGACTAAGTTTTTATTGAAAGAAATAGAGACATATGCCATTATATAAAGTTTGAAATTTGGGTAAATTATTTAACAGATTTTAATTATACAGCCTGGTATATGTCTAGCATTTTTCAAACAAGTTATGTTTATTGACAAGTTTTTTACGACTAGAAAAAAAAAAAGGAGACTTACAAGAATATGAGAGGAGTCAGAATATTTGCTGTTGGGTGTTGGAAGAAAATGAACTATTGGTAATAGATTGATTTCTTCAGTGTGAAAGATCTTCAAAGACTGAAATCTGTTATGGCAGAAGTAATCCTTAACTTCACTTGTTCCAGTGAAGTATTCAACATTCAGAGTTCACGCGTAAATGCAACAGACATGCTTTGTGTGCCAGGTACGTGATAAGTAACGAAATACAATATTGCATCACCTTTATCCCACATACTACTGTGACTTTTGTTACTTAAATACCAACTACTCACCTGCATTACCCTGGACACATCACACAAATCATATATAAGCCTCATAAGCACCCCATAAGGTATGTACAATCAAACTTAACTTATATGTGAGGAAATTCAAGTTCAGAGAGCCTAAGTAGCTTGCCCATGTTCTGAGTTAGCAAAAACGTTGCTAAAATCTGACTGCAATATTCTTTTCTCTATATTACTACTACCACCGGGGTATAAGATAAATTGTTTGTTCTCACAGAAGACTATTTTTATTTTTTTTATTATACTTTAAGTTCTAGGGTACGTGCACAGAAGACTATTAAGGAGAATGGGAGACAAATATGTCATGGAAAATTCAGACCCATATGATAATTTTTCTCTAATTGCAGGAAGCACAAGTTCTTTAAGAGCACAGTGCAGGGAGACAGTCAAGGAAAGATTTGGACTGAGTTCTAAGGAATGAGTAGGAATTTCCCATGATTGAGAAGTAAGAAGACAATTCCACAAACATACCTGTACCAGCAGATATAATGATGTTAATTTCTAGGCAATTTGGTTATTTTATTAGAGAAAAATGGTGTAGTTAAGTCACACCTTCTGAGAAGTCAGACAATATCATGACTTTTGTTTATATGCTCTCCCACAATGAAGAAAATCATAGTTCAGTATCAGTACTGTTCATATAGGATGAGTAGATATACATGCCAATTTCTCTCTTCACCACCTCTTTATTTCAGTATTTCTATCATACATACAATTACAAGAAAATTTTCCTAGCATATCTAGGATATATACTTCCATATCACATATTTTGTGGTCCTCTCATCTGTTTAGAGAGCTCAGATAAGTTGTTTTGTTTTAAAGAAATCTATTATTATTCATTCAACAGGAAAGTGACAGGAAATGCCCAAAGCACGGAAAGAACAGGAAAGTGAGAAAGCCTGGTTGGCAAGAATTGGAGACCCTAGAGAGGCTTCCCAGTGTAGAAAAGGATAAGTGAGTTGCCCCAGTGGTCTGCATTCCTACTGTAGACTCCTGCCTCCGAGCCACAGGAAAGTCCCTAAACACACATGAGCCCAAGAATAACATAGGAAGCTGCCTGGAAACTGTGCAAAGGCATTGCTTCAAGGATCAAGATCACATTGGGTCCCACACACCCCCTGAGCCTTAAGCAACTATATAGCATGATGCCATTTTGAGAACCCAGCCCCCACCAGGCTGCATCCTGACTGGGAGCCCAACAGTCCCTGCACCTCCACGTCTCTGGAGGCCCATTGATATTGCCCACCCTCAGCCACCACTACAATTGGCTGTTGCCATCAGGGCTGAAGTGCAAACCACTGGCAAACCCCCCTTATCTCCAGCAGTGAAGCCACCGTATATTTTCATGCACCCCAAGGATAAATTCCCCTGCCTCCAGCAGCTTCCACTGCAGGCTATTGCTGCTTGGGATGAAGTGCAAGCAAAGTACATTCTTGCCAGCATCCTTTATTAGGCTGCTTTCAATGAAAGCAATCCTGGCTTCTCCAGTAGCAAGCCTATAGTACAGTCATTACCTTCCCCACCAAAGCATTCTGTCTTGGCCTTGTGGTCACCTCATCCCTGTCTAGCAAAGCCAGTCTCTGCAGGCACCATCAGGGGCCTGATGACAAGTCTGACTCTCTTGGCTCCATCCCTTGGTGACTGAGAACTCTGTCCAAGAACCTGGGGTTCACTCAGCCTAGCCTACCATTGTTGGCAGCTGAACATTTCTCCCAGGGGCCTAAAGTCAGGTCCACCCGACCTGTCATTACCACCACAGCTGGCACCCATCCAGACATACCACTTGTAGGTCCAGGGACTGGCCCACTCAGCCCATCATAGCCACTGCTAACAACAGTATGGACCACTTGCAACCCAGAGATAAGTATTACCACTCTACTGTCATTGCCCACGCCACACCTACTGCCCAGGGTCTTGAGAACCTGCCTGCTCACCTGGCCAACCACTGCCACTATCAAGCAAGTTACCTGGAGGCACAAAAATAGGCCTGGATTCATTAACACTGGTTCCAGCACACACTGTCCTAGGGGCCAGGACAGGCATACTCAGTTGAGTGCTTGCTTCCACCAGAGGGGTTTGAGGACAGGCTAACTGGACATCCTGTCCCCAGTGAAACTTAACCACAGCCCTTACGAACAACTGCACCCTAAGCCACTGAGGAAATTTCAGGCACCACTGTCACTATTTACAGCTGAAGGAATCATATGGAGACCGTACTACTATATGTACCCAAAATCCAAACCAAAGGGCCCTACCCAAATAACATCGTAGATAACTATTCATGAAAAAGTCCTCTCCATGAAAGCAAATTCAAATAATTGGAAGAAATGACTATTATGTCAGATGTATGGATATCAATGTAAGAACACAAGAAATATGAAGAAGCAAGAAAATATGACACCTCTATAGAAACAGAATGAGTATCCAGCAAGAGATTCCAGTCAGAAATAAATATATAAAATCCCAGGAGAAATTAAAATATGATATTAATGAAGCTGAGTGAGATACATGAGAATACAGAAAAACAATATAAATACCTAAGAAAAATAATTCAAGATATGAAAGAGAAATTTACCAAAATGATATCATAAAATCAAACAACAACAACAACAAAACCCTCAGAAATTCTGGAATTAAAGAATTCATTGGATGAAATACAAAATATATTCAAAAGCTTCAAAAACACATTAGATCAAGTAGAAGAAAATTTCAGAACTTGAAGCCAGGCCTTTTAAAATAGTCCAGTCATACAAAAATAAATAAAAAACAATACAAAAAAAAATGAGCAAAACTTACATGTTACATGGGACACCATAAAGCAACCAAATTTTCGAATTTTTGGTGTCCCAGAAGGTGAAGAAAAAATGAAGGGATATAAAATCTATTTAAGAAAATAATAACTGAGAAGGAACCAAGATGGCTGACTAGACACAGCCAGGAAGAGCATCTCCCATGGACAGACCAGACTTCAAGAAGGTTGGCACACTCCAAGCAGATCTTCAGAAGAAAGGCATTTAGAGTAGATGAAGGGAGGATGCAGATCCTGGGCTGAAGGAAGAGGAAGCTGGGAACCCTGAACAGGGATGCTGGGCACCAGGACTCATTCATGGCACTCATTCATGGCAGTTCCTGAGGAAGGGGTGAGTTAGATAGGTGAGGAGTGGCCCACTCTCACCATGGACCTCTGGAATCCTAGCTGCAGGAGACTCCACAACCCCCACAGACATTTGAGTTGACAGAGCTGTTTGGAAGGTGGCAGGGATGAGACTCAAGCCTATGCATAGCCCAAAGTGTTTGGTGGGGGAATGGCTATATTGGAGCATGGCCTGGGATGCCCATTTCCCAGTGATTGTCATGCTCCTCTAGGTGGCTTTGGCCTTTGTTGATGGTTGGACCTCTGTACAGCACAGCAGTTTAGCTCATGGGATGGGGCCAGTCTTATCTGAGCACCTCTTTGTCTGTCGGCCTCCCCCAGGGTCCCTACCTGGTCACACCCACTTGCAGTGCCGCCTCAGATACCCAACAGAGGTGCTTCCCAGTGGCTGCTGCCATAGTGCTCCTTTGCCAGCAGACCACACCTAACAGTCAGACAGCACCAGCAGATAGTACTCCACTGATATGCACCCACTCACCTGTAGCCCCCCAACACTGCAACCTCTCCCCACTGCTTTGCCAACATATGTGTGAAGGTGGAATTCATTGTCTTGCCCCCGCTGGTACACACATGCACTTTGCTCCTGTCAGCACCTCATCCCCAGCGACATGATATTCCATGCTGTTGCTACTGTCATGCACGTGTGAGTACGGACATTGTTACCCCACTCCAATGAAGTGCTTCACTGGGAACCCCGCATTGGAAAATTGTGGCCAGCAGAAACACAGCTGCTCAGTGCAACAAGTATGTAAATGTAACATCAAGGAGCCAGAGAACAAAGCCATGGTCCCAGCCGCCCAAGTTTGGAGCATGTGGTCCAGGAGTGCTGAGCTGAGCCTTGGCTCATTGAAATCTTCCAGAAGTGAAACCAGTCAACTGAACCTACCTTACTCCACAGTCAAACCCTTCAGGGTAAAAAAGAATATAGAAGCAAAGAAACCAAGCCAAAGGGCAGCAAATTCAAAGATGAAAGGAATGCTAGCCCATACAGATGGGAAAGAGCCAGTGTAGAAACTCTGGCAATTCAAAAATTCAAAGTGTCTTCTCACCTCCAAACAACCACACTGTATTTCTAGCAATGGTTCTTAACCAGTCTGAAATGGCTGAAATGATAGACATATAATTCAAAATCTTGATAGGAATGAAGATCACTGAGATGCAAGAGAAAGTCAAAACCCAATCCAAGAAATCCAATAAGAGATGAAAGATGAAATAGGCCAGGCGAGGTGGCTCACGTCTGTAATCCCAGCACTTTGGGAGGCCGAGGCGGGTGGATCACTAGGTCAGGAGACGGAGACCATCCTGGCTAACACGGTGAAACTCCATCTCTACTAAAAATACAAAAAAATGAGCCAGGCATGGTGGTGGGTGCCTGTAGTCCCAGCTACTCAGGAGGCTGAGGCAGGAGAATGGTGTGAACCCGGGAGGCGGAGCTTACAATAAGCCGAGATCACGCCACTGTACTCCAGCCTGGGTGACAGAGTGAGACTCTGTTTCAAAAAAGAAAAAAAAAAAAAAAAAAAGAGCAATGAAAGATAAAATAAGCATTTTATGAAAGAACCAGGCTAACCTAATAGAGATTTTATAATTGAATTTTTATAAAAAAATATAGTTTTATAATACAATTAGAAGTATAACAGCAGAATAGACCAAACTGAAGAAAGATTCTCAGAGCTCAAAGACTGTTTTTTTTAAAATCAATTTAGTCTGACATAAATAAAGAATAGAAACAAATGAACAAAACCTCTTGAGAAATATGGCATTATGTAAAGACATTGAACTTATGACCAATTGGCATTCCTGAAAGCGATGGACAGAGAGCAAACAACTTTAAAAAATGTATTTGAGGATATTGTTCATGATATTTCCCCACCATCACTATAGAGGTTAATATTCATATTCAGAAAATGAAGAGAACCCTTTTGAGATTCTATACAAGATGAACATCATCAAGACATCACAGTCATCATATTCTCCAAGGATGATGTGAAGGACAAAATATTAATGACAACTAGAGAGAAGGGGAAGGTCAACTAAAAGGGGAAGGCCATTAGGCTAACAGTGAAACTTTCAGTAGAAACCCTACAAGCCAGAAGTTTGGGGGCCTATATTCAGTATTAAAAAAAAAAAAAAAAAAAAAAGAAATTTCATCTAGCAATTTTATATCCAGTCAAAGTAAGCATACATAAAGGAGAAATAAGATCCTTTTCAGATGAGCAAATGCTAAGATAATTTATTTCCCCTAGACATGCTTCATAAGCAGTCCTTAAGTGAGTGTAAACAGAAATGAAAGATGGTTACCAGCCACCACAAAAACACACTTCAGTACATAGACCATATACACTATCAAGTGACTACAAAATTAAGTCTGCATAACAACCAGCTAACAACACAATGATGGGATATCAATATTAACCTTGAATATAAATGGGCTAGATGTCCCATTTTAAAGGCACAGAGTGGCAAGTTGGATAAAGAAAGACAAAACAGTCTGCTATCTTCAAGAGACTCATCCAACATGCAAAGACATCTATAGGCTCAAAGTAAAGAAATGGGGAAACATTCACTAAGTAAATGAAAAACATAAGAAAGCAGGGGTTGTTATTTTAATTCCAGACAAAACATATTTTAAACCAACACTGATCAAAAAAGACCAGTAAGGGTTGTTACATTAGGATAATGGGTTCAATTCAGCAGGAAGACTTAATTATAATATATATATATACACATACATATATATGAACACATCACTGGAGAACCCGGATTTATAAAACAAGTTCTTAGAGACCTACAAAGAACCACACAATAATAGTGAGCAACTTCAACACCCCACTTACAGTATTAGATAGACCATCATTGCAGAAAACTGACAACGATATATATAACCTGAACTGGACACTTGATCATATGGACCTAACACCACCCACAAAACACTCCACCCAACAACAGATAATACATTCTTCTTATCTTGATATAGTACGTAACTTAAAATTTACCACAAAATCAGTCATTAAACAATATTCACAAGTTTATAAAAGCCGAAATCACACCAACCACATTCTCAGATCATAGCACAATAAAAATAGAAACTGATAGTAAGAAGATTTCTCAAAACCATACAATTATATGGAAATAAAACAGACACCTCCTAAATGACTTTATGGTAACAATAAAATTAAGTCAGAAATCAATAAATTATTTAAAACTAAAGAAACCAAAGACACAACATACCAGAATCTCTGGCACACAGCTAAAGCAGGGTTAAGAGAAAAGCTTGTAGTGCTAAATGCCTACATCAAAAAGTCAGAAAAACTGGTCAGTGTGTCTGGGTTTTTTGTTTGTTTTTTGTTTTGTTTTGTTTTGTTTTTTACCAGTACCACGCTCTTTTAGCTACTATAGCCTTGTAGTACAGTTTGAAGTTGGGTAGCATGATGCCTCCAGCTTTGTTCTTTATGCTTAGGATTGTGTTGATTATACAAGCTATGTTTGGTTTCATATGAATTTAAAAATAGTTTCTTCTAATTCTGTAAAGAATGTCAATCATAGTTGAATAAGAATAGCATTAAAACTATAAATTACTTTGAGCAGTATGGCCATTTTCACAATAGTGATTCTTCCTATCCATGAGCATGGAATGTTTTTTCATTTGTTTCTGTCCTCTCTGATTTCCTTGAGCAGTGATTTGTAGCTCTCTTCGAGGAGGTCCTTCATTTCCCTTGTTAGCTGTATTCTCAGGTATTTTATTCCTTTGTAGCAATTGTGAATGGAAGTTCATTCATTACTTGGCTCTCTGCTTGACTGATGTTGGTGTATAGAAATGCTTATGACTTTTGCACACTCATTTTGTAAAATCAATGAGACTTTGCTGAAGTTGCTTATAAACTTAAGAAGCTTTTGAGCTGAAATGATGGGGTTTTCTAGATATAGAATCACACTATCTGCAAAGACAATTTGACTGCCTCTCTTCTTATTTGAATACCCTTTCTTTCTTTCTCTAGCCTGATTGCCCTGAGCAGAACTTGGAATATTATGTTGAATAGCAGCAGTGAGAGAAGGCATCTTTGTCTTGTGTCAGTTCTCAAGGGAAATGCTTCTAGCTTTTGATCATTCAATATGATATTGGCTGTGGGTTTATCATAATGGCTCTTATTATTTTGAGGTAAGTTTCTTCAATTCCTAGTTTATTGAGAGTTTTTAACATGAAGGGATGTTGAATTTTGTTGAAGACCTTTTCTGTGTCTATTGAAATAATCATGAAATTTTGGCCTTTAGGCCTGTTTATGTGATGAATTACATTTACTGATTTGTGTATGTTGAACCACCCTTGGATGAAGCCAACTTGATCGTGGTGGATAAACTTTTTGGTGTGCTACTATATTCAGTTTGTCGGAATTTTATTGAGACTTTAGGCATCAATGTTCATCAAGGATATTGGCCGGAAGTTTTCTTAGTTGTCGTTGTTGTTGTTGTTGTATCTCTATCAGCTTTTTGGTATCAGGATGATGCTGACTTCATAGCATGAGTTAGGAAGGAGTTCCTCCTTTATAATTGTTTGGAACAGTTTCCGAAGAAAAGGTATCAGCTCCTGTTTGCATCCAACGGAACAAAATAGAGAACTCGGAAATAAGACTGCACATGTACAGCTATCTGATCTTTGACAAACCTAACAAAAACAAGCAATGGGGAAAGGATTCTCTACTTAATAAATTGTGCTGGGTAAACTGGCTAGCCACATGCAGAAAATTGAAACTGAATCCCTTCCTTACATCTTACACAAAAATTAACTCAAGATGAATTAAAGGCTTAAATGTAAAACCCAAAACTATAAAAATCCTAGGAGAAAATCTAGGCAAAACCACTTAGGACATAGGCATGCACAAAGATTTCATGATGAAATCACCAAAAGCAATTACAACAAAAGTAAAAATTGACAAGTGGGATCTAATTAAACTAAAAAACTCCACATCAAAAGAGACTATTATCAGAGTAGACAGGCCACCTACAGAGTGGAAGAAAACTTTTGTAATCTGTCCTTCTGACAAAAGTTTAATATCCAGATTCTACAAGGAATTTAAACAAGAACCTAAAATTTATAAGAAAAAACAACCCCATTAAAAAGTGGGTAAAGGACATGAACAGACACTTCTCAAAAGAAGACATGAATGCGGACAGAAAACATATGAAAAAAAAGCTCAACATCACTGATCATTAGAGAAATGCAAATCAAAATGACAATGAGATACCATCTCACACCAGTCAGAGTACTGATTATCAAAAAGACAAGAAACAACAGATGTTGGTGAGCTTGTGGAGAAATAGGAATGCTTTTACACTATTGGTGGGAATGTAAATTAGTTTAGACATTGTGGAAGACAGTGTAGCGATTCCTTAAAGATCTAGAACCAGAAATACCACTGGACCCAGCAATCCCATTACTGAGTATATACCCAAAGGAATATAAATCTTTCTATTACAAAAATACATGCATGTGTATGTTCATTACAGCACTAAGCACAATACCATAGACATGGAATCAACCCCAATGCCCATAAATGATAGACTGGGTAAAGAAAATGTGGTACATACACATCATGGAATACTATGCAGACATAAAAAAAAGATTAGTTCCTTTGCAGGGACATGGATGGAGCTGTAAGCCATTATGCACAGAAAACTAACACAGGAATAGAAAACCAGACACTGCATATTCTCATTTATAAGTGGGAGCCAAGCAACGAGAACACATGTACACATGGAGGGGAACAACCCACACTGGGGCCTGTTGGGCAGTTCCAGGGAGGGAGAGTATCAGGATAAACAACTAATGCATGTGGGGTTTAACACCTAGGTGATGGATTGATAGGTGCAGCAAACCACCATGGCACACATTTACCTACATAACAAACCTGCATGTCTTGCAAATGTACCCCAGAACTTAAAAATAAAAATAAAAATAAAAAAGTGGGAAAAATCTCAAATTAACAACCTGACATCATATCTAGGAAAATCAGAAAAAAAGAGCAAACCAACCTCAAAGCCAGCTGAAGAAAGGATAACCAAAATCAGAGTTGAAGTAAATGAAATTGAGACATGAAAAATCATACAAAAGATGAGCAAACCCAAAGTTCATTTTTTTGAAAGAATAAGTAAGAGTGATGGATTGCTAGCTAGCTTAATAAAGAGATACAAAATAATCAAATAAACAAAATTAGAAATGTCGAAGGGGACATTACCACCAGCACAACAGAAATACAAGAACCTTTCATTAACTATTATGAGCAAAGCTATCCCTACAAACTAGAAAGCCTAGAAGAAAGAGATACATTCCTAGAAGCATACAACCTCCTAAGATTGAACCAGGAAAAAAAATTGAAACTCTGAATAAACCAGTAATGAGCTCTGAAATTGATTCAGTAATAAAAAGCCTAGCAACCGAAAAAAGGCCTGGACCAGATGGATTCACAGCTGACTTATACTAGATGTATCAAGAAGAGTTGGTATTAACCCTACTAAAACTATTTTGAAAAATTGAGGAGGAGGGGTTCCTCCCTAACTCATTCTTTGAGACCGACATCATTCTGATATCAAGCCCTGGTAGAGACAATAAGAACAGAAAACTTCAGGCAAATATTCATTATGAACATAGTTACAAAAATCTTCAATAAAATACTAGCAGATGAAATTCGGCAGCACATCAAAAAGCTGTTCCACCAAGATCAAGTAGGCTTTATTCGTGGTTTGCAATTTTGGTTCAACATACACAAATCGATAAATGTGATTCATCGCAAACAGAACTAAAAACAAAAAACCATATGATCATCTCAATAGACACAGAAAAGGCTTTAGATAAAACTCAACATTTCTTCATGTTATAAACCTTCAACAAACTAGAAATTGAAGGAACATGTTTTAAAATAATAAAAACCATCTATGACAAACTCACAGTCATCATCATGGTGAGTGGGCAAAAGCTGGAAGTGTTCCTCTTAAGATCCAGAACAAGGATGCCCACTATCACCACTCCTACTCAACACAGTACTGGAAGTCCTAGTCAGAGTAATTAGTCAAGAGAGATAAGTAAAAAGTTTCCAAATATGAAGAGAGGAAGTCAAAATATCTCTCCTCACAGACAATATAATTTTATACCTAGAAACCCCCATAGTCTCTGCCCAAAAACTCCTTGATTTGATTAACTTAAGCAAAGTTTCAGGATACAAAATCAATGTACAAAATGAGTAGCATTTGTATACACTAACAACATTCATACTTAGCACCAAATCAAGAATTCAATCTCAGTCACAATATACACACACATGTGCGCACACACACACCCCCCTAGGAAAACAACTAACCAGGGAAGTGAAAGATCTCTACAATGAGAATGACAAAACACTGCTGAAAGAAATCAGAGATGACACAAAAAATGAATAAACATCTGATGCTCATGGATAGGAAGAAAAGATATTGTTAAAATGGCCGTACGGCCTAAAGCAAATTATTAATACAATGGTATTCCTATCAACATACCAAAAACCATTTTCATAGAATTAGAAAAACACTATCCTAAAATTTACATCTCATTTCATTTAGTTTTGTCTTGGGAACTCCTGAATAGCCGAAGCAATCCTATGTGAAAAGAACAAAGACAGAGGCAGCACATTACCTGACTTCAAACTATGCAAGAAGGCTACAGTAACCAAAACAGCACGATAGTGATACAAAAGAGACACATAGACCAAGGGAACAGAATACAGAACCCAGAAATAATACTGAACACCTTCAGCCATCTGATCTTTGACAAAGACAGCATAAACAGGTAAAAGGGAAAGGACACCCTATTCAATAAATGGTACTGGGATAACTGGCTAGCCATAAGCAGAAGATTGAAACTGGACCCCTTTTGTTCACTATACATGAAAATCAACTCAACATGGTTTAAATACTTAAATGTAAGGCCAAAAACAATAAAAGCCATAGAGGAAAACCTAGGAAATACTGTTCTGGAAATCAGTCTTGGCAAAGGGTTTATGACTAAGTTCTAAAAAGCAATTGCAACAAAACCAAAAATTGACAAGTGGGACCTAATTAAACTAAAGGGCTTCTGTACAACAAGAGAAACTATCAACAGAATAAATAGACCACGTGCAGAATGAGAGAAAATATTTGCAAACTATGCATTCAACAAAAGTCAAATATGCAGAATCTGTAAGGAACTTAAACAAATTAACAAGGAAAATCAAACAACCTCATTGAAAATTGGGAAAAAGACATAAACAGACACTTCTCAAAAGAAAACATCACACAGTCAACAAGCATATGAAAAAATGCTCAATATGACCATTCATTAGGGAAATGCAAATCAAAATCACAATGAGATGACATTTCACACTAGACAGAACAACTATTAATGAAAAGTCAAAAAATAACATCCTGGTGAGATTGTGGGGAAAGGGGAGTGCTTATATACTGCTGGTGGGAACAAAAATTAGTTCATCCACTGTGGAAAACAGTTTGATTTTTCAAAGAACTGAAAACAGAACTACTATTTGACCCAGCAATCTCATTCCTGGGTATGTATCCAAAGAAATATAAATAGTTCTAACATAAAAACACATGCATGTCTATGTTCGTCACCAGCTGTTCCCAAAAACAAAGACACAGAAACTAGGTGCCCATCAACAGTGAATTGGATAAAACAAATGTGGTACGTACATACCATGAAATACTGCCTAGCCCTAAAATAGAATGAGACCACATCCTTTGCAGCAACACAAGGAGAGCTGTAGGCTATTATCCTAAGCAAATTAACATAGGAACAGAAAACCAAATACTGCATATTCTTACTTATAAGTGGGATCTAAACATTCAGCACACACAAACACAAAAAAGGTTGCAATAGAAACTGGGACCTATTTAAGAGTAGAGGAGTGTGAATATAGAAAAACTGTCTTATTTGGTACTGTACTTATTGCATGGTAATGAAATAATCCACACATCAAACCCCCTCAACATGTAATTTATCCATATAACAAGCTTGCATTTATATGCTCTACATCTAAAATAAAAGTTGAAAAAATAAGGTAAAATAAAATCTGAAAACTTCCAAGGTTTAGCTAAAGATTTAAACAAAGCTGGGAAGTCCTCAAACAGATACCAAGAAAAATGTTTCCACGGCACATTATGGTCAAACTGTCAAAAGTCAAAGACTGTCAAAGTCAAAGACAAAGACAGAACTCTAAAAACAGAAAGAGAAAAGCATCTAGTGACTTATCAGGAACTCCCTTCAGATTAACAGTCAACTGATTTATCAGCAGGACTCTCACAAGCTGGGAGAAAATGAGATAATATTTTCAAAGTTTTAAAAAGACAGTAACTACCTTCCAAAGATACTATATTCACCAAAGTTGTCCTTCACAAATGAAGGGAAAATAAAATTTTTCCAAGACAAGAAAATCTGAGGGATTTTGTCACCTTTAGACTGGCCCAGCAAGAAAATCTTAAGGGAGTCCTATATCTGGAAACTAAAGGACAATATCTAATTATCACAAAAAGACATGAAAGTCTACAAACCCACTAGTAGAGAAAACACACAAATGAGGAAAAGACTCATGTGAAACCACTAGAGAAAACCACTGTATTAGTCCATTCTGGTACTGCTATAGAGAAATACCTGAAAGTGAGTAATGTAAAGAAAAGAATTGGCTTAATTAACTCATGGTTTCACAGGCTGTACAGGAAGCATGATGGTTTCTGGGGAGGCCTTGGAAACTTTCGATCATGGTGGAAGGCCAAGGGGAATCAGGTAAATCTTACACAGCTAGAGCAGGAGGAAGAGAGAGAGTGGGGAGGTGCTACATACTTTTCAATGACCAGATCACACGATAACTCACTTACTGTCATGAGAACATCACCAAAGGGGAAATCTGCCCCCATGATCCAGTCACCTCCACCAGGCCCCATCTCCATCACTATGGATTACAATTTGACATGAAATTTGGGTGGGGACACAGACCCAAACCACAGCAGTAATAGGAGAGAAAGAAAGAAAGAAGTGGCAGACAAAACAAGTAGAAGTCAATTAATAAAATAATTTTAATAAGCCCTCACATATCAATAATAAGCTTGAACGTAACAGATTAAACATTCCACTTAAAATATATAGACTGGCTAATAAGTGGAAAACAAAAATGAAAACATTACTCAACTGTGTGCTGTCCAATAAAAAACTCATTTCACCTATAAAGACATATGTAGGCTCAAAATAAAGATGGAAAAAGATATTTTATGCAAATGTAAAATAAAAGTAAGTATAAGTAGCTATATGTATGTAAGATAAAACAGACCTTAAGTCAAAATGGTAAAAAGAGACAAAGAAGGTGATTATACAATGAAAAAGGGATCAATTCAGCCAGAAAATATAACTATCCTAGACATGTATGCATCCATCACCAGAACATCAACATATGTAAAGCCAATATTGTTAGATCTAAAGAGAAAAATAGACTCGAAACC
This sequence comes from Piliocolobus tephrosceles, assembly GCF_002776525.5. Taxonomy (NCBI): domain Eukaryota; kingdom Metazoa; phylum Chordata; class Mammalia; order Primates; family Cercopithecidae; genus Piliocolobus; species Piliocolobus tephrosceles. Next base: position 100,868,767 of record NC_045448.1, read on the forward strand.
ATAATTGTGGGGGATTTCAACACCCCAAACTCAGCAGTAGACACATTACCTAGACAGGAAATCAACAATGAAACACTGAATTTAAATTGCACATTAGACCAAATGGACCTGAAAGATATTTACAGCATATTTCATCCAACAATTACAGAAAACACATTCTTTTCATCACCACATGTAACATTTTCAAAGACATACTGTATGTTAGGACACAAAAGAAGTCTCAACAAATGTTTGAGAAATCAAAATCATATCAAATATTTTCTCAGGTCACAATAAAAAATAACCTAGAAATCAATAACAACGGGAACTTTGGAAACTATAAATACGTGTAAATTAAACAAGATGCCTCTGAATGGCAATTAGTTCAATGAAAAAAATAAGGAGAAAATTATTTAAAAATTTTTGGAACACATGAATATCAAAACCTATGAGATACAGCAAAAGTATGCTAAGATGGGACTTTATAGAAATTTTCATGTACATATAAAATGTAGAAACATTGCATTTTTTTTGTCTTATTGTTTCCATTTCTTTAACCTTTATTTTAGGTTCAGGGGTACACATGCAGGTTTATTATATAGGTAAATTAGTGTCACAGGGAGTTGTACAGATTATTTCATCATCCAGGTACTAGGCCTAGTACCCAGAAGATATTTTTCTGGTCTTCTTCCTCCTGCCACCCTTCACCCTCAAGTAGGCCCCAGTCTCTGTTGTTTCCCTATATGTATCCATGTGTTTTCATCATTCAGCTCCCACTTATAAGTGAGAACATGCAGTATTTGATTTTCTGTTCCTGCATTAGGTTGCTAAGGATAATGGCCTCCAGCTTCATTCATGTTCCTGCAAAGGACATTATCTCTTTCTTTTTTATGACTGCAGAGTATTCCATGGTATATACATATCACATTTTCTTTATTCACTCTACCATTGATGGGCATTTGTGCTGATTCCTTGCCTTTGCTATTGTGAATAGTGCCGCCGTGAACATATGTGTGCATGTGTCTTTTGATGGAACAATTTATATTGCTGTATTAGAGTTCTCTAGAGAGGCAGGATTAATAGGATAGATGTATACATGAAAGGGGTTTATTAAGGAGTATTTTCTTACATGATTACAAGGTGAAGTCCCACAATAGGCTGTCTGCAAGCTGAGGAGCAAGAAAGCAAGTATGAGTCCACAAACCTCAAAAGTTGGGAAGCTGACAGTGCAGCCTTCAGTCTGTGTCCAAAGACCTTTGAGCCTGTGGCAAACCATTAGTGTAAGTACAAAAGTCCAAACGCTGAACAACTTGGAGCCCACTGTTTGTGGGCAGCAAGCATCTACCACAGGAGGAAGATGGAGGCCAGATTTAGCCAGTCTAGTTCTTCCATGTTCCTCTGGCTGCTTTTATCCTAGCCACACTAGCACCCAGATTGAGGGTGGGTCTGCCTCTCCTAGTTCTCTGACTCAAATGTTAATCTCCTTTGGCAACACCCTCATAGACACACCCAGGAACTGTACTTTCCATCCTTCAATCCAATCAAGTTGACACTCAATATTAACCATCACAATTCCTTTAGGTATATACCCAATAATGAGATTGCTGGTTTAAATAGTAGTTCTGTTTTTAGCTACTTGAGGAATCACCACATGGCTTTCCACAATGGTTGAATTAATTTACACTACCACCAACAGTTTGAAAGCATTCCCATTTCTCTGCAACCTCACAAGATTCTGTTATTGTTTGAAATTTTAATAATATTCATTCTGACTGGAATGACATGGTATCTCATTGTGGTTTTTATTTGTATTTTTCTAATGGTCAGTCATATTGAGCTTTTTAAAATATGCTTGTTAGCCATATGTATGTCTTCTTTTGAAAAGTGTTCATGTTCTTTGTCCAGTTTTAATCGGTTTGCTTGTTTTCACTTGTAAATTTAAGTTCCTTAATGATCCTGGATATTAGATCTTTGTCAGATGCATAATTTGCAAAAATATTCTCTCCCACTGTGTAGGCTGTCTGTTTACTCTGTTGATAGTTTCTTTTTCCGTGCAGAAGTTCTTAAACTTAACTAGATCTCATTTGTCATTTTTGCTTTTGTTGCAGTTGCTTTCAATGTATTCATCATGAAATCTTTGCCAGCTCCTATGTCCAGAATGGTATTACCCAGTTTGTCTTCCATAGTTTTTATACTTTTGGGGTTTACATCTAGGTTGTCACACCATCTTTGTATATGGTGCAATAAAGAGGTCCAGTTTTAACTTCCTTCATATGGCTGGACAGGTATCCCACCATGATTAATTGAATATGGAGACTTCTCTCCATTACTTGCTTTTGTCAGCTTTGTGAAAGACCAGATGGCTTAGGTGTGTGTGCTTATTCCTGGCCTCACTGTTCTGTTCCACTGGTCTACATGTCTGTTTTTGTACCATTACCATGCTCTTTTGGTTACAGTATCCCTGTAGTATAGTTTGAAGTCAGGTAACATGATGCCTCCAACTTTGTTCTTTTTGCTCAGGATTTCTTCGGCTATTTGAGCTCTCTTTTGGTTTCACAAGAATTTTAAAATAGTTTTTTTTCCAACTCTGTGACGAATGTCATTGGTAGTTTGATAGAAACAGTATTAAATTTGTAAACTGCTTTGGGTAGTATGATATTTTAATGATATTGATTTTTTCCTATCTGTGAACATGGGATGTTTCTCCATTTGTTTGTGTCATGTCTGATTTCTTTAAGCAGTGCTTTGTAATTCTCATTATAGAGATCTTTCACCTCCCTGGTGAGCTGTATTCCTAGGTATTTTAATCTTTTTGTGGAAATTGTACACAGGATTGTATTCCTGATTTGCCTCTCAGCCTGGCTGTTGTTATTGTATAAGAATACTAGTTATTTTTGTACATTGATTTTGTATCGTGAGATTTTGCTGAAGTTGTTTATCTGCTGAAGGAGATTTTGAGCCAAAACTATAGTGTTTACCAGATATAGAATCATGTCATCTTCAAATAAATATTTTGACTTTCTTTCTCTTATTTGGATGCCCATTATTTCTTTCTCTTTTCTGATTGCTCTGGCCAGGGCTTCCAATATTATGTTGAATAAGAGTAATGAGAGAGGGCATCCTTGTCTTGTACTGGTCTTGAAGGGCAATGCTTCCAGCTTTTGCCCATTCAGTCTGCTGTTGGCTGTGGGTTTCTTATAGACGCCTCTCATGATTTTGATGTATACTTCCTCAATATCTAAGTTATTGAGAGGTTTTATCATGAAGGGATGCTGAATTTCCTTGAAAGCCTTTTCTGCATCTTTTGAGATAATCATATGGTTTTTGCATTTAGTTCTGTTTATGTGATGAATAACATTTATTGATTTGCCTATGTTGAACAAACCATGCATTCCAGAAATAAAACCTACTTGATGGTGTTAGACTAGCTTTTTGATGTGCTGATGGATTTGGTTTGCAAGTATTTTGTTGAGTATTTTTGCATCAATGTTCTTCAAGGATATTGGCCTGAAGTTTTCTTTTGGTTTTTGTTTTTTTCCCTGATGGATTTTGGTATCGGGGTGACACTACCCTCATAGAATGAATGCGGGAGGAGTTCCTCCTCCTAATTTTTTGAAATAGTTTCAGGAATGGTACCAGGTGTTCTTTGTATATCTGTTAGAATTCATGGATGAATTTGTCTAGTTCTGGACTTGTTTTTGGTTGGTAGCTTATTTATTACTGATTTAATTTCAGAGCCTGTTACTGGTCTGTTTAGAGAATTAATTTCTTCCTGGTTCAATCTTAGGAGGGTATGTGTTTCCAGGAATCATTCATCTCTTCTAGATTTTATGGTTTGTGTGCATAGAGGAGTTTCTAGTAGTCTCTGTTGGTTGTATTTCTGTTGGGTCAATGGTAACATCCCCTTTGTCATTTCTAATTGTGTTTATTTAGATCTTCTCTGCTTTCTTCTTTATCAGTCTAGCTAGTAGCCTATCTTATTAATTTTTTCTAAAAACCAACTCCTGCTTTAACTGATCTTTCAAGTGACTTTCATCTTTTGATCTCCTGCAGTTCAGCTCTGATTTTGGTTATTTCTTGTCTTCTGCGAACTATGGCATTAGTTTGCTTTTGCTTCTCTAGATCTTTCAGTTGTGATGTTAGGTTAATTTGAGATCTTTCTAACTTTCTTATGTCAGCATTTAGTGCTATACACTTCCATCTAAACACTGCCTTAGCTGTGTCCCAGAGATTATGGCATGTTGTATCTTTGTTCTTATTAAAGAACTTCTTGATGCCAACTTTAATTTTATTATTTACCCCAAAGTCATCTGTGAGCAGGTTTTTGAATTTCCATGTAATTTCATGGTTTTGAGCAATTATTTTAGTCTTAACTTCTATTTTTATTGTGTTCTGATCCAAGCATAGATTTGGTATGATTTGGGGATTTTTTTTTTTTTTTTTTGCATTTCCTGAGGATTGTTTTATGTCAGATTGTGTGGTTGATTTTAGAGTATGTGCTATGTGTCAATGTGAAAAGTGTGTATACTCTTGTTTTGGGATGTAGAAGTTCTGCATAGGTCTGTCAGATCCATTTGGTTCATTGTTGAGTTCAGGTCCTGAATAACATTGTTAATTTTCTTTCTCAATCTGTCTAATACTGTCAATGGAGTATTGAAGAGTCTCAATATTATTTTGTGGTATCTGAAGTCTCTTTGCACATCTCTACAAACTTGCTCTATGAATCTGGGTACTCCTGTGTTGGGTGTGTGTATATTTAGGATAGTTGGGTCTGCATGTTTGATGGAACTTTTTACCAGTATATATGATGTCCTTCTTTTTTAAATTTTCTTTGAATTTTGTTGGTTTTAAGTATGTTTTGTCTGAAATTAGGATTGCAGCCCCTGCTTTTTTCTGATCTCAGTTTGCTAGGTAGATTTTCCTCCACTCTTTAATTTTAAGTCTATGAATATCATTGCATGTGATCTGGGTCTCTTGAAGACAGCATACCATCGGGTCTTGTTTTTTTATTCAGCTTGACACTTTGTGCCTTTTAAATAGGGCATTAAGCCCATTTATATTTAAGATTAGTATTGATATGTGTGGATTTAATGCTGTCATGGTGTTTTTGGCTGGCTATTATGACGGCTTGTTTGTGTGTTTGCTTCATAGTGTCATTCATCTGTGTACTTAAGTGTGTTTTTTTATTGGCTGGTAATGATCTTTCCTTTCCATATTTAGTGTTCCTTGAAAGATCTCTTATAAAGTAGGTCTGGTGATAATAAACTCTGAAATATGTTTTCCAAGTTGTTTGCTTTGTCCCTGTCCTTTTTAGGGATGCCAATAATTCATAGATTTGGTCTCTATATTTAATCCCGTATTTCTCAAAGGGTTTGATTTTTTTTTTAATTCTTTTTTCTTTATTTCTGTCTGAGTGTGTTATTTTCGAGAGGCAGACTTCAATTTCTGAGATTCTTTCCTCAGCTTCATTTATTCTGCTGTTGATACTGGCAATTGCATTGTGAAACTCTTGTAGTTTGTTTTTCAGCTCTATCATATTGGTTAGCATATTTTTATATACTGGCTGTTTCATGTCAGCACCAGCATTATTTTATTATGATTCTTAGTTTTCTTAGATTAAAATTTGCCATTCTTCTCAATCTTGATGATCTTCATTTTTATTCACATTCTGAATTCTATTTCTGTCATTTCAGCCAACTCAGACTGGATAAGAACCCTTGTGGGAGAACAACTGTGGTTATTAGAAGAACATGAGACACTCTGGCCATTTGAGTTGCTGGAGTTTTTGTGTTGGTTCTTTCTCATCTCTGCATGTTAGTGCTCCTTTAACTGCTGGACTGCCTCTGATTTATGAGGTCAGACTGGAGCAAGGTGATTGTACTGGAGGTCCAGGTCAGGCAGGAATAGTCTGTCTACTTTTCTTTGAGGTGGGCACTCTGTGCTGGGAGTCTGGATCAGCCCCTGGTCCCCATGGACTTTCCAGAGTCTGGAGACGTAAGGGTGAGGGTTGCAAGACAGCAAAAATGGCAAAGGGAGCTTTATCCCAGGGAGTTGGAGAGCTGCAACTGGCTCAATAGCCCCAGAAGGGAGTGGCTAGAGACTCAGTATGGGAGAACCTACCCAGTGAGGATATACAGAGGAAATACAGAAGCCAAGGTATGTAACAGACTGGCCACTTTTTCATAGGGCCGCTACAGTATGCTGAGGGTCCACTCCAGCCCCTAGCTATCTTGGGTTTTCCAGCATCTGAAGGTATCAACAGTGAAGGCTGCAAAACAGCAAAGATGGTGGCCTGCCCTTCTCTCTGGCAGCTCTATCCCAGGGAGGTTTGAAATTAGTCTTGCCCAGAAAACACTGGCAGGGGCTGCTAAACACCCTGGTTTGGAAGTCTTGATGAGTGAGAGGAAATGGGATTAGGCACTCAAATAAAAAATCGCTCTCACTGCTTTCTTTTTTGAAAGAGTTATGCTATGTTGGGGGTCTGCTTTAGCCTTCAGTCATTTCAAACTCTCCAGTCCCAAAGGCAACAATGGTCAAGGTTTCAAAAGAGCAAATATGGTAGCCAACCCCCCTCCACCCGCCCAAATACCTGTCCCCAAGAAGCTTCATCCCAAGGAGTTTTGAAACTGTTGCTGGCCAGAAACACTGGTGAGTGGTTGCAGAGTTGAGTAAAGAAATTCTGCCCACTGAAGAGAATTGGGATCTGGAACTTATTTGAAAAAGTAGTCTGGCAATTTCTCTGTAGAGTTGCTGTGCTATGTCTGGGGCTTGCTCCAGTTCCTAGTCATCTAGGAACCAGAAAAGCACAAACAAACCAAACCTCAAGTAAGTAGAAGGAAGAAAATTAAAAAGGTCATAACAAAAGTTAATGAAATAGAAACTAAAGAAACACAAAGGATGAACAAAACAAATGTTTGCTTTTTGAAAAAATAAAATCAATAAACCAAAAACTAGAGTAACCAAGAAAAAAAGAAAAGACCCAAAATTAAAGATAAAGAAGAGGACATTCCAACTGATGTCACAGAAATACAAAAGATCATTTGAGACTGCCATGAACAACTTTATGCTCAGAAACTATAATCTATAGGAAATTAATAAATTCCTAGAAATATACAACCTGCCAAAATTGAATAAGGAAAAAATAGAAAACTTGAACAGTCAAATTATAAGTATTGAGATTGAATCAGCAATAAAAAGTGTCTCAACTAAGAAAAGTACAGGAATAGATGGCTTCACTGAAAAATTCTACTAAACTTTCAAAGGTGAACCAATTCTCTTCAACTATTTTAAAAATTAAAGCAGAGAAGATCCTCCCTAACTCACTCTGTGAGACCATTACCTTGATGCCAAAACCAGACAAGGATGCAACAATTACATCTATAGGCCAATATGCCTGATGCAGAAATCCTCCCCAAATACTAGAAAAATAAATCTAACAACATGAAAAAGATAACGTAATATAACCAAGTGAGATTTATACCAGGGATGCAAGGATGGTTCAATATATGCAAATGAATAAATGTGACACATCTCATCAACATGACAAAAACTTTGATTGTCTCAATAGATGCAGAAGAAGCATTTTATAAAATTCAACATCCCTTTGTGATTAAAAACTCCCAACATACTAAGCATTGAATATGCATACCTCAATTTAATAAAGGCTATATATGACAAACTCACAGCTAACATCATACTAAATGGGAAAAGCTGAAAGCCTTTCTTCTATGAACTGGAGCAAGACAAGGATGTCCACTTTCACCACTCTTATTCAACATATTAATGAAAGCCCTGACCAGAGTAATAAGGCAAGAGAAACAAATAAAAGGTATCCAAATTGGAAAAGAGGAAGTCAAATTGTCCCTTTTTGCAAATGATGCAATATTATATCTAGAAAACTTAAAGACAGTACCAAAAAACTCTTAGATCTGGTAAATAAATAAAGTATCATAAAACAAAATCAACATAACAAAAATCAGTAGCTTTTGTAAAAACTAATATTAAGCTAGCTAAGAAAGAAATAAGAAAGGGAAACCCATTTTCAATTGCCACAAAAATAATAAAATACCTTGGAATAAATGTAAGTGAAGAAGTGAAATATCTCTACGAGAAAAGCTACAAAACACTTATGAAATAAAATGAAAAGGACATGAACAAAGGGAAGACATTCCACGCTTATGAGTCAGAAGAATTAATATTAACAGACCATGCTGCCTAAAGCAATCTACAGATTCAATGCAATCTGTACCAAAATACCAATGTCATGTTTAACAAAAATAAGAAAGAGCATCCTAAAATATACATTAACCCCCCCCCCAAAAAAAAAGATTCTTGATACTGAAAGCAATCCTAAGTAAAAAGAACAAAGCTAGAGGGATCACATTATCTGACTTCAAAATATATTGCAAGGCTATAGTAACCCAAGCAACATGGTATTGGTATAAATATAGCCACATAGATCAATGAAAAAGAATAGAGCACTCAAGACAGAAATCCACGTATTTATAGTCAATTGATTTTTGACAGAGGTGTGAAGAACACAGATTGGAGGAAACAACACCCACTTCAATAAATGGTGCTGGGATAATTGGATATCCATATACAGCAGAATGAAACTAGATCCTTATCTCTCATTATATTAAAAATGTCAACTGAAAATGGATTAAAGACTTAAATGCAAGAACTGAAACTAAAAACTACTTAGGAGAAAACATAGAGGAAGCACTTGAGTACATTGGCTTAGGCAACGATTTTGTTACTAGGACCTCAAAAGCATAAACAACAAAACAAAAATAGATGAATGGGCCTATATTAAACTAAAAAGCCTCTATACAGCAAAACAGCACAATCAACAGGGTGAAGAGACAACTTGTTGAATGGGAGAAAATTTTGCAAACTATTAATTCAAGAAGAAACTAATATCCACAATATACAAAAACTCAAATGACTCAACAGTTTAAATAAAAACAAGATCTCATTTAAAGTGGGCAAAGGCCATGAATAGATATTCCTCAAGAGAAAGAAGCATACAAATGGCCAACAGGCATATGAAAAAAATGCTCAACATCATGAATCATTAGGGAAACGCAAATAAAAACCACAATGAGATACCATCTTACTCCAGTTATTATGGCCATCACTAAAAAGATGAAAATAATACATGATGACAAAGATGTGGAGAAAAAGGAAATCTTACAGACTGTTGATTGAAATGTAAATTAGTATAGCAATGGTGAAAAATAGTCTGGAGATTTTTCGAAAAACTAAAAATAGAACTCACAAAACTAAATACAGATTCTATTATTATTCAGCAGTCACACCACTTGGCATTAATCCACAGGAAAATAAATCAGTATGTGAAAGAGATACCTGATCTATTGCAGCACTACTCACAATAGCAAATACATACAAAAAACCTAAATGCTCATCATCAAACAAATGAATATAGAATGTCTGGTATATACACACAATGAAATACTATTCAGCCACCAAAATAATAAAATTCTGTCATTTGCAGCACCATGGATGGAGCTGGAGGTTATCATGTTAAGTGAAATAAGCCAAGCACAGAAAGACAAATATTGTGTATTCTCATTCATATGTGGGAGCTAAAACTGTGGATCTTATGGAGGTAGAGAGTAGAATAAGACCTATCAGAGGCTAGGAAGGGTGTGTGTAGGGCTAGGGAGGGTAAAGAGAGGTTGATTAATGGGTATCAACATACAGTTAGAAGGATTAATTTCTAATGTTCGATAGCAGAGTAGAGTGACCATAGTCGAAACCAATGTGTTGTATATTTGAAAATAGTTGGAAGAGAGGACTTGAAATATTACAAATACATAAAAATAATAAATACTTTAGGTGACAGAAGTCCAAATACCCTGATTGTTACACATTCTATGCATGTAAAAAAAATCACATGTACCTCATAAATATGTACACACTTAAAACTCTATTATTATTAGCAACATGTATGTTTTGCCATTTTCTTCAACTTAATGCCACGAATTTTATTGTTTATTAACTTCGTATTATGAAAAATTTTCCAGTGTGTACAAAAATAAATAAAGCAGTATAATGAACTATCATGTTCTGATTTACCCAACAATTAACTCGAACAATTAAAATTCAGTGTCAATCTAGTTTTATCCACACCTCCTTGCATTTCCCACTTTCCATATGATTTCAGATCAAATTTCAGATAGTATTTAGTTCCATGAAAAAATATTTCAAAATTTTTTTAAGGGAAAGAACTATCGTACAGCATAACTACAATACAATAAACTTTAAATATTGACAATCATTCATTAATATATTTGTTTAGGCATTGGATGTTTATACCTGGTTTCACAAACATTTGAATATTGCGATTGATGGATAGGTCTCTTAAGTACTTTAATTTAACATTCCATTTTCATATTTTCTTTTGTTATTTGCATTTAATTTTTTAAAAAAGCCATAATAAGAACATAATTCATCACATAAAACTAAAGACAAAAATCCGCATGATTATCTCAAAGGACGCAGAAAAGGCCTTTGATAAAATTCAACATGTCTTCATGTTGAAAACTATTAATAAACTAAGTACCGATGGAACATACATCAAAATAATAAGAGCTATTTATGACAAACCCAGAGACAATATCATACCGAATGGGCAAAAGCTGGAAGCATTCCCCTTCAAAACCGGCACAAGACAAGGATGCCCTCTCTCACCACTCCTATTCAACAGAGTATTAGAAGTTCTGGCCAGGGCAATCAGGCAAGAGAAAGAAAGAAAGAAGTATTCAAATAGGAAAAGAAAAGTAAAACTGTCTGTTTGCAGATAACATTGAGAGGTTGCAACATGCTAGCAGCCCTCTCTCTCTGAGCCTCCTCAGCCTCAGGGTCCACTGTGGCAGCACTTTAGGAGCCCTTCAGCCCGCCACAGCACTGTGGGAGCCCCTCTCTGGGCTGGCCAAGGCCAGAGCTGCCTTCCTCTGCTTGTGGGGAGGTATGGAGGGAGAGGCACGGGCAGGCCAGCGGGAATTCCGGGGGGCACGAGCATGGGCTCAATGGGCCCTGCACTCCCAGCGCCCCAGGGCAGTGAGGGGCTTAGCACCCGGGCCAGCAGCTGCAGAAGTTGGGCCGAGTGGCACTGCAGGCACTGCGCTGAAATTTTCACCTGGCCTCAGCCACCTCCTGGCTGGTCAGGGCTGGGGACCTGCGGCCTGCCATGCCCAAACCCCACCCCCACGGTGGGCTCCTGTGTAGCCTGAGCCTCCGGGACAAGTGCCACAAAGCCCAGGGGCTGAGGCCTCTGGGCGCATGGCCCGGGACTGGCAGGCAGCTCAGCCGGCAACCCAGGGGAGGGGGGATCCACTGGGTGAGGCCAGCTGGGCTCTTGAGTCTGGTGGGGACTTGGGGAACTTTTATGTCTAGCTAAGGGATCATAAAGGCACCAATCAGCACTCTGTGTCTAGCTCACTGTGTGTAAATACACCAACCTAGTGGGGACTTGAAGAACTTTTCTGTCTAGCACTCTGTGTCTAGCTCAAGGATCGTAAATGCACCAATCAGCACTCTGTGTCTAGCTCAGGGTTTGTAAATACACCAATCAGTACTCTGTGTCTAGCTCAAGGTTTGTAAATACACCAGTTGGTACTCTGTATCTAGCTAACCTAGTGGGGACTTGGAGAACTTTTATGTCTAGCTAGAGGATTACGCACCAATCAGCACCCTGTCAAAACGGTCCAATCAGCTCTCTGTAAAGTGGACCAATCAGCTCTCTGTAAAATGGACCAATCAGCAGGATGTGGGTGGGACCAGATAAGGGAATAAAAGCAGGCTGCCCGACCCAGCCAGCGGCAACCGCTCTGGTCTCCTTCCACACTGTGGAGGTTTTATTCTTTCACTCTTTACAATAAATCTTGCTGTTTCTCCCTCTCTGGGTCAATGCTGCCTTTAAAAGCTGTAACATTCACCGCAAAGGTCTGCAGCTTCACTCCTGACAGCAAGACCACTAACCCACCAGAAGGAAGAAGCTCCAGACACATTTGAACCTCTGAAGGAACAAACTCCGGACACACCATCTTTAAAAACTGTAACACTCACCGCGTGGGTCTGTGGCTTCATTCTGGAAGTCAGTAAGACCAAGAACCCACCAATTCTGGACACAACATGATCCTATATCTAGAAAATCCCATCTTAGCCCAATAGTTTCTAAATCTGATATGCAACTAAAACAAAGTCTCAGGATACAAAAGCAATGCACTCCTATGCACCAACAACAGACAAGCAGAGGGCCAAATCATTAATGAACTACCATTTATAATTGCAACAAAGAGAATAAAATACCTAGGAATATAGCTAACAAGGGAAGTGAAGGACCTTTTCAAGGAAAACTACAAACCACTGCTCAAGAAAATCAGAGAGGACACAAAGAAACGGAAAACCATTCCATGGTCATGGATAGAAAAAAGTCAGTATCATGAAAATGGCCATACTGCCCCAAGTAAATTATAGATATAATGCTATTCCTATTAAACTACCATTGACATTCTTCACAGGACTAGAAAAATCTACTTTAAAGTTCACATAGAACCAAAAAATAGCCTGTATAGCCAAGACACTCCTAAGTAAAAAGAACAAAGCTGAAAGCATCACCCTATCTGACTTCAAACTACACTACAAGGGTATAGTAACCAAAATAGCATGGTATTGGTACCAAAACAAACACATAGATCAATGGAACAGAACAGAGATTTCAGAAATAAGACCGCACATCTACAACCATCTGATCTTCTACAAACTTGACAAAAACAAGCAAGGGGGAAAGGATTCCCTACTTAATAGATGGTGCTGGGAGGACTGACTAGCAATTTGCAGAAAACTGAAACTGGACCCCTTCCTTACATTTTATACAAAAATTAACACAAGATGAATTAAAGTCTTAAGTGTAAAACCCAAAACTATGAAAACCCTAGAAGAAAATCTAGGCAATACCATTCAGGACATAGGCAAAGGGAAAGATTTCATGGCTAAACCTCAAAAGCAATTGTAATAAAAGCAGAAATTGACAAATGGAGTCTAAGTAAACTAAAAAGCTCCTGCACAGCAAAGAAATTATCATCAGAGTGAACAGGCAAGCTACAGAATGGGATAACATTTTTGCAATACACACAGCTGACACAGGTCTAGTATCCAGAATCTATGAAGAACATAAGCAAATTTACAAGAAAAAAACAGACACATTAAAAGTGGGCAAAGGACATGGACAGACACTGCTCAAAAGAACAAACATGAAAAATATCTCAGCATCACTGATCATTAGAGAAATGTGAATCAAAATCACAATGAGACACCACCTCATGTCTGTCAGAATGGTGATTATTGGAAAGTCAAGACACAACAGACACAAGGCTGTGGAGAAATAAGAACGCTTCTACACTGGTGGTGGGAATGTAAGTTAGTTCAATCATTGTTGAAGACAGTCTGGAAATTCCTTAAAGACCTGGAACCAGAAATATCATTTAATCCAGCAATCCCATTACTGGGTATATATTCAAAGGAAAATAAATCATTCTATTATAAAGATACATGCATGTGTATGTTCATTGCAGCACTATTCACAATAACAGACATGGAACCAACCGAAATGCCCATCAATGATAGACTGGATAAAGAAAATGTGGTACATATATACCATGGAGCCATACAAAGGAACAAGTTTACAGGGACGTGGATGGAGTTGGAAGCCATTATCCTCAGCAAACTAACACAGAAACAGAAAATCAAACACTGCATATTCTCATTTATAAGTGGGAGCTGAATAATGAAAACATATGGACACAGGGAGGGGAACAACAAACATTGGGGCCTGTTGGGAGGTGGGGGGTAGACAGGGAGAGCCAGTAGGATAAACAGCTGATGCATGTGGGGTTTGATACCTGGGTGATGGGTTAATAGGTGCAGCAAACCACCATGGCACAAGTTTATCTATGTAACAAATCTTCACGTCCTGCACATGTAACCTGGAATTTAAATAAAATTTAGAAAAAACAAGCAAAAAACTAACCATTTACCTTTAATGATTGCCACAGTATAGATTTTTCTTATTGCTTCTCCGTGGTGCCATTGACCATGTTGTTGTATTTACTATATTTCCTGTAAATTGGTAGTTACATCTAGAGGCTTGGTAAGGTTTCTGGTTCACCTTCTTTCTCTTCCTCTTAACCCTTCCTTTTAGGGTTCTGGCAAAACTATTTAATCAAATGAGTTGTGCTTCTCCATCAGGAGGCACATTATGTCTGATTTTCCCCTTTTCTCAAGCTAGCAACCATAATAATTAATGTGCAGTTTCATTATATCATTGTTATTGAGAAATATTCATATTCTGTGCTGTCATAGCTTATTCATTTATTATTTGAAACAATTTAATAAAGAAAAGTGTTTCCTACATCAACTACTTATTTCCTGGTAGTAGAGTTTGCATATTATGGGGAATATAAATGATTACTTCTTTCTTTATTTGTCAAATCTCAAAATAATGACTCATTTCTACAGTCACAAATTTGTTTTCTTTTTTTCTTATGGTTGTCATTTTTGCTTTAGTATCCTTATAAATTCAGTTACTTAAATATGTTCAATATGTTGCAATCCATTGCAGTTATCCTTATTGATGTTCAGATTATCCTATTATGAATAAGTGAGGGCCACTTCCAGTTGACATGATCCTTTTGACATAATCATTTATGGTGTTTGTTAGTATCCTTACTGCTCATTTTGATAAGATATTCAGGTTTATTTTGCACATTCCCCTGTTTTTCAGGAGCTTTGGCGATGTTAACACAAAATCACAATATGGTTGGTGGGATGTTCATTGTAACTGGTTTTGTCATTGTTTCTAGGCATTTGCAGTGGATAAAGCTAGGCTAGAGAAAAATATATCACAAGTTTATACTGATACTTCCAAATCAAATTCAGGATTATAGACTTGTTTTTAAATCTCTTTTACCTACTACTTTATCTTGCCCACTCCCTGTGAAACCCCCATCTCATTGGCCTTGGAAATAATTGAATCAACATACCTTATAATTTATTCATTTGCTTTATCCCCTATTACACACATCATTGTTAGAATGACAATACTGACACTACAACCAACAATATAGTTAAAGAAAACCATTTAAGATTTTTTTTTCAGTTATTTTTCGTTCTCAGTACACATTACACTAGAGATGCACAATTAATTACTATGTTTTAAACTTCCTTGGCATAATTTCTCCTGATGGTTATGACACAAATTGAATGCACAGTTACATCCATTTGCTTTTCTTTTATTTTTAGGGATTTCTTTTTACAATTTAATTTTACAATTATATATTTGTGTGATTCCAAAGCCAAATCTCTGTAAAATGTATCAAAGAAATCCTCAGAGAATGTCCCTTCTCCCTACAGATGGTTACTTTAAAATATTTTATTGTGTTGGCCTGGTGAGGTGGCTCACGCCTGTAATCCCAGCACTTTGGGAGGCCAAGGTGGGTGGATCACGAAGTCAGGAGTTCGAGACCAGCCTGGCCAACATAGTCAAACCCCATCTCTACTAAAAATACAAAAAAAAAAAATTAGCCAGGCATGGTGACGGGCACCTGTAATCTCACCTACTTGGGAGGCTGAGGCAGGATAATCGCTTGAATCCGGGAGTAGGAGGTTGCAGTCGGCCAAGATGGCACCACTGCACTCCAGCCTGGGTGACACAGCAAGATTCCATCCCAAAAAAATCAATCAATAAATAAATATTTAATATATAAATAATACATATAAATATGTATTTATGTTTTTCTTTAAGTTTTTGAAAATATGTACCTATGTACTATCATATCATCTACCTGTCTCTATCTCTCTATGTATCTACCTGCTTCTCTCTCTAATCTAGCCCCTTCTTAAAGTGTATTACCCTATACATATACGTCTCTGTCATTATTTACACTTAATAATGTAGCTTGGCAGTGGAGCAATAATAGTACTTAGAATGTCTTTATTTTTAAACATTTTTTCTTCTTTTTCTTTAAAAAATGGTCAGTCGGCCAGGCACAGTGGCTCAAGCCTGTAATCCCAGCACTTTGGGAGGCCGAGACGGGCGGATCACGAGGTCAGGAGATCGACACCATCTTGGCTAACATGGTGAAACCCCGTCTCTACTGAAAAATACAAAAAACTAGCAGGGCGAGGTGGCGGGCGCCTGTAGTCCCAGCTACTCCGGAGGCTGAGGCAGGAGAATGGTGTAAACCCGGGAGGCGGAGCTTGCAGTGAGCTGAGATCCGGCCACTGCACTCCAGCCTGGGCGACAGAGCGAGACTCCGTCTCAAAAAAAATAAATAAATAAATAAATAAATAAATAAAAAATGGTCAGTCATGTAACATACTTATTAAAATTTATTTTCTTTTTTTCTTTTAAAAACATAAATATTCATTGTTGATTTTTACAACTTTCTAGAATCTATTGTGTGAATGTACTATAGTTGATTCAACTGATGCAGTTTAATAAATGGACCCTGGAGTTGCTTCCATTCTGTTGCTATTTTTTCTAAAATAAAAAAGCCTTGTACATAGTCTTTTCACATTTTTGCCAATCTATCTTTTGGGTGACTCCTAAAAGTCAGATAACTAGGTTAAAGATAAATGCATATGCATTTTTGCTAGATAGTGTTAAGCTCCCCATCATATAATCTGTAACATTTTTATGCACTCTAGCAATGTGTAAGAGCCTCATCAACAGAGGATATTGTCAAGCTTTTTGATTTTACCAACCAACAGCTGAGAAATTACATATAACATAGTTTAGGCTGGCAATGTTTCTGTCATGCATGAGCTTAAGCATTGTTAAGATTTAAAGCAATTTGAATTTCTCAGTCAGATTGCTGATTTTTTTCTTTTTTACTCTTAGAAATGTTATTAGAGATATAACCCAATATTCCCATATATTCACAACCACACACACATATGTGTATGTATGCATACACACACATACGTGAACAAATATACACACATATATATTTTTCATATATATTTTCACAGTATATGTGTCTTCATTTTGCTTCTGATTTATTTTCTCATTTGAAAGTTGTGACCGTGTGCAGTGGCTCACTCCCATAATTGCAGCATTTTGGGAGGCCAAGGTGAGAGGATGGCTTGAGTCCAGGAGCTCAAGACCAGCCTGGGAACCATAGTGAGCCCTCATCTTTCCAAAAATAATAATAATAATAATAATTAAATTAGCCAGGCATGATGTTAGGATTGCTTAAGTTTGGGACGTTGAGGCTGCAGTGTGTTATGATTCTTTCACTGTACTCCAGCCTGGGCAACAGAGCAAGACTCTGTCAAAAAAGAAAAAAAAAAAAAAACCTTTTTCTTTTTTTGCATTCTAACTTTATTATCTTTTAATTGCTCTTTCTGTATTTTCAGTCATGATTATGACTATTTCTTAGTTTCACGTTATAAAGGTATTCACTGATATTTTTTCCTAGATAATGCATACTTTCACTTTTTACTTTTAATTATCTGATCTATTTGGAATTTATTGTGATATATGGTAAGTAGAATTAGAATTCTTTCTTTGTTATAACATCTGTTTTCCATATAGCTATCCAGCTATTTCAATGCCATCTTAAAACAGTTGATCTTCCTTTTTTTCTTTTATTTTTGAGACAAGGTCTTCCTCTGTCACACAGAGTAAATTATCCAAGGGATAATTTACTTTAGGTTTCAATCAAGAATGAACACAAGGATTCATTCGATTTTTTCAGGAAAAAACATTACCTTTTATTTTAATATTTATTGATAAAAACATCCTTGGTGAGGCATATAGTGTTATAAAGAGTTAAAACTTTCTTCTTTTTCCATTTAATAAATGTAATCCTGACAAGAACACTGGGAAAATAGCTCATGCTCATCATTTTGATTTATTCTTCAGAAATTAATAAGCGAAGCAGGAGTTTGCATTATAAATCTGTTTATCAGAATTACAAAGGGCAGAGTTCACCAGTGGGCAAGAGTTTGCATACATATCAAGGTTATAAATAACCCCATAGGAAAATATCATTAGGTTTAGTTCTATGCATCCGACTGTATAAAGGAAAGGTCAATAAATAGCACCAGAGTAAGTATATGAGTAAAGCTGATTTTTGGAAATAAAAAACAAAAAACAGGTAAGTTTGACTTCTGTTTGCCTCTCTGCTCATCAATAGAAATAAATATATAATTATGCTGCTATTCATTATTCTTGGAGCTGTATAAAAATGAGAGGGACAGTAGAATTATAAAAATTATAATGTAGTGGAAATCAAGAGGTGTTGGTCCATTCTCACACTACCATAAAGAACTACCTAAGACTGGGTAATTTATAAAGAAAAGAGGTTTAATTGACTCACAGTTCCACATGACTGTACAGGAAGCATGGTTAGGAGACCTCAAGAAACTTACAATCATGGCAGAAGATGAAAGGGAAGCAAGCACATCTTACCATGGCAGGGCAGGAGAGAGGAAGCAAAGGGGAAGTGCTACACACTTTCAAACAACCAGATCTTGTGAGAACTCACTCACTATCACAAAAACAGCAACGGGGGAAATCTGCCCACATGATTCAATCACTTCCCACCAGGTTCTTCCCCCAACACTGAGGATTACATTTCAACATGAGATTTGGGCGGGAACACAGAGCCAAACTGTATCAAACAATGGTATGAAAATATATTTTTTTGTATGTCTCTGATCTTTATTTCTTTCCATACCTCCTTTCCAATATTCCCATCGCATATGTTACAAAGACTGCTGGCTCATCTCAATTGTATAAGAACGGCAAAAGTAGACAGAGTTGCAAAATTTAAACTGAAGAGAATCTTTGAAGTCGTTTCCTGTTTGGTAAGGAAGGAGAGAAAAACTGGAGCAGATAAAAATTCAGAGCGTATTTTCAGAATGTTTGTGGAGAAAGGTCACCTAACTTTGCTTCAGCAGCAATTAAGAAGTTAAATGTTTGCTTATAGACATCCATTCCAAAACAAAAAAAATTCATTTTTGAACAACATGCGTTATACTAGCACTTCTGAAACTTTAGTCAGCACATGAGAACCTTGTTGAGATGCAGATTCTGATTTAGTGGGTCATAGGTGGGGTCTGAAACTCCTCTTTTTTGAAAAGTTCCCAGTATGGTAAAGTTTCCCATTCTGGAATTATATTTGGAGTTGGCAGGCCCTAAAAGAAACATATGTAAGTATACTATCAAGACGTATATAGTCAGTTATATCTTGTTATAAAAGGTCGTTTCCTCAGAAAATCCCTACTACAATAGTTCGCTCCAAATTTGCTGTCAGCCATGATGAGAAGGCAACTCTCCTCTTCTTTCTTATTCTTTGTTTTTCTACAAAAGCAAACTTTTCCTCAAGGGAATCGTTTGGTTTGGGAACTGGTATAAGCAATATTAAATGGTGTAATAGAGGTGTCTTGAAAAGCAAATATGGAATAGATGCAAAATAATTATCCAAATGCCAACTTATTCTGACATCATTGCTCTGTGCTCAGAAATTAGGCTTGTGTCCTCAGTTCCATCACCCTTTTTTTATTGTACATTTCCTTCCCTCATATACTCATGTCTGGAAGAATTGGAGACCCTACCTGCCCATCCTATTCAAGTCTTCTTTCAATGAATAAGTGGAAAACCTTCCCTTTTCCTGATCCTTTCAATGAGTTCAAGATATTACTTGCATTACAAATAATAATAATGCAAATTATTATTTGCATTAGATAATCTGATTAATCAATACACAAATGCATTATAATTCATAGATGATATATATATGTATTTAATGATTATATGTCCTTGGTACTGCTCTAATTGCTTTGCATATTTTAAGTAACTCAATTCTTAAAGCAACACTGTAAGGTAAGTTTAATTATCTGATTTTAATAATGAGGAAGTTGCAGTAGGAATAGGTTAGATGACATATCCAAGGTCACATAACTGTTTATAGAGCTGATATCTGGACCCAGGGAGCCTTGCCCGTGGGTAACAGAACTCTTCAGTATGATGACCGTGTAGTGAGGATTTTTCACTCTCCATGGAGGGTCTGTGAGACGGGGTGGTAGTAAGTGAAATTTCTGGGCTCTGTATATGATAAACTGATGGCCTTCTTCCTGATTCCTACTTCTGATATGGCTAACAATTCTGTACATTATTCCCATGGCTTTGAGCACCTAAACTGTGCCATTTATTTCTTGCTGGCTTCTCTGGGTTGCTTTAACACCACACCCTTGGTATTTGCACATGTGCACCCTGAAAGTGTGAGAGAGTCCATGCCCCTGAGGCAACCTCAGCCATTGGGATAGGGATGTGAGCCAGCTGGTAAGAGCCTTTGCCTATATTACCCCAGGTGGACAACCCTGAGAAGATCCCCTGAGTAAAACCTTATTTCAGCTATGCTTTCAGGGAACCATGGCTAAGAAACAGTCTTCCTGTAACTGCATCAGACCATTCTAGTTGAACTTTTATGTAACAAAGCTCTGAGTTGTTTTTCAGTTGCAATGGACCCCAGGTTGAAGTTTGTATAATCTGAGCATGCTCAGATGAACCAAGTGTGCAACCATGACTGGAACCTAAGTGCTCCAACCAAGAAATGGAGACTGAATTAAGAAGTAAACATGACATGTTTGGGATCCAGGATCCAATCAGATTAAGCTCTGACACTACTCCAAGGCAGGATGTAGTTATATCACGTACCCTGACATCACCTCATTGCAAAATTCAATCAGATCTCACCTCATTACCCTACACGTATAAAACCCAATCCAAATTCCAACTCGGCAAGACAGATTTGAGTGTTTCTTCCTGTCTCCTTGTTAGTTGACTTGCAATAAAGTTTTTCTTTTCTCAAAAGACAGTGCCGTGGTATTGGCCTCTATGTGCAACAGACAGCAAGCCCATTGATTGCTCTGTAACATTCTTATTCTATTGACAGCTGTTACTTCAGCATAATCTTAAGCCTGGTCAGGGGCTTAGTCTCATATTTGTTGCCTTAAGACTTTGGAAATGGGTATCCACCATTTTGTCTTTCTGTTGATAGATTTTTTAAAACACTAGATTCATTTAAAACATGTTGCAATTATAGAAAATTTAAGTTTCTGATATTGCATTTATGTTTAACTATCTGGTCTGTGAAAAGATTATTGCAGGCTGACCTGGTGGAGAAGGAACATTTGAATTTTTTTCTATTTATTTCTCAAGGAAATATAACGTGTTTTCTTAGTCATGCGATCACAGTGTTTCCTTCAGCTCTTTTAGAAATCTATTAGAATGGTACTTTTGGGTCAATCTTTCAGGTAGGAAGGACAATTTATTGATTTACTTAAAAGAAAAACTAAAATTCACTATAACAAAAAAACAAAGTATAGTTTTATGGCAATGCTAACCTACAGTTAATGCATTCCAAGTATTTGTTGTAGACATAGTCTTGACTGCAAGTGGATTGATGATTCTTCTTACTTCATGCTGAAATACTGCTTCACATGTGTTGATTATTAAATAATGTGACAATTTCAATCATGTTTTCTGGATATATGATAACATTACAGCACCACCCTTCTGAGCATTTGATGTAAATCAACTTTACCCTCTATTAACTCTATAGAGGAATAATAACCCTCTTTATTGATACTTGAAAGAAATTGTTAAAATAATATCTCTTTTTTAAAAACTAAAAAGGCCTAGTGACCTATGAATGCCTAGGAAATAAGCAACGTGTGTGAATTGTTCCACTCATACCCATTGTTGTAATGATATGTGACACCGTGCATAAGATGTGTGGACTCTCCCTTCCAAGAATGCAGCAGGCAGAGAGGATATGGGAATGGACAGTGAGTTCATTCTAATCCTCAATAGCTAGTAAAAATCATACAACCATAAAGACAGCAGTTAATCATTCTGGAAAGAATAAATGATCTTTTCTAATATTTTTGTGCTAGTCTTCAGCAAGATGAGCTGAATGTGTTGAATAATATTTCTGGTTTATTTAGTCCCAATATAACTTTAAAAATGACTAACATTTGCTAAATCTTATAAAAACCATCCTTAAAAACTAAATATGGAAGGAAAGACATTGTTCTATCCCCTCAAGTGAAAAGAGTGCCTACTAGGCATAATCCAGATGTTTGGATGATGAGAAAAGTAAAAAGAATGAAAAACCAAACTCTTTTTCTCATGGAACTTATAGACTATTCTGAGTCGTGTCAGGCAGGCAACCAATGTAGGAAGTGATTGGCTGGGTCTGATTGGGAACAGCTGAGCCTTTAACAAACTGGAGAATGCAAGCCTCCTTTGCCCAGGACAACACTAGAGTTATTTGTTTTTTAACCCAATGTTGAACTAACAAATGGTGAGAGTTAGCTTGCCACTGTCAAACTGACCATTCTCTGCCTTTACTCATACCCCTTGAAATTCTACCCCACCAATGTGGGCCTACCACTCCATCCATGAAAACAAAGATTTTAAAGGTTTTAAAGTGTTTTGGTCACTAAAATATTTTAAATAGCAAAAGATAATTTACAATAAGCATTCAAATAAAATTCTCACAATGCTTGGTTGGATAAGCTATACAGCATGATAGACAACATATTTATCTGTGCTGTGCCTCTTCAAACATCTTTATTATTTTTATTTATTTATTGTGAATGGTCTTGACATGGAATTCATAATTCTAATTCTTTTTTGGGCTTGATGAGAATATCTCTTTTTTCCTTGTGGACTGCCTGATGAGCCAAAGAATGCAAGACAGAAGGCCCTTCTTGGTCTCGTTCAAAGCCATGTCATCACCTCCCAAAAGCGTGTTTAGGAACTTGCAAAGCCCTCTATATTATGTGTCAAATAATACAGTTTCTGTGGTTTTACCACTTGTGGGCAGAAAGAGTGGAATCCTACAGAATTTCTTTTTTTTTTTTTCTTTTTTGAGACAGAGTCTCACTCTGTCGCCCAGGCTGGAGTGCAGTGGCGCCAACTCGGCTCACTGCAACCTTTGCTGCCTGGGTTCAAGCGATTCTCCTGCCTCAGTCTCCAGAGTACCTGGAATTATAGGCACCTGCCACCGTGCCTGGCTAATTTTTTTCTTGCTTTTGGTAGAGACGGGTTTCACCATCTTTGCCAGCCTGGTCTTGAACTCCTGACCTCATGATCCACCCACCTCAGCCTCCCAAATTTCTAGGATTACAGGAGTGAGTTACTGCAGCAGGCCCAGAATTTCTTTATTAAATGTTTTAGAAAGATAAAAAAGTATCAAAGAGAGTTTTATGGCATCACCAAATATTTAAGATGAATTGGCCTAATGGGATCACCTTCTCATCATAATTATCTTCTATACAAATATCATTGGGTTGTTGACACCTAAAGTGGGAAGTTGCCTTAGAGGCTACCTAGAACGAACCTTCCTGCTTCCCATGGTTGCATTCTGTCATTGATTCTCCATCACTAACTTGTTTGACCTGTGTACACATGAGACCCCTGCCACAGGGGTAGTGTCAGACAACCTCTTCTTAGCTTACGTTAAAATATGTTTCCCATAATATTCACTGTTTTCATGTTGAAGACCTTTGAAATCATAGAAAGATAACTGAAGTATTATTAGCTATCCTATCTCTCATAAACCTTTCCAGGCAAAACACCGCCAGTTTCTTCACCCGTCTCTTAAATGGCAGGTGTTTGAGTGCCTTACCGTTGCACTTTACCCTTTTAAGTATTCAATCCTGTCACCTTGCAGTATTGGTTCTTTGACTTGTAACCTACATGAAGCACTTTAGGACAGACCACCTCCATCTTCTCAAGAAAATGCGATGGAAATGAAATCAATCATGCTGTTGGTACTACACAATACTCTTTAAACATATGAACTTCAAAATCAACTAAAAATCATGTTTGATTCTTGCTTAACATGTAGTGTTGTTATTTATAATACACATCTATTTTTGTTTAAGATTAATTTTAAGTAAATAAAAACAAATGCATAGGCATATAATTTTTAAAATTACATTGTGCTCCAGTAGATGTTCCTGTGGCACCCAGACTCCCTTCCCAGTCCAGGGCAGACCTCCCCCAGCCACTGTATTTCTGGCTGCTAATGGATCACAGCTGTTACCCTTCTCAGAACAACAATTCTGGCCAAGTTCACTCCTCAATTCCCCAACAAGGGCAGCCTGCAGACTGGGACTGTTTGACAAAGGGTCCAGAAGGTCCTCTGCCTCAAGCAGGGATCACCATGTGGTGAGGTTACATCCAGTGCTCCCAGTGGGATCTGTCCAAAGTACCCCCCAGCTAAGATATCCTTTGCTTACTCTATCCTACTTCCCTTATTTCTTTTTGCAGAGGAATGTTCTCTTAATAAAGCTTGTGCCCTGAAATCCCTATCTCAGGCTGTGCTCCTAGGGAACCTAGCCATAAACAATAACTAAGAGGATTATGATAATATACAGATTACTTACTGATTCTGAGACATAAACACATTGGATCCTTTAAGCTGTGTGTGTATGTGGGTGTTTTGTGAGCGAATTGCTTGAGGATATAGTATTCCTAAATATGTGGCATCTTTTTATTACTTGAATTATACATTTTATATTACTTTTTATCACTTTTGTGTGAAAGGAAACCCTTTGTTTTCTTTAACTTTATAGCCCTAATAATCATAATGTTATATAAAATATATTGTAGATGGTAACATTCCTATGACAATATTAATGTTACTCATACTTGACCCAAGTTCTATTATGAGTACAGTTTTTCTTCACTCAATGTTTTTCCATACAGTAGTTGCTATTTTAATTTTTATTATATTTTATTATGCACCTCCTACTGTTTCACTTCAGTTTTTTTGTTTTTAATTAATAATTTTCTTTACATTTTATTTTTTACAATTGATAAAAATATTGTATAAATTTTAGGGGCACATGTGATATTTTGATACACGCATATAATATGTAATCATCAAATGAGAGTAATTGAGATATCCATCAACTCAAACATTCATCAATCTTTAATTTAATCTTTGTATTTGGGAACATTCCAAACCTTCTTGTATATCTGTTTTAAAAGATGCAAAAATATTATTGTTAACTACGGTCACTCTACTGGGCTACTGAACTCTAAACTTACTGAAATCTGGAACTCCTTGAACTCTCTAATTATAGTTTTGTACCTATTAACCAATTTCACTCTAAATGACTGTGCTCTAAATGATCCAACAGATCATCACGTGATCCTGCGGGAACCCTGCCCCATGCAGGAGCCTTCTCTCAGCCCTGCCTTACAAAACCAGTGTGTGCAGGTTGCTCTCTGGACCTCCTGGACAGCTGCCAACTCGAGGCTTCTCTTTACTCCTATCCTGGTCACCGTACTCTGTTTTTTTTCCCTTTCTTCAGTTTACTGAACATTGCAGTAGCTTCCTAAGAAAGGGTACATGCGAGCTAAGCCATCTTTTTTTATTCTGAAAGACTTTATTCTACCTGAATATTTCACTAATACTTTGCCTAGTTTACTGTCATGATAGTTGCCTAGTTTACTGCCATCTCCAAACCTGATAAATAAGGCATCAATTCCTTTTGTTAAGAATTCTCCTTTCTGATGGCCATGACCCCATCACCTTCAGCTACTCTTGGTGAGGTGGCATGAGAATAGTATATTGCTTAACAGGATAGGCTTTGGGTTAAGATAGCCTTGAGCTTAGAAACTAAATATACAATAATACAGCTGGGTGTAGTGGCTGACACTTGTAATCCCAGCACCCTAGCACTTTGAAGGCCTAGGTGGGCAGATTTGCTTGAGCTCTGGAATTCAAGAATAGCCTGGGCAACATACCAAAAACTTGTCTCTATAAAAGAAAAATATAAGGCCAGGTGTGGTGGCTCACGCCTGTAATCCCAGCACTTTGGGAGGCCGAGGCAGGCAGATCATGAAGTCAGGAGTTTGAGACCAGCCTGACCAACATGGTGAAACCCCATCTCTACGAAGAATACAAAAATTAGCCAGGTGTGGTGGCACACAGCTACTTTGGAGGCTGAGGCAGGAGAGTCACTTGAACCTGGGAGGCAGAGGTGGCAGTGAGCTGATATCGCCCCACTGCACTCCAACCTGGGCAATAGAGCAAGACTCCGTCTCAAAAAAAAGAAAAAGAAAAAAAAATGAAGAAAAGTATATAGACAATAATTTCTTAAACTTTCACAACCTCCTGATATAGAATGTTAAGATATCTACTTCAAAATGTGATATGAAAATTAACTGATATAAAAAGTGTAATGTAAACATTCAAGAAATGGCTATTTAGATTTTCAAAGGCGATGTCAAAGGTAGTAAGCATTCATAAGGGGCATAACATATAATTAAGATATATTTTGTACAGCATAGAGGAGAAAATAAACTTGCCCTCAAAATACTTAAAAATATGGAACACAAAATATGTATGAATGTTAATATATTAATCATAAGAATCTTCTTCTAAAATAGGCTAGATTTCATTTTCTTCCAGGTTATAGAATAAGATTGGCAATTTATCTAACACATGTGATTTTAAGAAATTTTCAAACTGCATAAGATTTGATATGGTTTGGATCTGCGTGTCCACCCAAACCTCATGTTCAATTGTAATCCTCAGTGTTGGAGGTGGGGCCTGGTGGGAGGTGACTTGAGCATGGCAGTGGCTTCTAATGGTTTAACAGCCCCCCACACCACCACCCCCGTGTTACTTGAGAGTGAGTTCTCATGATATATGGTTGTTTAAAAGTGTGTAGCACCTCCCTGCTCTCTCTCTTCCTCCTGTGCCCACCATGTAAGACATGCCTGCTTCCCCTTTGCTTTCCACAATGATTATAAGTTTCCTGAGGCCTCCCCAGAAACCGAGCAAATGGCCAGCATTATGCTTCCTGTACAGTTGGTAGAACGGTGAGCCAATTAAACCTCTTGTCTTCATAAATTACGAAGTCTCAGGTGTTTCTTTATAGAAGTGTAAGAATTAGCTAATACACAATTACAATAATTAAATCTTTGGCTAACAACTAGGGCTCAGAATTTAAGTCAAGGACACTTTTTGTGTGTATATTTGTGAGCAGGTGTGGTAACGTCTATCTTGGTTATTATTGTATTATTAATCTCATGTCATGTTGGTGACATTGTGGCTGTATGTAATTCTTGCACATTACATCAATAATATGTTTTCATAACCTAAAATACATATATAAAATAGTTATTTACAGTATCATTGATCATGTGTGCATGTGCATTTGAAAAAAAAGAGAGAGGTGACATTGATCTTTTTCTGAGATATCTAGTTACTGCCTACATGAGGAAGTTATATTTGAAACTTCATGTAATTTTTCCATTTTTATATTAAATCATGTGTTTGAAAAATGTCCTGAGAAAAGGGTAATAAAAAAGAATCATGAAAATGTTGGCTTTATATCTTATCTTCAGGGTCTATTAATTAATAATGGGTAATATTAGGAGGCTCTTGTTTGCTTACAAGAGTGTGTAATTTTAAGTGGAGTCAATGAAAAATGTATCACTGAAACTGCAATTGCTGATATTTGTTGAGAAAAATTAAGGCAAAGAGCCTTAATATTTCCATTGCAAT
The DNA here is from genome assembly GCF_002776525.5 of Piliocolobus tephrosceles. Lineage (NCBI taxonomy): Eukaryota > Metazoa > Chordata > Mammalia > Primates > Cercopithecidae > Piliocolobus > Piliocolobus tephrosceles. The sequence goes on from NC_045448.1 coordinate 100,896,378, forward strand.
TGCTGAATGTTTAACAATTATATACATTTATTTACTCCATAAAATAATTTTGTACCTGAAAGAAAAAAATACTTTATTTTTTGTGAAGATCTCTTCTTTCTTATTAACTAACACTGAATAAATCTATATTAAGTGTAGACTCAATAAACACTACCAGCAGAGCTGTGTGAAAAGCCAAATGCAACAGTCAATTCACCGAACCTGTTACAACTTTCTGAATTAGTAAAACTATGGTGTTACAGTCAGTAAAACTAAGGTGTTATTTGGAAGTTACAGCTTAATCTAGGTAAATAATATTATGCTTGGTTTCCAAACATCTTTAAATAATAAATTTCGGTGGAATAATAGTTGATACACCTTATTTCATTTGAATAACTATTTTCATTATTGCTCAACAGCAGTGACACCTCCAGGGTCATTAAGCCGGTTGACAGCCCTAATGGGTCCTTGTTACATACAGAAAAAATAAAGCTTATACCAACTGCAATGGTTTTCTGCTCATACTTATGTTGAAATGTTTCTCACACTGGAAGATCTTCGTATTTCCAAATAAAATAGTCTACAGAAAGACTGGAGGGAAGGAGTTGTAATAAAGGACATAAAACATAGGAAAACAAAACAAACATCAAAGAAAACATAGGAAAACAAAACAAAGATCTGAAAATGATATCCATTTCAGATATCAGCAACTACAAAAAACTTCTCAAAAACATCAGAGCATTATATGAAAATCAGACAAACGTGGCCACAATGTGAGAGCTTCTGATGTGAACTAACAAAAAATAACTCACGTAATGAAAATATATTTATGTTTTTCTCTCATATATACATATATAAATATATGTGACATATATCATAGTTCGTAGATACATTTGAAGAATTATAATCACTGTCAGCATCTCAAAGAAGTGAGAAATAAAGTCTGCTCCACTATGCACCGACACAGCTCTTAAGCTTTTGGTTTGCCAGAAGTAACTCAAAAGCCTTTAGATCAGGAGGTCTTTTATGCTTAGGAAGGCAAGCTCTGTGATGATATTGATCGGTTTCAAGGGCATATTAGAAATGAAGCCAAGTCTCTGGAGAGAGGTTGCCATCACCTTGACCTTGGGTCAGCATTAGACCACTGACCCTGGAACCCCAAGACCTATCTACCAGATTCTGATATCTTTTACACCAACTGAGAAGTCAGCAGGGTACACATGTCGATGTGGCTCTTGCCAAATCAGAATTGACTGGCCAGTAGGAAGCCTGCGAGCAGCGGGAAATGTGGGTTAAAGTATGTCAATAATGTTTCAGAAGAACGATTTCTCTCAAGAATTGTAGCTGTTGGAATGTTTTGACATTTATTCGGTAGAGAAATGTAGCATGTTTTGTGAAGCACTTCAAGAGAGCTGCTGCTAACTGCTGTGGTATATTGATCTTTCTGTTAAATTGCATGGGCACACTTGGGAGATCATTGAGATTCAGGCAACAGGACAGAAAGGATCGGCTGCACCCGATGGTCACTAATGGTAATTGGTTTCGATCCTTGCACTTGAAGAAGCCATGATTTACTTGCTTCACTGATGAATTGTAGACACTAAATATTTTGAAAGAAAAAAATACCATTTTTAAACATTTACAAGGCAGCACTTCCATTCTTGAATATCTCATATTGAATACATTCAGCAATGTAGAAAATATACCAAGTCATATTGTTTAAAATTCTGATGTTCTTGCTGATGTTGCCAATCTTTAGTTATACCATTTGTTTGTTCATTAGCTTATTTCTCAACTTGTTCATAATTGAATTTAAGAGAGTCTACTCTGTGTTTTTCACTGAAATGTGGTTTTATAATTATAAGAGTGCATAAGAACATAAAGAGGAAACAAAATGACTTATTTCTTCAGTCGTGTGCTATTTTCATAACTTTACTATAGAATTTTTACACTTATTATAATGTAAACATTATTCTACTTTAATATATACACCAACAATTCATTATCCTAGTGATTACACAGTAAACAATAGTATAGTGTCTATTGAGGGTTAATATTTAGCTTATTGCCAACCATTTCATTTTTTTGCTAGTTCTAACAATTCTCCCATATAAATATGTATATACACACAAACATATATACACATGGTTGTGTATATAGACAGAAAGATATGTATATATATCTCTATGTATGTATTATATATGTATTACTATATACGCACATATATATTTCATTGGTTAATATAACTACATATTGTATTGTATTTATTTAATATTATACACCCCAAACTGTATAGAGTTAAGAAAGCAATTCAAATTTTTAGTTTAAATTATCTTAAAATTGGACTTGGAGCAAGATGGCCGAATAGGAACAGCTCCAGTCTCCAGCTCCGAGCGCGAGCAACACAGAAGACAGGTGATTTCTGCATTTTCAGCTGAAGTGCAGACCGACACTCCACACCTCACAAGGCGGGGTACACACCTGAGACGAAGCTTCCAGAGCAAGAATCAGACAGGAACACTCGCTGTTCAGCAATATTCTATCTTCTGCAGCCTCTGCTGCTGATACCCAGGCAAACAGGGTCTGGAGTGGACCTCAAGCAATCTCCAACAGACCTACAGCTGAGGGTCCTGACTGTTAGAAGGAAAACTAACAAACAGAAAGGAAACCCACACCAAAACCCCATCAGTACATCACCATCATCAAAGACCAAAGGCAGATAAAACCAAAAAGATGGGGAAAAAGCAGGGCAGAAAAGCTGGAAATTCAAAAAATAAGAGCGCATCTGCCCTCCAAAGGAACGCAGCTCATGGCCAGCAATGGATCAAAGCTGGACGGAGAATGACTTTGACGAGTTGAGGAAAGAAGGTTTCATTCCATCAAACTTAGAGCTAAAAGAGGAATTACGTACCCAGTACAAAGCAACTAAAAATCTTGAAAAAAGAATGAAAGAATGGATAACTAGAGTAATCAATGCAGAGAAGGCCATAAATGAACTGACAGAGATAAAAACCATGACACGAGAAATATGTGACAAATGCATAAGCTTCAGTAACCGACTCGATCAACTAGAAGAAAGAGTATCAGCGATTGAGGATCAAATGAATGAAATGAAGCGACAAGAGAAGTCTAAAGAAAAAAGAGGAAAAAGAAATGAACAAAGCCTTCAAGCAGTATGGGATTATGCGAAAAGACCAAATTTACATCTGATTGGGGTACCTGAAAGTGAGGGGGAAAATGGAAACAAGTTGGAAAACACTTTTCAGGATATCATCCAGGAGAACTTCCCCAACCTAGTAAGGCAGGCCAACATTCAAATTCAGGAAATACAGAGAACGCCACAAAGATACTACTCGAGAAGAGCAACTCCAAGACACATAATTGTCAGATTCACCAAAGTTGAAATGAAGGAAAAAATGTTAAGGGCAGCCAGAGAGAAAGGGCAGGTTACCCGCAAAGGGAAGCCCATCAGACTAACAGCAGATCTCTCGGCAGAAACACTCCAAGCCAGAAGAGAGTGGGGGCCAATATTCAACATTCTTAAAGAAAAGAATTTTCAACCCAGAATTTCATATCCAACCAAACTAAGTTTCATAAATGAAGGAGAAATAAAATCCTTTACAGACAAGCAAATGCTTAGAGATTTTGTCACCACCAGGCCTGCCCTACAAGAGACCCTGAAGGAAGCACTAAACATAGAAAGGAACAACCGGTACCAGCCATTGCAAAAACATGCCAAAATGTAAAGACCATCGATGCTAGGAAGAAACTCCATCAACTAACGAGCAAAATAACCAGCTAATATCACAATGACAGGACAAGTTCACACATAAAAATATTAACCTTAAATGTAAATGGACTAAATGGTTCAATTAAAAGACACAGAATGGCAAACTGGATAAAGAGCCAAGACCCATCAGTTTGCTGTATTCAGGAGATCCATCTCACAAGCAGAGACACACATAGGCTCAAAATAAAGAAATAGAGGAAGATCTACCAAGCAAATGGAGAACAAAAAAAAGGAGGGGTTGCAATCCTAGTCTCTGACGAAACAGACTTTAAACCATCAAAGATCAAAAGAGACAAAGAAGGCCATTACATAATGGTAAAGGGATCAATTCAACAGGAAGAGCTAACTATCCTAAATATATATGCACCCAATACAGGAGCACCCAGATTCATAAAGCAATCCTTAGAGACTTACAAAGAGACTTAGACTCCCATACAATAATATTGGGAGACTCCAACACCCCACTGTCAACATTAGACAGATCAACAAGACAGAAAGTTAACAAGGATATCCAGGAATTGAACTCAACTCTGCACCAAGCAGACATCTACAATGTAATAGACATCTACAGAACTCTCCACCCCAAATCAACAAAATATACATTCTTCTCAGCACCACATCACATTTATTCCAAAATTGACCACATAATTGGAAGTAAAGCACTCCTCAGGAAATGTATAAAAACAGAAATTATAACTATCTCTCTCTCAGACCACAGTGCAATCAAACTGGAACTCAGGACTAAGAAACTCAATCAAAACCGCTCAACTACATGGAAACTGAACAATCTACTCCTGAATGACTACTGGGTCCATAACGAAATGGAGGCAGAAAAAAAGATGTTCTTTGAAACCAATGAGAACAAAGATACAACATACTAGAATCTCTGGGACACATTTAAAGCAGTGTGAAAGGGAAATTTACAGCACTAAATGCCCATAAGAGAAAGCAGGAAAGATCTAATATTGACACGCTAACATCACAATTAAAAGAACTAGAGGAGCAAGAGCAAACACATTCAAAAGCTAGCAGAAGGCAAGAAATAACTAAGATCAGAGCAGAACTGAAGGAGATAGAGACACAAAAAACCCTCCAAAAAATCAATGAATCCAGGAGCTGGTTTTTTGGAAAGATCAACAAAATTGACAGACCACTAGCAAGAATAATAAAGAAGAAAAGAGAGAAGAATCAAATAGACACAATAAAAAATGATGAAGAGGATATCACCACCGACCCCACAGAAATGCAACTACCATCAGAGAATACTATAAACCCCTCTACGCAAATAAACTAGAAAATCTAAAAGAAATGGATAATTTCCTGTACACTTACACTCTCCCAAGACTAAACCAGGAAGAAGCTGAATCCCTGAATAGACCAATAGCAGGCTCTGAGATTGAGGCAATAATTAATAGCCTACCAACCAAAAAAAGTCCAGGACCAGACGGATTCACAGCTGAATTCTACCAGACGTACAAGGAGGAGCTGGTACCATTCCTTCTGAAACTATTCCAATCAACAGAAAAGAAGACAATCCTCCCTAACTCATTTTATGAGGCCAACATCATCCTGATACCAAAGCCTGGCAGAGACACAACAAAAAAAGAGAATTTTAGACCAATATCCCTGATGAACATCGATGCAAAAATCCTCAATAAAATACTGGCAAACCGAATCCAGCAGCACATCAAAAAGCTTATCCACCATCATCAAGTGGGCTTCATCCCTGGGATGCAAGGCTGGTTCAACATACACAAATCAATAAATGTAATCCAGCATATAAACAGAACCAAAGACAAAAACCACATGATTATCTCAATAGATGCAGAAAAGGCCTTTGACAAAAGGCAACAGCTCTTCATGCTAAAATTCTCAATAAATTCAGTATTAATGGAACATATCTCAAAATAATAAGAGCTATTTATGACAAACCCACAGGCAATATCATACTGAATGGGCAAAAATTGGAAGCATTCCCCTTGAAAACTGGCACAAGACAGGGGTGCCCTCTCTCACCACTCCTATTCAACATAGTGTTGGAAGTTCTGGCTAGGGCAATCAGGCAAGAGAAACAAATAAAGGGTATTCAGTTAGGAAAAGAGGAAGTCAAATTGTCACTATTGCAGATGACATGATTGTATATTTAGAAAACCCCATCATCTCAGCCCAAAATCTCCTTAAGCTGATAAGCAACTTAGGCAAAGTCTCAGGATACAAAATTAATGTGCAAAAATCACAAGCATTCTTATACACCAGTAACAGACAGACAGAGAACCAAATCATGATTGAACTTCCATTCACAATCGCTTCAAAGAGAGTAAAATATCTAGGAATTCAACTTACAAGGGATGTAAAGGACCTCTTCAAGGAGAACTACAAACCACTGCTCAGTGAAATAATAGAGGACACACACAAACGGAAGAACATACTGTGCTCATGGATAGGAAGAATCAGTATCGTGAAAATGGCCATACTACCCAAGGTAGTTTATAGAATCAATGCCATCCCCATCAAGCTGCCAATGACTTTCTTCATAGAATTGGAAAAAACTGCTTTAAAGTTCATATGGAACCACAAAAGAGCCCACATTGCCAAGACAATCCTAAGTCAAAAGAACAAAGATGGAGGGATCATGCTACCTGACTTCAAACTATACTACAAGGCTACAGTAACCAAAACAGCATGGTACTGGTACCAAAACAGAGATGTAGACCAATGGAACAGAACAGAGTCCTCAGAAATAATGTCACACATCTACAGTCATCTGATCTTTGACAAACCTGAGAAAAACAAGAAATGGGGAAAAGATTCCCTATTTAATAAATGGTGCTGGGAAAATTGGCTAGCCATATGTAAAAAGCTGAAACTGGATCCTTTCCTTACTCCTTATACAAAAATTAATTCAAGATGGATTAGAGACTTAAATGTTAGACCTAATACCATAAAAACCCTAGAAGAAAACCTAGGTAGTACCATTCAGGACATAGGCATGGGCAAGGACTTCATGTCTAAAACACCAAAAGCAATGGCAACAAAAGCCAAAATTGATAAATGGGATCTAATTAAACTAAAGAGCTTCTGCACAGCAAAAGAAACTACCATCAGAGTGAACAGGCAACCTACAGAATGGGAGAAAATTTTTGCAATCTACTCATCTGACAAAGGGCTAATATCCAGAACCTACAAAGAACTCAAACAAATTTACAAGAAAAAAACAAACAACCCCATCAGAAAGTGGGGAAAGGATATGAACAGACATTTCTCAAAAGAAGACATTCATACAGCCAACAGACACATGAAAAAATGCTCGTCATCACTGGCCATCAGAGAAATGCAAATCAAAACCACAATGAGATACCATCTCATACCAGTTAGAATGGCAATCATTAAAAAGTCAGGAAACAACAGGTGCTGGAGAGGATGTGGAGAAATAGGGACACTTTTACACTGTTGGTGAGATTGTAAACTAGTTCAACCATTGTGGAAAACAGTGTGGCAATTCCTCAAGGATCTAGAACTAGAAATACCATATGATCCAGCCATGCCATTACTGGGTATATACCCAAAGGAATATAAATCATGCTGCTATAAAGACACATGCACACGTATGTTTATTGCGGCACTATTCACAATAGCAGACTTGGAATCAACCCAAATTTCCATCTGTGACAGACTGGATTAAGAAAATGTGGCACATATATACCATGGAATATTATGCAGCCATAAAAAAGGATGAGTTCGTGTCCTTTGTAGGGACATAGATGCAGCTGGAAACCATCATTCTCAGCAAACTATTGGAAGAATAGAAAAACAAACACCGCATGTTCTCACTCATAGGTGGGAACTGAACAATGAGATCACTTGGACTCGGGAAGGGGAACATCACATACCGGGGCCTATTATGGGGAGGGGGGAGGGGGGAGGGATGGCATTGGGAGTTATACCTGATGTAAATGACAAGTTGATGGGTGCTGATGAGTTGATGGGTGTAGCACACCAACATGGCACAAGTATACATATGTAACAAACCTGCATGTTGTGCACATGTACCCTAGAACTTAAAGTATAACAATAAAAAATAAATAAATAAATAATCTTAGAATCATAAACACATGTAGAAAAAATTAAGAAATACTCCTAAAGCAATATAACATGGTGAATTTATTTGAAAAGAAAATGTGTCAATATTTGTTAAAATTAAAATGACTACACCTTTGGGAATGTGCTGTAACTAAACTGGCACAAGTACTTAAATATGTACATATATATGTATATATACACACATAGATATGTATGTACATAGGTATATTTACACATACATATATCTACCTATTTACCTATATACATACCTATGAATATGTATACATGTATATCTATGTGTACACATGCCTGCATAATATATATTATAAATAACATGTGTATATATGCATGTGTATATTTATATGCATATATATGCCTATCTACCTGCACATATGCAGTATTTTAGTGTATAATACATGTATGTGTACATAAACCTATATAATATATACCCTGTATATTTTATGTGTGCTACCAATGTATGCATATTTATATATGCCTATGTACATAGATGTATATAGGTATGTATATCTATATATACATATATCTCCACCTATTTACCTATATACATAGGGTTATATACATTTGTTTTATAATGTACATGCACATATACATATATGTAATATGTATATGATACCTACACACACAATTATGCCACACATATATAGACAAATGCCCTCTGTTTTTATGCTAATGTGCTTTTAATATATGTATGGTTGGTAAAATTGCTAGAACTAGCAAAATAAATTTTAAAAGATATCCACAAATTTAAGTACTTGTGCCAGTTTAGTTACAGCACATTCCCAAAGGTGTAGTCATTTTAATTTTAACAAATATTGACACATTTTCTTTACAAATAATTTCACCATGTTATGTTGCTTTAGGAGTATTTCTTAATATTTTCTACATGTGTTTATGGTTCTAAGATAATTTTAACTAAAATCTGAATTGCTTTCTTAACTCTATATAGTTTGGGGAGTGTAATATTAAATAAATACAATACAGTATGTAGTCATATTAACCAATGAAATAGTTCTCAAGTTAACTGAAGAATAGGAATAATGGAATTATAACTTTTATAAACTAATAAAATATCTTAAATCTCCTACACATTATGGTATCAAATTGATTTTTACTGTTTAGTCACAGTCGTGCTCGGAGTTCATAATCATTCAATAAAGAGGAAAAAAAAACTACTATACAAAGTAGGTTTAAACATTCATTCAGGGTGTATTTCTCTAACCCACATTGGGATGAGAAAAATATTTTTCTGATTAGATGTATAAAAAAAGGTTGGAGAAACATTTAGCTATTAAACTTGAGGACATTTTGCAAACTTATTAATATATTGCATAAGAAACACTTTGCTTATTTCATTGAACCATATTAATAAGAAATGCAGGAGAACTTAGTGGTTTTCATTATGTTAAAATGTAAAATGTGCATTAGAATTCCTTGGGAGCTTTCAACCATGAAGGTAAATAACATGATCATTTCTTTGGAATCTTATTTTCCATTTCTGGAATGAAGATAATGCTCATGAGAGCTGTAGGCAGGAATCAGGAGACAGATCTCTGCTACTGCTGCCAATGGGCTAGTGGCAGTGAAATTACCTCACAGATTCATCATAATCTTTTGATCTTCTCTTCTGGAGGGTTCAGCACTAGTGGAGACAAAGGGATTATTTTTTCTGCCCATCCATTCTCAGGATCTCATAAAACCTTGACAATAAGTGTGCTAATAAGAACTAATTGCTCTAATGGACACTGGTCTAGTGGGATCGAACAGAAACCACCAACTCATTGAAGTTGAGAAGTATTTTGTAGCAGGCTATGAATGTATGGATTTAAACTGTTTACTTCAGAGTAAAAGAAAAATATACTTCCAAATTTTCTCATAATTTCTAATACCTGTTTTCTGCGTGTTTTGAAAGAATGTTTAAAATAAAAAGGCTCTGGCTGTTTTTATGATTTCACTTAGGGGGAAAAGTTATTTTCTCCCACAGTAATGGATCCATAAGAAAGCAGCATGAAACCAACTATGATACTAGATGAAATACCAAATTTCTTCTTTTCTTAATACCACACATTCAACTCTTTTCAATAGTTTTCATACATATATATTTCTTTCTTTTTTTTTTTTTTTTTTACACTAAATCTTTCTCTGTCGCCCAGGCTGGAGTGCAGTGGCACAATCTTGGCTCACTGCAACCTCCACCTTGTGGGTTCAAGCAATTCTCCTGCCTCAGCTTCCCAGTATCTGGGACTACAGGCATGCAACACCATGGCCAGATAATTTTTGTATTTCTAGTAGAGATGGGGTTTCACTATACTGGCCAGGCTGATCTCAAACTCCTGACCTCAAGTGATCTGCCCACCTCGGCCACCCAAAATGGTGGGATTATAGGCATGAGCTACCATGCCCCGCCTATTTTCTGACACTTCTTACAGAATAATGTATATGTATTACTCCTTTCTTCTGTTCAACCCCCAACCTCCAGGTTTCTTTAGAATCTTGTAGCCATACACACACACACACACACACACACACACACACACACACACACACATATATGTGTGTTTATTGTATAGATATAGAAGTACATCTGTAGGATTCTATCTATATCTGTTGCGCTAAGCTCATGCATTAGAATCAAATCCAAACCATGTAATACAGGGAGTTTTCAGATTCCTACAGCTTGGAGACATTGCCCATATCTTCCTTTTTTCTATCATCATCATATTTAATTCTGCATCTTTTGACTTTTTATATAAACATTAGACACTAGATTTTCACAAAATAACTTAGGATTTTGATTGGGATTGTGTTAAATAAAGATGGAAAGAACGGACATGTGAACAATATTGAGACTTTCTATACAGGAACATGGACTATTTCTCCTTTTAAGATGTTTTATTTTCCTCAACATCACCATGTTTTACAATCAGCTCATCGATGCTTTATTCTGTGTATAGAGAGCCCTTCGAAAAGCAGAAGTAACCAATGAAATAGTTCTCAAATGGAATAGAAGCTATTCATAGGAAAGAAAGTTATTCTATTTTTATTCTTAATGCTATAAATTCACAACGAAGTGCTCACTATTCAGAGATCTGGTCAAAAATAATACAAGAATATTCTCAGCAGTTTATTATACAGTCTTTAAGAATAGGCCCATTACATGAGTGTGTATATGTAGACACTAGTTTTTTTTAAATGATGAATATTTTCTCATGCCTTCTCTATGGTGGATTGCAAACTACATTTGGTGCTTCTTCAATATAGCCCATTTGATGTCAAAAGGTGAGAGTAGCCAGCCCGAGGAAGGAAATCAATATGCTCTCGGACAGCACTTAAGGCAACATGACGCCTTGGAGCATTTGGTAAACCATAGCAGTGAAAAAGCAAGGAAAGCAAAGCAGTTTTTCCCAGTTTTTTTTTTTTTTTTTCAAAAAGTCCTGTAAAGTTTTTCCTAAGATCACATTGTCATTTTATAATGTTGAAGTATTGTATCAAAACATGTTACAGTAAAGGAAAAACATTAGGAGAAAGGAAAACAGATTGATTATAATTTTAATGATCATGCATCCTCTTCAAAGCTATAGATCCCAGCTAGATTCCTTAGCTCTATAGCATTTACAATTGATTACGTACAGTTCACATTTCTGAAATATTTACAAATGTTAGATAATGACAACCCCACAAGAAAATGCGAAAAACAGAAAGCTCACGGAAGATAGCCCAAGGCAATCACTGACGAAGTCAGATCTTCATGATCTGTGAGGTTTACTTGAAAATCCTTTACTAAAATGTTTTCACACATGGTGTTGGGCTTTGGGATGAAGCAATTGTTCACCAAAGAAACTTAAGGATTATTTACTGCCATCAGAAATAGGGAATCTAGTATTAAACAGGACAGAGGTTATTATCTATCACACATTGAATTTACCAAAGTTGAATGAACTCTCACAGCAACGGATTTTAGCTTAGATGTTCCATGTTTCAGATAAAAGTTTATATGATTTCTTTAAAGGACTGTGTACTGTTAATCAAGAAATGTTGCTCCAGGCCTCATGTTTGTCTTTCACTTCAGGCTATGCAGCACAATCCCACAGGTATCCTGGCAAGGGCATGCTAACGTGGGCTTATGTGTGTTTGTGTCAGTAAGTGGCAGCTTGGGAGTCAGGGGGTTTCAGAGGTGTAGCTGCTTATTGGTTAGAAAAGTCAGTGAATTAGAAATGATTTTACCCAGGTACCAAACTAAACATATGATTGTGATTTTTGATGTCATGTTTATACATGTATGCATTCTTTACTCAAGCTTTGTCTTTTGGTTTATCTGTTTCTAGTCTCTGATGAGACCATTTTCCTCTACGCAACATTGGGGAAAAAAACTATAAAGGTTCAAATATTTGTGGATTTTCTAATCAGAAATTCATTGCCCAAGTAATTACATCCATCTAGCTCTCAAAGTTACTATTATGAAAAGTTCTCATAAATTTCCAACAGTGTATTAAACCTGTTATTTTTGAGTATCTAGATGTGCCCAATTCTGTAAGAAATTCTTTATATTCATGAGCCTATTGTTGAGGAAGGAATTATTTGCATTTTACTTATGATTGAACTGAGAACATACAGCTAGTAAGCAGTGAAATTCTGGATTCAAATACAGGCTCAGCAGACTCCATATCCCATGCTAATATATTATGCATTTATTCATCAACAAATATTTATTGAGTGTGGACCGTGTGGTTGGCCCTGGGAATACAGCAGCATCCTACCTAAATAGGGCTTATATTCTGAAAAGGTAACAGTGATTGTTAGCCCTTCTCTGCAGAGGTGCTGGCTGACATCATCAGCATCCTTCATGATGGTGCCTTCTGGAAGCAGCCAGTTCCACTTATCTATGGCTTACAGGATTCATTCTGCTAGCATCAAACTCTTCCAGGCCACTGGCTCTGTCCTCTCTCTTACCCACTTCTCTGCTCATCTCAGAATACATGGAAATTAAGCTCCTCTCTCCTTGAACCCACGCACCCCTCTGCCATCTTTACTTTAAGCCCCCATACCATGAGAGAGAGAAAGTTTTCTACCCAGGGCTTACCACCCTTCCAGAGCACAAGTGGGAACAGGCACAAGTGTTCCAGTGTCTGAACTGGTGTTCCAGAATCCAGTCTGGTGGGTTCAACTTCAGGAAATAGACAGGGTGTAGGATCCCTTTGCTGAGACTCCACATCACCCTTCTTTGCTCTGCCCTTTCCTCTCTGCTATTTCCTTTCCCAGCTTAGTCAAGCCTAATGCTGTCGCTGAGAGTGGGGAATTGTGGATGATTTTGGCAGTTTCTTTTGGTTACTTTCACTAAACAAGTAAGTTTCAGGAGTTCACTTTGAAAGTTAAAATCTAAGGCACATTGCTTACTTTGCATTGCTGTAATAGTTATTTTTCTGAAGACAAGGGACTGGAAAATAGAAGTCATAAAAAAGTGTTGCAGTGGAGGTAAAAAAAATCTGTGTAAATAAAATATATGTGTGTGTGTACTCCATATATTGTTTCTAAAAATTTCAAAAGATCTGCCATATATATCTTAGCGACAACAGTTATTAACAACGTATTGTATATTTGAAAATTGCTATGAAAGCAGATTTTAAGTGCTCTTACAACAAAGAAATGATATGTATGTGAGGTACACAATGTGTGTGTGTGTGTGTGTATATATATATATACACACACATATATCCAACATCATGTTGTGCAGTGTGTGTATATATATACGGTTTTTTACTCATCGATTATCCTAAATAAATATTTTAAAGAGAAAGACTTAGAAATTTCCTTTTGTAACTCCGTCTTTTATCTATTTGAACATTTTTTATTTTTTGCAATTTGAATAAAATATTTTATTACTATTACAAATTTTGTTATATTATATATATCTATATCTATATATATCTATATCTATATCTATATCTATATATCTACCTATAAATTGCTTGGATCCATTTTTATTCTTTTCAAATGGATAGTCATTGTTATATTTAATATCTAATATAAGTACCATGTTTACTGAGGGCTGATAAATATTTGATGCCTAAATAGGAAATCATATATTAGAATTAGCATTTATATATGTTACTTTTTTTTTTTCAGAGACTAGTTCTTGCTGTGTTTCCCAGGTTGGAGTTCAGTGGCTATTCACAGGCACATTTACAGCATGCTAAAGACTTAAGTTAATGGGTTCCAGGGATACTCCTGCCTCAGTCTCCTGAGTAGCTGGTACTACAGGTGAGGGTCATTGTGCTCCACCAAGTAAAAAAGGAAAAGAAAAAATATCGACTACTAAGATATTTGAGGAAGAGAATTAACAGCATTATTAACTTTAAAAATAATTCTTAAGAGGATTCTATCACTCATGTATGGCAGGGCTAACGTACCTACCACTAGGATTATCAAACTTTTCAAATGTAAGAAGGAGCAAGTAGGTTCCACTATGTCCTGGCAAAATGCCACAAAATTTTACAAACCTCATTGTTTTTAGTGCAAAAGACACAGCAGACTAAGTGTTACTTTCTCTTTGATTAAAATATTTCCAAAAGTATGAGGTATTTTAAGATATCATTATCCTTGCAATTGAATACCAGAGACTTTATAAAATGGAATTAACAGTTTTCTTTAAAACTTACATCCAATAAATATAGGGGTGAATATATTACTTTGATATACTGATTTCTTTTCCTTTGAATAAATGCCCAGTATTGGGATTGCCAGATCGTATGCTAGTTCTATTTCTAGGTTTTTAAGAAACCTCCATACTGTTTTACAAAATGGCTCTACTAATTTACATTCCCACCAACAGTATATGATACTTCCTTTCTCAGCATCCTCACCATTGTTTTTTATTCTGTTTTTATTTTTAAATAGCCATTCTAATTGGGGTGAGATGATGTCTCACTGTGGTTTTCATTTGTGTTTCCCTGATGATTAGTGATGTTGAGTGTTTTTTCACATACCTGTTGGCCATTTGTATGTCATCTTTTGAAAAATATCTGTCAGATCTTTTGCCCATTTTTAATGGGATTGTTTTATTTCTGTTGTTTGAGTTTCTTGCATATTCTGGATATTAATATATTAGTCATTTATTAGATGAACATTTTGCAAATATTTTCTTCCATCAGAGATCGTTTCTTTACACTGTTGATTGTTTTCTTTGCATGTTTTCCCTCATATGTGGTAGCCAAAAATGTTGATCTCATGGAGGTAGAGAGTAAAATGGCAGTTATCAGAGGCTAGGAGAAGTGTGTGTGTTGGGGAGGAATGAAGTAAGGTTGGTGAATGGGTACAAACAAACAGATAGAAGGAGTAAGTTCTAGTGTTCAGTAGCACAGCAGGGTGACTTGAGTTAATAATTTATTGTATATTTCAAAATACCTAGAAGATTTTAAGTGTTCCCAACACAAAGCAATAATAAATATTGGAGTCAATGGATTTACTATATACCCTAATTTGATCATTATATGTCATATGCATGTATCAAAATATCACACATACCCCATTAGTATATACAATTATTATATCACTAAAAACTAAATAAACCTACTTCCAGAAATTTCAATTTAAATGTTAAGAATTACAGTTCTTTTGATCTGAAAATTAGAGGATGAAAATAACATTTCCCTAATCACAAAACACTTCCTTTCAGTAAATACTAACAACTTACGAGAAAGTGGACTATTTATTTAGTTTTTTAATAATTTAATTTACTAATTTTGCTAATTCAACATTTATACATTGCTCAAAACATTCAGGTTTAAATAAGAAATGTAGCATGATTGATCTGATAGAGGATCCATAATTATGTATTGGCTTAAACCTAATACATGGCTAATTTTGCTTAATTTCTTGCAATTAAGGAAGGAGTTAAATTTGTGATGATGTAATGCAAAACGTATCTCTTGAAAATTTAATATAGCAGACTTACAAATCTAACACATTGATCATTATAAGCATTTAACTTCTTTAAAAAAAGACATAAACATCTTAAGAACTGTAGATAGGTTTAAAAATTTTTTAAATCTATTACAAATTTGTTACTCTTCTACTTCTTTCTAAAATACCTATTTATTATTTTATATAACTTCCTGATACTACACATCTACTCAGACAATCAAGAAAAAGCAAAGTTACCATTATCTGGACTATGGATATGCAAATCAAAAAACACTATAAACTATTTTTTAAAGCCACAAACTTAACTCATTCTCAGCCATGTCTAAAATGACTCTACAACATCCAATGGATTGGATCCAATGGATCCAAAGCTTAATAAGAGTGCCCTTCTGAATATGTCATGAGTTTAAAGAGTACATGTAAATGGTACCATTTTAATTTGTGCATTTTCAGCCCAACATCACAGCTGCCAGACAGTGGGAGACTAATAAATTTCCACTGAAAACATGCTTTGTAATATCAGTCACCTGAAAGAAGCACTTAACCACCACTCATGCTGTGAGCATACCTAGACCAAGTATTCTTTCTTTTAATTTTCATAATTAAGTTTAAAAAGAATTAATACGAAAAAACAGAAACTACAAACTTAAAATAATAAAGTTATGGACATTTAAAGCTAAATCAAATTATAATTTAAATATGAGAATCAAAAGTAATCAGCTTGCAATTGATAAGACCTAAGCATATTTTATTAATTTTATACTGACATGATATTACAATATTGTAAAATGTTTCAAAATTGTTAAAAAAATAAAAAATATTTTTCTTAGAATATAGCAAAGGAATGTTTTTATTTTCTAGAAAAGCTATTTTCATATATGTTTTGAGTTATTGTGCATTGTTTAGCAATTTATGCAAAAAATTAAAATTTATCATGAAAATCATTAAGAGAGACAGTATCAAGTAAAACAATAATCGTGATTGCAGGGGATATTCATATTAAAATAATTCAATTAGTATTGGTAAGAAACCATTATTTTAAAATAATGTCAAAATTCAAGAAGTTTAAGGGAATTTACATGTTTTCTTTTTTTCATAGGATATGAGTTCATACTGCAGATAAATAGTATTATATGAGATTTTGAGCTTAGAACATTATTTAAAATAATATGAATTATTCATTTATATTTTATAATTAAATTATTAACAATAATCTAGACAATATACAAAAGGTCAATGTAAATTTAAAAACTGCATGTATTCTCATTGCATACTTAGAATTAGGTGTGGGGGCCAATGATGATATCTCTTGTGAGTTAAACAAGGTGGAAGTTTATTTCACCCACATGTAGCAGTTCGTCCCATGCTGTCAGGGATCTAGGTTTTAACTGTGTTGGTGCTCAGCCACAAATAACTTTGACCTCATTGTACTCCAAGATGATAACATCCGCATTCTAGGTGACAGAAAATAAAGCGGACAAAAAAAAAGAGCAAACAGTCACTCTGAACTTTCTTAAAGAAGGTTCTGAAAAACTGCCAGTTAGACATACTGTCTCGTAGCTACAGTAAGATTCAGACACGAAGTGTGTATCCTGAATGGACACTTGCTTGCATTTTTATGATACAGTGGAAGGAGAATAAAGAGTGATAAGGGAAGACCAGCAATCTCTTTCACATTCATGGTGACCACAGTTAATATAGCAATGTATTTTTCTAATATTCTTTTTGTGTTCCTATATGTGTGATTTTATATAAAACCAAGTAATGTCTCAAACTATTTTTTCATTTAACTGAATCAATATTCTTCAATGTTAAGCATTTCAGCTTATAATGTTAATTTATTTACACAATTCTCTAATGTTAAAAACCTAGCCTTTCTCAAAATTGTGTTAATATAATAATTTTTTGTGATAAACATTAGCTTACTATAATATAATTAGCTTTTATATCTTATCATTCCCTTATAACTAACAATATTTTAATATTAGAGTAAGCCTCAACATGAAACAGAATACTTACAATTAAATATATGTTCTAATGAATTGTAAATTCATTCAAGTTATATGTTTAAAATTCGGGGCTGGGCACAGTGGCTCATGTCTGTAATCCCAGCACTTTGGGAGGCCGAGGCGGGCAGATCATGAGGTCAGGAGTTTGAGACCAGCCTGACCAACATGATGAAACCTCATCTCTACTAGAAATACAAAAATTAGCTGGGCATGGTGGTGTGTGCTTGTAATCCCAGCTACTCAGGAGGCTGAGGCAGGAGAATCACTTAAATTCAGGAGGTGGATGTTGCGTTGAGCCAACATCACACCGCTGCATTCTATTCTGGGCAACAGAGCAAGACTCTGTCTCAAAAAAAAAAAAAAAAATTGGGGTTATGTTAAGCTTTTAAACTCAACTTATAGATTTTCTTATTAAAGGCAATTAAAATCTTAAAATATAGTAATGCTTTTAAATGTAAATCCAATAACTTTTTCTTGCATTTTTTACTAACTTTTGAATTACCTACATGTTTTAGATACAACTTTTCTATTATTTAATGAGATTTACCAATTTGATTAAGTATGTTCCCTTAGACATTACAAACTAAAATTTCAAGTTTAACAGATTTTATTTTTCTCTTGAAAATTTAATATAGCAGACTTACAAATCTAACACATTGATCGTTATAAGCATTTAACTTCTTTAAAAAAAGACATAAACATCTTAAGAATTGTAGACAGGTTTAAAAATTTTAAAAATCTATTACAAATTTGTTACTCTTCTACTTCTTTCTAAAATACCTATTTATTATTTTATATAACGTCCTGATACTACACATCTACTCAGACAATCAAGAAAAAGCAAAGTTACCATTATCTGGACTATGGATATGCAAATCATCAAAAAACACTATAAACTATTTTTTAAAGCCACAAACTTAACTCATTCTCAGCCATGTCTAAAATGATTCTACAACATCCAATGGATTTATATTTTAGTGACCTCATAGCCATAGTAAAATGTGACAAATAGAGAAAAGAATTAGAATATACAATTCTGTCTTGTCCTTTGGTACATAAATATATTCATTGAAAACAAGAAACTACCCTTGACCCTGAAATCACTATTCCACAAATCCTTTTCAAAATTTGTATTAAACTCATTGTTTTTGCTGCTCCATTGCATACTTATTTCTTAACTAGTTTCATGCACTGAACTAAAACTGATATTCTGGAAGTATCAATGTCTATGGTAGTTGGAATGATGGCCAAAGATTCTCATGTCCTTATCCTCAGTACCTGCTAATATGTTACCATTCATAGTGGAGCATTTAACTCCTTTAAAAATAAGACATAAGCATCTTATGTCTTAGGGGCATGGTGGTTCATCCTTTAATATTATGTATTACTATTATTTGTTTTAGGATAAGTTGAACCAACCATTGTTGAATAGAAATTAATCAGTTATTGATTAGATAGTTAATTAGATAGTTACATTTCAGATGTGATTAATGTTATGGACTTTAAGATGGGCAAATTATTCTGGATTATCTGGATGTCTCCAGTATAATCCGAGTCCGTAAGAGTGGAGAACCTTATGCAGCTATGGTTAGAAGAAAAGAGATGTGGCGGAATGCAGTGGCTCACACCTGTAATCCCAGAATATTGGGAGGCCATAAAGGGATGGTCGCTCAAGTCCATGAGTTTGAGACCAGCCTGAGCAACAAAGTAAGACCTTGTCTTCAAAAAGAAAATTAGCCAGGTGTGGTACTGGGTGTCTGTGGGCCCACCTACTCAGGAGGCTGAGGCAGGAGGATTGCTTGAGCCCCAGGAGTTCGAGGCTGCAGTGAGCTGTGATCACCACTGTACTCCAGCCTGGGAAACAAAGCAAGACCTTGTCTCAAGTTAATTAATTAATTAGAAAATAAAAGAAAGGGATCCACGCCAAGATGGCCGAATAGGAGCAGTTTCAGCCTCTGGCTCCCAGAGTAAGCGATACAGAAGACGGGTGATTTCTGCATTTCCAACTGAGGTACTGGGTTCATCTCATGGGGGCATGTCAGACAGTGGGTGCATGACAGTGGGTGCAGCCCAATGAGCGAGAGCCAAAGCAGGGTGAGGCATCGCCTCACCTGGGAAGTGCAAGGGGGAAGGGAATTCCCTTTCCTCGCCAAGGGAAACTGTGACACGCACACCTGGAAAATCAGGTCACTCCCACCCTAATACCTGCTTTACCAAGGGTCTTAGCAAACAGCACACCAGGAGACTATATGATGTGCCTGGCTTGCAGGACCCCACACCCACGGAGCCTCCCTCATTGCTAGCACAGCAGTCTGAGATCTAACTGCAAGGCGGTAGTGAGGCTGGGGGAGGGGCGCCCACCATTGCTAGGGTTAAGTAGGTAAACAAAGCAGCCTGGTAGCTCGAACTGGGTGGAGTCCACCGTAGCTCAAGGAGGCTGCCTCTGTAGACTCCACCTCTGCGGACAGGGCATAGCCAAACAAAAGGCAGCAGAAACCTCTGCAGATGTAAATGTCCCTTTCTAACAACTTTGAAGAGAGTAGTGGTTTTCCCAGCATGGAGTTTGAGATCTGAGAATGGACAAACTGTCTGCTCAAGTGGGTCCCTGACACCCGAGTAGCCTAACAGGGAGACATCCCCCACTAGGAGCAGACTGACACTTCACACCTCACAGGGCCAGGTACACCTCTGAGATGAAGCTTCCAGAGGAACGATCAGACAGCAACATTTGCTCTTCAGCAATATTCAGTCTTCTGCAACCTCCACTGCTGATACCCCAGGAAAACAGGGTCTGGAGTGGACCTCCAGCAAACTCCAACAGACCTGCAGCTGAGGGTCCTGACTGTTAGAAGAAAAGATAACAAACAGAAAGGACATCCACACCAAAACCCCATCTGTACATCACCATTATCAAAGACCAAAGGTAGATAAAACCACAAAGATGGGGAAAAAGCAGTACAGAAAAGCTGGAAATTCTAAAAGTCAGAGCACCTCTCCCCCTCCAAAGGAACACAACTCCTTGCCAGCAACAGAACAAAGCTGGATGGAGAATGACTTTGACAAGTTGAGAGAAGAAGATTTCAGACAATCAAACTTCTCTGAGCTAAAGGAGGAATTATGAACCCAGTGCAAAGACACTAAAAACCTTGAAAAAAGATTTGACAAATGGTTAACTAGAATAACCAATGCAGAGAAGTCCTTAAACAAACTCATAGAGATGAAAACCATGACATGAGAACTACATGACAAATGCACAAGCTTCAGTAACTGACTCGATCAACTGGAAGAAAGGGTATCAGTGATTGAAGATCAAATGAATGAAATGAAGCGAGAAGAGAAGTGTAGAGAAAAAAAGGGTAAAAAGAAATGAACAAAGCCTCCAAGAAATATGGGACTAAGTGAAAAGACCAAATTTATGTCTGATTGGTGTACCTGAAAGTGACAGGGAGAAGGGAATCGAGATGGAAAACACTCTGCAGGATATTATCCAGGAGAACTCCTTCAACCTAGCAAGGCAGGCCAATATTCAAATTCAGGAAATAGAGAGAATGCCACAAAGATACTCCTCGAGAAGAGCAACTCCAAGACACATAATTATCAGATTCATCAACATTGAAATGAAGGAAAAAATGTTAAGGGCAGGCAGAGAGAAAGGACAGGTTACCCACAAAGGGAAGCCCAGCAGACTAACAGCGGATCTCTTGGCAGAAACTCTACAAGCCGAAAGAGAGGGGAGCCAAAATTCAACATTCTTAAAGAAAAGAATTTTCAACCCAGAATTTCATATCCAGCCAAACTAAGTTTCATAAGTGAAGGAGAAATAAAAGCCTTTACAGACAAGTAAATGCTGAGAGATTTTGTCACCACCAGGCCTTCCCTACAAGAGCTGCTGAAGGAAGCACTAAATGTGGAAGGGAACAACCAGTACCAGCCACTGCAAAACCATGCCAAAATGTAAAGTCCATCAATGCTAGGAAGAAACCGCATCAACTAATGAGCAAAATAACCACCTAAATCATAATGGCAGGATCAAGTTCACACATAACAATATTAGCCATAAATGTAAATGGGCTAAATGCTCCAGTTAAAAGACACAGATTGGCAAATTGGATAAAGAGTCAAGACCCATAAGAGTGCTGTATCCAGGAGTACCATCTCATGTGCAGAGACACACATAACTCAAATTAAGGGATGGAGGAAGATCTACCAAGCAAACGTAAAACAAAAAAAGGCAGGGATTGCAATCTTAGTCTCTGATAAACCAGACTTTAAACCAACAAAGATCAAAAGACACAAAGAAGGCCATTACATAAGGGTAAAGGGGTCAATTCAACAAGAAGAGCTAACTATCCTAAATATATATGCACCCAATACAGGAGCACCTAGATTCATAAAGCAAGTCCTTAGAGACTTACAAAGAAACTTAGACTCTCACACAATAATAATGGGAGACTTTAACACCTCATTGTCAATATTAGACAGATCAACGAGACAAAAAGTTAACAAGGATATCCAGGAATTGAACTCAGCTCTGCACCAAGTGGACCTAATAGACTTCTACAGAACTCTCCACCCCAAATCAACAGAATATACTTTCTTCTTAGCATTACATTGCACTTATTCCAAAACTGACCACATAGTTGGAAGTAAAGCACTCCTCAGCAAATGTAGAACAGAAATTATAACAAACTGTCTCTCTGACCACAGTGAAATCAAACTAGAACTCAAGATTAAGAAACTCAATCAAAACTGCTCAACTACATGGAAACTGAAAAACCTGCTCCTGAATGACTACTGGGTACTAATGAAATGAAGGCAGAAACAAAGATGTTCTTTGAAACCAATGAGAACAAAGATACAACATACTGGAATCTCTGGGACACATTTAAAGCAGTGTGAAGAGGGAAATTTATAGCACTAAATGCCCACAAGAGAAAGCAGGAAAGATCTAAAATTGACACCTTAACATCACAATTAAAAGAACTAGAGTAAACACATTCAAAAGTTAGCAGAAGGCAAGAAATAACTAAGATCAGAGCAGAACTGAAGGAGATAGAGACACAAAAAACCCTCCAAAAAATCAATGAATCCAGGAGCTGGTTTTTTGGAAGGATCAACAAAATTGATAGACTGCTAGCAAGACTAATAAAGAAGAAAAGAGAGAAGAATCAAAAAGATGCAATAAAAAATGATGAAGGGGGGATATCATCACCGACCCCACAGAAATACAAACTACCATCAGAGAATACTATAAACCCCTCTACGCAAATAAACTAGAAAATCTAAAAGAAATGGATAATTTCCTGTACACTTACATTCTCCCAAGACTAAACCAGGAAGAAGCTGAATCCCTGAATAGACCAATAGCAGGCTCTGAAATTGAGGCAATAATTAATAGCCTACCAACCAAAAAAAGTCCAGGACCAGACGGATTCACAGCTGAATTCTACCAGACGTACAAGGAGGAGCTGGTACCATTCCTTCTGAAACTATTCCAATCAATAGAAAAGGAGGGAATCCTCCCAAACTCATTTTATGAGGCCAACATCATCCTGATACCAAAGCCTGGCAGAGACACAACAAAAAAAGAGAATTTTAGACCAATTTCCCTGATGAACATCGATGCAAAAATCCTCAATAAAATACTGGCAAACCGAATCCAGCAGCACATCAAAAAGCTTATCCACCATCATCAAGTGGGCTTCATCCCTGGGATGCAAGGCTGGTTCAACATACGCAAATCAATAAAAGTAATCCAGCATAGAAACAGAACCAAAGACAAAAACCACATGATTATCTCAATAGATGCAGAAAAGGCCTTTGACAAAATTCAGCAGCCCTTCATGGTAAAAACTCTCAACAAATTCGGTATTGATGGAACATATCTCAAAATAATAAGAGCTATTTATGACAAACCCACAGCCAATATCATACTGAATGGGAAAAACCTGGAAGCATTCCCCTTGAAAACTGACACAAGACAGGGATGCCCTCTCTCACCACTCCTATTCAACATATTGTTGGAAGTTCTGCTCAAGGCAATCAGGCAAGAGAAAGAAACAAAGGGTATTCAATGAGGAAAAGAGGAAGTCAAATTGTCCCTGTTTGCAGATGATATGATCGTATATTTAGAAAACCCCATCTTCTTAGCCCAAAATCTCCTTAAGCTGATAAGAAACTTCAGCAAAGTCTCAGGATACAAAATCATGTACAAAAGTCACTAGCATTCTTATACACCAGTAACAGACAAACAGAGAGCCAAATCATGAGTGAACTCCCATTCACAATTGCTTCAGAGAGAATAAAATACCTAGGAATCCAACTCAAGGGATGTGAAGGACCACTTGAAGGAGAACTACAAACCACTGCTCAATGAAATAAAAGAGGACACAAACAAATGGAAGAACATTCCATGCTCATGAATAGGAACAATCAATATCGTGAAAATGGCCATACTGCCCAAGGTAATTGATACATTCAATGCCATCCCCATCAAGCTACCAATGACTTTCTTCACTGACTTGGAAAAAACTACTTTAAAGTTCATATGGAATCAAAAAAGAGCCCGCATTGCCAAGACAATCCTACGCCAAAAGAACAAAGCTGGAGGCATCATGCGACCTGACTTCAAACTATACTACAAAGCTACAGTAACCAAAACAGCATGGTACTCATACCAAAACAGAGACATAGACCAATGGAACAGAACAGAGTCCTATGAAACAATGCCACACATCTACAACCTGATCACAATCTGATCTTTGACAAACCTGACAAAAATAAGAAATGGGGAAAGGATTCCCTATTTAATAAATGGTGCTGGAAAAACAGACTAGTCATAAGTAGAAAACTGAAACTGGATTCCTTCCTTACACCTTACACAAAAATTAATTCAAGATGAATTAGAGACTCAAATGTTAGACCTAAAACCATAAAATCCCTAGAAGAAAACCTAGGCAATACCATTCAGGACATAGGCATGGGCAAGGACTTCATGTCTAAGACACCAAAGCAATGGCAACAAAAGCCAAAATTGACAAATGGGATCTAATTAAACTAAAGAGCTTCTACACAGCAGAAGAAACTACCATCAGAGTGAACAGGCAACCTACAGAATGGGAGAAAATTTTTGCAATCTACTCATCTGACAAAGGGCTAATATCCAGAACCTACAAAGAACTCAAACAAATTTATTAGGAAAAAACAACCCCATCAAAAAGTGGGTGATGGATATGAACAGACACTTCTCAAAAGACATTTATGCAGCCAACAGACACATGAAAAAATGCTCATCATCACTAGCTGTCAGTGAAATGCATATCAAAACCACAATGAGATACTGTCTCACACCATTTAGAATGGCCATCATTAAAAAGTCAGGAAACAACAGGTCCTGGATAGGATATGGAGAAATAGGAACACTTTTACACTGTTGGTGGGACTGTAAACTAGTTCAACCATTGTGGAAAACAGTGTGGTGATTCCTTTACGATCTAGAACTAGAAATACCATTTGATCCAGCCATCCCATTACTGGGTATATACCCAAAGGATTACAAATCATGCTGCTATAAAGACACATGCACACGTACGCTTATTGCAGCACTATTCACAATAGCAAAGACTTGGAATCAACCCAAATGTCCATCAGTGACAGACTAGATTAAGAAAATGTGGCACATATAGACCATGGATACTATGCAGCCATAAAAAAGGATGAGTTCATGTCCTTTGTAGGGACGTGGATGCAGCTGAAAACCATCATTCTCAGCAAACTTTCGCAAGAACAGAAAACCAAACACCGCATGTTCTCACTCACAGGTGGGAACTGAACAATGAGAACACTTGGACACAGGAAGGGGAACATCACACACCAGGGCCTGTTGTGGGGTGGGGGGAGGGAGGAGGGATAGCATTAGGAGATATACCTAATGTAAATGACAAGTTAATGGGTGCAGCACACCAACATGGCACATGTACACATTTGTAACAAACCTGCATGTTGTGCGCATGCACCCTAGAACTTAAAGTATAATAAAAAAATAAATAAATAAAAGAAAAGAAAGAGATGTGAAGATGAAAATGAGTCAGAGGTACGCCATATTGTTTGCTTCAAACATGAAATGAGAGAGCTAGTAGCCAAGGAATGCAGGTGGTTTCTAGGAATTGAAAAACGTCAAGAAACAAATTCTTTCTTAGAGCATCCTGAAGGAAATGTAGCTCTGAAATACTCTGATTTTATCCCAGTGAGACAGCTGTCAGGCATCTGACCTAAAGAGTTGTAAGATAATAAGCTAGTATTGTTTTGAGCCACCTAGTTTGTGAATAATTTGTTATAATAGCAATGTGAAACAAATAAAATGACCTGTTAGCACCACATTCAATGAGTTAGGGGTTAGCTAAACTATTATGTTACACCACATTATCCTATATTATCTTTCCCTGAACACTAATCATATTGTAACCTTTTGTTTGATTTATTATCCTTCTGTAAACTCCCAGAAGACACTAACTGCATCTTGCGCAGAGATATACTCAGGACCATGGACAGTACCCTCAAAAGTGTGTTTCATGAATCACCAGTTTTCAAGTCTTCATTCCAATCAACCTCTGCAGCATTTGATCTTTTTAAATTTAAGTCCTCCATATATTTGAATGGCTACTGTGCACAAATTTTAGTTGTTTAGGAATTGTAAATTAGAGTAAAACATTCTATCTCCAAGTAAATTTAGTACTAGTGGGAACTCAATAGCTAATTAGGCAAATAGGTAAATTGATGGACTAGACCAGAAAAAAATCTAATCAAGAATAACCATACAAAAAAGAAGAAAAGGTACCGAGTGAGGAAAACTGTATATTATGTAATAAGTTACCTGGATCCAGGGAATATGAATAAAATTAAATCACTGAGCTAATTGTCTCAGATGAGGTGCCTTGCAATAGTGTATTTTGTATTTACACTACTAGTTTGTCTCATCTCAGGCTCAATGTACTTTCCACCCAAGGATGTAACAGCTCCATCTTTATTTTTCTTTCTTCGGTGTCTAAGTTTCCATAACTATGTATTAGCATTGATCCCTGGCCTGAAATTATATTTGAGGAAATTTTCTGTTTGGCTGGTTCCTGCTATTCAGTCCCCATTGCACATGCTTTTGTTCAAATGACACGCTTCTGCCTAGGTGATTTTTCCTTGATTTAATCTTGATTCTATAGCTAGTTCTCTCACAGGACAGGAATTCTCTCTTTATCTAATCAGTCCTGATGAACAGATACTGAAAGAAAAACTGGTTCCAATTAGTTTTTTATATATACAGATATATACACA